>NC_090937.1:425696822-425999852 GCF_040938575.1 Ambystoma mexicanum | reverse complement strand
CCCTATTCCTGACACTAATTGTTTATTACTGTCATTTTCAATGTGAAAAGCACAACCATCCACATATACAGTTGGCAGATCCTTGCATGTTTTTTTATCAAAAGCTTTGTCTGGTGATTGTTCAAATTTCTGCAAACTAGGTTCCACTTCCATTTCGTTTGATACTTGTTCAGCTGCACAGTCATGTAAGTCAGCTAACCCTTGAGCAATTGGGCTCTTTTTATTTTGTCCATATCTCACTTCTACAGGAAAACCTTGTAATGCCAGCGTCCATGAAGTGATTCTGGACTGCGCTAGATTACCTGACCTAATTCTTTTACTCTCTAAAAACTGCAAAGGTTGATGATTTGTTTCAATAATCACCTTTTCTCCCTGAACAATAGGGCAGAAATGTTGTAGCGCCAACACAGTGGTTAATAGGGCCTTTTCACATTCATTGAATTTCATTTCAACTTGGGGAAAATGCTTTACTTGCATATGCAATGGTTTTGTGATTCACATCATGTTTTTGTGATAACACTGCTGACATACAATGTTCAGAGAACACTATTTCTATAAAGAAATCCCTACCCTTTATGGGATATGCTAAACATGGTGCCTTTACAAGACATTCCTTCAATTTAGCTACTGCCTCAGACTGCTCTTTTTCCCATATCCAGGGTGTATTCAGTTTAAGCAGTTTAGTCAATGGTTGAGTGATTTCAGAATAATTTTCAATGAACTTTCTGTTATAGCCTGTCATCCCTAATAAACGTTTTACCCCTTTCACATTTTTAGGTTCCTTTAGTTTTTGTATGGTCTCTATTTTCTTCTTTTGTGGATTTAGCCCATGTTCAGTCACTTCATGGCCTAGAAAGTTCACTTTTTTCTTGCACCATTGTGCTTTTTGTAAAGACACTTTGGCGCCTGCTTTCTGCAATTGGCCAAGCACATGTCTTATTTCATCAAAATGGCTTTTCAGGCTTTCATTTTTTATCAGGACATCATCCACATAAACTATGGTTCCTCTTTCCGCTGCATCTGGAATGGTCTTTCTCAAAAATATGCCAAATTCACTCCCACTATTGATGTACCCGAACGGAGCTCTAAGCCAGGCGTATTGAGTCCTGTCAAATGTGAAGGAAAATAAATTCTGTATCTCCTCTGCCAATGGCACGCACCAATATCCAGAGGTGAGATCTAATGTGGTAAACACTTTTGAACCATGTACCTGAGCTAGGTCCTGATCAATAAATGGCAGTGGCCATCTGGATACTGGCACTCTTTTATTTAACTCCCTCAAGTCTGCACATAGCCGCCATGGACCGTTTGGCTTTAACACACCTAAAATAGGTGTATTGGATGTGCTATCAATGGGCCTGATGATTCCCCGAGCTTCCAAATTCTTTATAATCTCTGCTAATGATTCTAAACATGCCAGTGGTAGTCTATACTGGCGTACAAATACTGGACTTCTTCTACACCCTTCCGGAGGTGTGGCCACATATAAATCAGTTAAACCGCAATAATAAGCATCTTTTGCAAATACATCTTTAAATTCCATAAATATCATTCTCAGTTTGTTCCTATCCTCATCGCTGTCACACGCATCCGCTAAGGACACCTGCTCTTCTACCATTTTGGAAAATTCTGGAAAATCTTTTGGTAAGGGAATCTCGGCGCTTTCCTCTAACTGTGTGGCTGTGTCTTTTTGTAAAGCTGCCACTTTTAAATGTTTTGGCATATCAGCTTCCACTTCAATGGGCTGATTTTCTGTTTTATTTTCATTTAAATTAAATGTTATGCAATCCTCTTGATGGCAGCACACTGTCTCATTTGAATCATAAGGATACACAGAATGAATTTTAAATATTCCGTTGGGCTGAGAGTCCAGGTGTTCTGGCAACTCACCCTTGGCATCTACATACTTTTCAGGGATATTTCCAATCACCATGTTATTTAAATCTGCCGTATAATGTGATTTTTGTATGGCCATTCCTAATGGGGAGTTTTCCTCTAAATGAATATCCTGACAACCTTTATTATTTACCATAATTTTTACAGATCCTTCACCAATATCTACCAATGGAATGTATTCATAATCCAGGCCTTGCTGTTTTATGGATTCATTCAGGCATACAAATGCATCAGAGTTTTTCATCTGCTGTCCATTTTTGCATTTCAGTGTTATTGCAAACTGTTTTGTAAATGCAGGAATAATAGTATCTTTCCTCATTTGTAATTCGATTGCATAAGGAACCAGTTGTGCACAATGATAAGCCCTTCTTTTGTCTTCAAATTCAGGTGCCGGCCCACCCAGGCGTGACCATATTTTTTGATTAAGGAAATCTAACACCATACACATTCTGTGCATGATGTCATTGCCCATGTAAAATTCATTTTGTGCTCCACTCACTATCCATACATTATGGTAAATTGTTTTCTGCCCAATGCTAATTTTAAGCATGCATCTGCCTGCAATTCGGTTTTCAAAGTCTGGACTGTCCAACCCAGAAACATATTGGTTTTTAATCCTAAATTTCGGAATCTCTTTCCTCTCCATTATCTTTTGCAACAATTTCTCATTAATGAAGCTCCTCTCCTGTTCAAGCGCTAAAGTGGCTTTTATTGTTTTAAAACAGTCATTTATACCAACATGAACCCATGGTTGCTCATCTTCCATGTGTATTTCCGCAAGAGTGGTAATGTGTTTTTCTGAATCTGTTTTAGGAGCAATATTCTGTTTGATTGTTTTCTCTTTTAAATAAAAACGTAATGTGTGCTCATCGATGGCAGTCTGCTAATTTTTCCTTGGGTCCAAGTATATTTGTATAGGTAGTTTTTCATTGTCGCTCTGCATTTTGTCTTGACACATTAATATAACCGTGACACTAGGTATGCAACTATTCTGGAGATATACCTCCACAGCATCATTTGTTTTGGCAACGGTGTGACATTCATTTATGTTGCTGTTTTGTGATTTTAGTTTCTTAGGTCTCAATGGTTTTTTGGTTAAGGACCACAGCACTCCATTCACCCCATCTATGAGAGGAGACAATCTTTTCAGTCAGTCTGTCCCCATCAGAAATGGAATTTCACAAATAGATGTGATCAATACCTCTTGTTTCATTCTGTGCTTTCCTATTTTTATGTCAACCTCAGTTACACCTATGATGGCCACATCCTCCCCATTACAGATATGCACTGGACCTTGATTTTCCTTCACTGTGATCTGATTCTGTGGGGGTCTCCCTTCATTGATACTCTTTACCAGCTCCTTGGACATAATTGTGGCCTGTGCGCCAGTGTCAATCATAGCAAATGTTTGGCATTTTTCTTCTACAGTGATGGGTGCATAATGTCTGTCCTCAACTTTCTCTAATACACATAAGAAGTGTGAGTACTTACTGATTTCAGGGCTCACCTTTCTCAGGCCTTTTTCACTTTTGGCTAAGCACATTGGTAAATGGAAAGGCATTTTTGCTTCCTTTTTACCCATTTCTGCGCGAGAGACTTTATTAATTTCTCCATGTTCAGAGGTTTTTTGGAGTGTGGCCACTGTTCGCCCACCCATCTGGGTATCATCAGGGACCACATTACAACCTTCCAACTGAACATGTGTAACAACATCATTTAGTAATTTGTCATTGTTTAATTTTGTGCATTTGTGATCATTTAGTGTTTTACCAGTCCTTTCAGCTTCTTCAAAAATATGTGGCTCAAAGAATTCCTCAGGTGATTGATTTGTACCCTCCTTTTGAGTATTTCCTTTTTCTGTCTGTGTTTGTTCACCATTTTGACTGTCCAGGGAAGGAGCTATAGCATCCCCACTTACTCCCTGTTCACTGGTATTCCCCATGCATGAGTCATTTTTCTTAAATCTGTCTCTTTGTTCTCTTGGAGTTTCAGGTTTTCCTGTTTCATTTGTACAAATCTCCAATGTTTGATTTAGCTCTAGGTTAAACCGTACCTCTCTTTTAGAATTATTTGCACTTTCTATTACATGTTCATTCATTGGTGCTTTCACTTTTACATCATTAGGCATCTCAGAGTCATTATGCAAAATTACATTAGGGCAATCTGTCTTTTCAGCGTTGTAGGTATCATGAGTACTTAGTCACTTTTTGGAAGAGGCCCCCCGGTCATTGCTATGGCCATCAGCCCCCTCTTTGGATGGTTGTTTTTGCGCTGTATAGAGCTTCCCTATTTGCTCAGCTAACATTTTCACTTGGGCCTTGAGGCACTGGAACCTTTCCATCTCTCTAGAATCCTCTTTCTGTGGCCTAGGTCGATGTTGGTTGTTTTCCCCCTGATTGGATCTATTGGGATGGTTCCTGAACTCTTGATTCATTTGTGGAGAGGAGCGGGGTGCACTCATCCTTTGGTTGTAGTCCCCTGGTGGGGAATCATTGTACTGACGTGGAGTATAATTCATGTTCTGTCTCATGTCCTGTCTCTCATGTTGTGGGTACTGACCCCTATGTTGATTCCCATTATCAGCAAATTGATCCACATATCGGGGTCTATCCTGATTACCATATATCATGGTGTTGGGATCAAATCTGCTCTGTGTCCCCAATGTCTGGTAGGGACCCTCATTTCTTTGATCTTGATTTTGTCTTTGGTTATTATTCATACCTGACATATCAGGGCGATATCCCGCCCGGGGTCTATCCCCTAAATACCTAGGGCTGATGTAGCTCTCCCTATTACTAGGATCATGTGATTGGAACATTGGTGCAGAGTGTGATGACCTTTGTTGATTAACCCTTTGTTCAGGTGCCAAATTATTTTGCCTGGACTTTGAGCAGACTCAAGGGACATTTTGGCTGACCTGATTTCCATCACTGTGGCTGAGGGTTCTTTAGATTTAGGTCTAATATCTTTCATTTTATCACTTTTTCTACCCTGACAATAGAGTACCTCATATAGTTTTGTGCTTTGATGTACAATCCATTCAAGGGACTTGTCACGGTCAAATTCACGGACCAATTGGGATATGATGTCTTTCTGTAGCCCATAGAAGTAGGCAGTTTTAAACTCATTGGAATTGGGGTCAAAAGATGCATCAAAGCGAGACAATGCCCTTTTTAAGTCCTGTAAAAATTGGCGAGGGGATGTGTTAGGCCCAGCAGTGATTGTGTAAGCGACTTTCTTTGCCTCCTGCAATGACTGAAAAAGAGAAAAATAACGCCTAATTTCTTTTTCAAACTCCACCCATGTCATATTCTGCTGTTCATTTGATCCCCTTATGATGCTGGCCATCGGGGCATCTAAAGTTAAATGAAAATGTTGTCTGTACTGTTCCTTAGGTATCTGGAGTGCTTTAAAAATGTCATGAACCGTTTCTAAGTGATCCTCAATGCAGCATTCCCCTCCTTTTTTAAATGGTTTGATCAGGGCTTTAATGGATTTCATTATCTTTATGGGGCTACTTGTTGCAATACATGGAATTGCACCACTTTGTGATTCAATCCTGGTTTCAGGTGTATGGGATTGGTGGCTGCCCCCAATGGGAGTATAAAATCCCCCAAGGGCGCTGCAACCAAGTTCAGTCACCGGCCCAGTCACTGGAGCACTAGCTCTTTGGGCAGAACTAGAATTAACCTCCACTCCATTGAATGTAGTACCTCGCCGCCTCTCCTGGGACCTCGGAATGCACATTTGTTGTTCTAAGTCTTTGCACATTTTAAGGAGCCTGCGTGCTTCATTTTGCAAATAGTTGTTTTCATCACTCATTTTATTTATTACCTCCTGCATGTCGCACATTTGCATTTGGCATTCATTGAATTGTTTGTTTCTCTTGTCTTTTTCTTGAATCATTTTAACCATTTCTTGCTCTGCACCTTGGAGATCACTTTCTTTTTCAAAATTTTCTTTTTGTAAAATCTGCATTTCTGAAACAATCTCATCTTTATCCTGTCTAAAGTGGTCCACTAAGGCATTTAAGTGTACCAATTCTTGCTCACTGTCCTCAAATTGTTTCTTGCTTTTGGACAACTGAGCATCAAAATCTCTGCATTTTAATTGCATGTCTTTTTGGCATACATCCAATTCTGCTCTTAACATCTCCTCTTTTTTGCTTGCCCCATCTAAATCAGTCTTTAACCTGTTAATTAGCTGGTTATCATTTTCTTGCATTCGCAGGGACCTATTTATAACAAACCATATCTTGGCGCATAGCCGTATTAAACAATCTTTCTCTGCAGTTTTATCGGCTGCATTCAATAACCTTGCAAGGCAGACCTGAATTATGCTGCCTTCTGCAAAAATATTGTCTAGTTTTTCTTTCTGCACCTCACCCTGTATGCGGTCATGCCATTCTAAGGTAGTGTTCGATGTCCACGTCCCATGTGCAAACAACTTTGCCTCTAAATATTGCACTAGGTCTGAGAATGTGGTTTCCCTTTGTGACATTCTGAAATTCGTTTTTAGTAACACACTGTTATTATAAAATGGGTTCCCTTAATGTACAGATGGCAGTGTGAGACACACTTGCCACGCCCAGTAGGTGCTCTGTGATCGCTTTCCCGGCCAACGCACCATAAATATGTTGGGTATTTTGTATAGATATGGGGCCTAGCGTTATTTTCTTACCACCAAAATGAAAATAATTCAGTAATAATCACTCTTTGCATTCAGATTAGATTTGGTATATAGTACTATAGTATACATACATTATTTCAGCACACTGATACATTTAGTGGTATACATTATGTTGGTATGCGTTATTGGTGGTATTTATGGGTGAGCATAAATCCTTTGTTTTATATATGTGACCACAATATCCAGAACCCCTTATTTTTGTTTACTTTGTTCGTGTGATCACTAGAGAGACCTCAGGCTTGCATTTCAGAAACACCACATTTCCAATTGAAGTGCCACCATGGGCTGTTCTCACTGACTTATCTACGACAGCAAGCTAGATGTGGTATTTATCGGCAACTTATTTACGTTTGGTGAGCTATGTCCAGGGCCTCTCTTTCTGCCGACTCATAGACCTTCGGCAGCAGGCTATTTCATCTGGTTAATATTATGTTCTATTCAGAAAACACACACACACTCATATACTGAATGGGTTCATGCACACAGCTACTGCCATGTCTTATCTTTTAGCAACTTTTAAAAATGACAATTGCACTGTGCAAAGATCTTCCCATATTACCAGTGTTATAATGATAGATGCACAAAGGACAAGATAAAATGAAACACACTTCCCGCCTGCTTTCAGATAAGTTTTTTTGTATTATAAAACTTGCATTTCAACACGAGCTTACCCTTTTTTTTACAGAAATAAATGGAAAACTCACAGTAACAACATTATCTGTAACAAAATGAAAAGAGAGTGGCATGGAACAAGAATTCAATTTGCAACATTAAACATGTGGTTAAAACACAGGAATCTCCTCTCCTACTCTGACTGAATATTTTCGCACACATACGCACAGCTCCCACACTTCAGCGAGATAATTACCAGGCTTGTTCAGCATGTAACTTCTTTGGCTGGTCGCCTTCTGGAGGGGTTCACCCACCAAGGACAAGCATTTGCTGTCACTCAAACTGGGACTTGTTGACTGGAAATCCCAGCCTCTGTAGCAGTATTGAATCTGCTTTAGGAATCAGGCATCCCCAGCTATAAACCCAGTCCTTCTCCGAGCTGTGTAAAGATGTCGTCTGCCTAGCTTCTTCCCCAAAATTATACAAGAAAACTCTGGTTACCTCCTACCAAAGGATCCTAACCAATGAAATCCTATCATGCCCTATCCACCCTCTGCGCACAATAGACATCTTTTACAGTAAGCAACTGTAACAAAACTGATTTCCTGCTATTCGAATCCTTGCTTCCTGCAAAATACTGTGAAAACAAGAAGAAAAAAAAAAATCTGCACACAGTCTGAAATGAGTTTCAGCCTGCCTCATTTTGCAGTGGAGAACACATTATATTATTAAGAACTTAGAATCATGTTAGTACGGTTAATTATATTAGTTCATTAATCTTCAAATGTGTCTCTTGCAACATAGGCATTTCAGATGAAAAGAAAAAAAAATGTGTGCATTTTGAATATGAAAAATAAAATGCGCTTTTAAATGAGAAAATGGTTTGTTTTTAACCTGTGTAGCCTATCTTCATTTACATATCCATAAGTTGCACTGGCAACACATAGCTTTAAGCAATTGCATTAAACCCATGCAGTGGCGTTGCATAAAAAAAATGCTATACATTGATCCTGTGCAGTGGTGCTGCGCTCTGTGCTCCCAAAACACGCTAAACAATCCTACAGGGCAAATGCTAATAATGGATGTTTCGAGATTTGAAGCAAATAAAATACAATAAATTGTTTATAATTCTAAAGGGCGCACTGTCCTGGATTTCTTTTGTATGTCTTTTGGCATACTTGCATCACAGTTTATGACGGGTTTTTCTTGGCTTACCGTCAATCCAGTGACCTGCGAAGAAATATTATATTGGCAGTAAGGGGTATTCCTGTCCCCAGTCTATATCTATTCACAAACAGCGAAGTTTGATTGAAACATATAAAGAGAAGCCCAACCGACCAGCTGTGCCAAGAACCCCAGTTTTCCCTGTTTTGCCTTAAAGGAGGGGCAGATGCACATGAAGTTACCAACAGTGGTGTAAGGCAAGTCCCACTCTAAGTAATACAAATCAATCCAAAAGATCCCCAATAAAAAGAATGCAAGAGATATGAGAAAAAAAATGTATTATAACAAAGCTTAGCCCGGGAATCATCTAAAAGACATCCAACTGTGAAACATAACATGGCTGGTTGTATAGAAAATGACAGAAGTGAAAAGACAACAACTGTTACAGATTGCTCACATTTTCAGGCTTCTGATTCGACATCGCCATTTGTACTATAAGTGCTTCCATACATTGACTAACTCTATTGGTTTATTCTATCCTCATGACTAAATGAAAATGTCAAGCTGTTAGTAAATTAGAATTCAGATCATGTCCTTTCCCATGGCACAGATTGGATATCACTCTATTAAACTTGTATAATATGAATTAGACCTTGATTGTTTGCTATATGGGGAGTATGTGTGAATGACTGAGTACGTTTCAACCAATCCCTGTGTGAGATGTGACAGTGTGACAGTGAAATTACAACTTTTACATTCTTTGCCATTGACCTTATTGGTAGGCAATGTTTTACCATTCCCACCATTGTGAACTGCTCATCACCTGCTTAACTTTGCCATTTGTTGTTGGAAACATTGCGTACTACCTCTTAATTTCTCATGAGTTAATCTGTTCTGACTCTGACCTTATGCACTGGGGCTTAGCTGCTTGCAAACTTCATTTTCTTACAATACCAGGGATAGATATTTATATACATATACTTAGGTAACTCATGATTTTATAAATTTGCTCATACTACTATTAAATACATGTTGTGAGGGTTATTTGTGAGTTTCAATAAAAACCACTAACTCCTAATTAATTCTACTTCATGTATAATGATGCTTTGCATGGCTCCTTCTTTAACAATGGGAGCTCTACTGATGAGAGTTGTCCTACAGAGGGCAATGTTGTTCGCTGATCATTTGGTCTCAACAGACATACTGCTGAATGCTTTGTTTTTCATTTCTTACCAGTGTGTGACCTTCATTATTATACATTTTAATGTAATGCCAGTGAACATAAATTTGTATATCTCTTTTGAACACCGGCTTGGGAACTCAGCTAAACTGATGTGCTTTGACCATTCAATGTGCAGTGTGTTGTCTTTTAGCTCTGGGGTCTGATATCTTTCATAGTTACTTCTTTTATGACCTAATTACCACAAGACGTTCACCCCTTGCCTTAACCAGTCATTGCGTGACACTTAGTCTTGCTTTGAGAAGTTGCAAATAAGCAAGTGTGCATCTCTCTGCAAGGGCCTGGCTGATGCTGCTGCAAGGGTGTTTTTTCTGTTCATGTTTCAGGGATGCTAACTAAATCTTGAGGCCTACATGTACTGTTTATTCAATGAGTGTAAGAAATAGCTATCATTATGAGTACCCCTCTATGTTTCTCTACCTATTGTTAAATGCTGCTATGTCTATTAATGACACATGTGAAGTGTATTCATCATCACTCACTGTAGCATGGCTACTAATGCCTTGTTGGGCCCACGCAAGAAAGTATTTGTGTGTGGGACTGCTGGCTACTAAGCTGTGTACCTTTATTTCAGTGACCTTCTCAGGTTGTATTTCTGTGCATGTTTGGGATGTTAGATATATTCTCCAACATTACAGTACTCCCCAACAGTGGCCTAGCAAAGCGTGCCAATAAGAAGAGATCTGGGAGAGAGAAGGCCATGTCAGTAGGACCAAAGCTTGGAAGCAATCATTGTATTAGGGCTGAGGAAGTTAAGAAATCTGTGAACCAGAACCTCAAGACTGATTGGGGTGAAACCCCAGAAGATGTATGATCAGACCAAATCTTACCTGAAGTAATATTGTGTATGTTGATGGAAGAATCCATACCACCAGAGAAAATCAGTCAAGATATTGGTACATAGTATAGGCTAGGAATCACCCCTAACTAAAACAAAGAATGCCATTTAGAAACCTGAGCCATAAGGTCTCGCTGACACTGATAAACATGTGCCAGAAGGTCTCCTTGACCCTCAGGTACCTGATTTAGGAGAACTCACTGACATTGGGAAACCTGAGCTATGAGAGCCTGCTGACATTGAACTCTGGTGGTAGTACAGTTTACCGAGTCTGATAAACCTGAGTCAAGATGACACTGACACTGAGAAACCTGAGGCTGCAGATCTCACTGACACTAAGACATCAGATGCAGAACAGAAGAGATCACTTACACCGAAACACCAGAGGCATGACAGCGTGCTGAGCTTTAAAAATCTGAGCTGTGAACACTTGCTTATTCTTGAAACCTCTATATGATGGACCTCTGGGGAATGTGAAAATGTGTTAGCCTCCAATGAGACCAAGCCTTGTGGTATGATGATACCATCATTGGCTCGAAGAGATGGGAGGCACAAGGATTACAACATGATAATCAACCCAGGGCAGGTGGGGAATACATATACTGTCACTGACAACAAAGATCTATTGGCCAGGTGACCCACAATATGCTAGCAGCTGCCATAAGGATTTCCTGAACTCTTCAGCTTGGAGAACTGTGAGTGTGTACCATACTTACTTGGTTTTCCCTTCAATCACACAGTTTTAATGGTAAAATATTATTTGTTTCCCTTACTTCAACCCTGCCTTGTGTGTGTGTTCAAATACACCCCACTTTAAGACCTCAAGCATACTAAGAGCAATTGTTCTTGAGTTGAGAAATGGTGCTGCGACTGCTCCTCGACTCAGGGGAAAACAAGCAAAAATAAACTTCCACCAGGGATCGGGGAGAAGGGACTACAAGTAGTCCCTTCTCCTTTTCCATGGTGGCCATTAAAATGATTATTTATTTTAAAGTACACAAACAAAATGGCCGCCATGGAAGGGGCAAAGGTACTACACATAGTCCCTTCTCCTTTTCCATAGTGGCCACTCGCAGGAAAGAACTCGGAAATGCTGCAACGTAGGAGCCTTGTTGGGCAGGCAAGGTCTGGGCGAGTGCCAATGAGCTTGCTTTTAACAATCTAATAGACACTTGCTGGGTACTTATATATTCAACTACACAATATGTATATTCAACATCCCAGGAGTATGCATCAACCATCTCCCTATCACATCAAAGTAAACATGGGTAAACATAATTGTCTACGTTCCAAGTCCCCAAGGATTGTTCATAGGAAGTCTTTATAGCATATGTGATTGCATTTCATGATCAACCTTGTGGGAAAATTCAGAAGCAGGATGCATCTTGTGTAGTTGGGGGAGAGATAGAAGGCTGACATTTTCAGGCCGATTCATGTAATTAATGTGCCCTGAAATTTTCGGCGAAAGCGTGCAAATCGCAGTGCAAGTGCGAAAATCGCAGTGAAACCCGTGCACAGCGATTCATGGAAGTCCGTGTGCGTGTAAATCGCTGGATGTGCGCTAGAATTCTCTGTGGCGCACGCTGGCACACACGTCTCCAAACAGCGTGCGCTAAGTGCACAGCGAAAACACACATAGCGCAGCGCACACAACAAAAGTAGGCGTAACACGGGGCGTTACAAGTGGAATGGGGAACAACGCGTGAAAATGTGGGCGTCACAGGGGAAGTACAGGAGTCAAATGCACGGAACGCCCACACGCGCGTCTACAACACATATTCATGGAATCGAATGGGGCTAATGCGTGCACCAGAAAAGACGCACTAATCCGGAAACACATACGCCAGCAGGAAGCAGACGTACGTGGACCCGCGCAGCATAAAATGAGCGCAAACAACAAACAAGCACAGACGCCAAGATGAATATACCATTCCTGGCAGCAGTGGTCGTGGGATACCGCAGGAGGAGGAGGAGGATAGTGAGGCCCAGAATTTTTACACCCAGAACCAGCCTTTTTGGGATGCCTGATGACCAGGTGTATGGGAGGTACAGGTTTCCACCTCACATAATACTCGACCTGTTGAGTGAGTGCGAGGATGACCTCACATCACCCACCCTGTGCTCCCAAGCACTCAGCCCCCTGGAGAAGGTCCTCAATGTACTGCACTTCTTGGCCACTGGATCATTTCAGTGGACAAGTGCTATAGTGGGGGGGGTATCACAGGCCACGCAGTCACGCTGCCTAGTGTTGGCCATCATGACTGCACACCCATCAGTTCGCAGGCACATATACCTGCCCTGAACACCTGCAGAAAGGCAGGCTGCCGTCCAGGATTTCTATGGGGTGTCACAATTCCCCAAAGTGCTAGGTGCCATTGACTGCACCCATGTGGCTCTACGTCCCCCTAGGACATCAGAGCACATCTATAGAAACCGCAAGCACTGGCATTCCATCAACGTGCAGGTAGTATGTGATGCCACGGGAATCATCACCTCAGTATATGCCAACTATCCAGGGTCCACCCACAACAGTTTAATTTACAGAATGTCAACCCTAACCGGGACCTAGAAGCTGGACGGCATGGCGATACATGGCTGCTTGGTGAGTATAAATGCCACTGCACATGCATGCATGTCAGATACTGAGTAATGTCACAACCCCACTAATGATACCTATCACCACCTCCCCAGGGGACAGTGCCTACCCTTTGAGCACCCACATGATGACGCCAATTCAGAACCCCACCACGCCACCCGAGGTAAGATAAAACACAGCCCATATTGCAACCCGGGGCATAGTGGAGTGCTCAAGTCACGCTTTCGCTCCATTGGGCAGCTGTTATACGCTCCCCCGGTAGTGTGCAGGATCATAGTGGCAGCATGTGTCCTGCACAATGTTGCAACATGCCGGGGCCTGCCGGTGGACATGGTGGTGCCCCCACATCCCCAACCACATGCACGCCCATGTGGCAGGGGAAAGGGCACTTGGTGAGGCAGCCCATACGCAGCTGGTGGCTAATTACTTCACCTAAAATCACACCCCTGTGGAGTGCACACACCCCTGGCACATACCAGCAGACAATCAATGATGATGACATAAGGGACACTCAACTGTCACAACCATACCATCCTGAGATTGGTCACCTGGAAGTGTTACATTGTGTTCATCCCTACCTACCCAAACACCACCAATGCTGTGTCATCAAAAGACATACATCTATGCTGCTAAATTCATTACCCCCTTGCTAAATACAACATGAGAAGAGCGCCATGTCCCCAACCCCTCCCCAGCTCCACCACCAAACACACCATGGCATGTCATGCAATATGAAAGCAAACAAAGCAATGCACAAGACCTGACACAAGTGTCACAAAGTACACTGTCCCTAATGGAAACTGCTCACACACAATATGCTCCCAGTAATGTATAACTAACAGCACACATTACCAAATACCACCAACACAATGCTGCAACACACCATGGAAAAATGCAAAAACATGACAGTACTAAGTTCAAGTAGTGGTAGTCTTACAACCTGAATACGCCAGCACATCAACCCCTTACAACTGTAGAGTGTTGCTGCCACGCAAATGTCTCAGTGTACTGCATACAACATGAACTGCATCTGCAAAGTAGACGGCCTTGTGAAGACATGAGGAAGGAACCTGCAGATTAGGAGGAAGACATGGACGCACAAGCACATATCAATACACCATGCAGTGTACAATACAACAACAATATCCACTAGGGATGTCTACACAGTATTGACTACAGACTGCCCACACAGCTCATGGGAGCCCAACGTCACTGTGTAATTCACTGTCACTTGGTCACACCCTTTGCAAGCCCATGGAAATGGGAAGCAGGAGGGGTGTGTGTCTCACAAACCCAAGCATCTAACCCAAACTCAGGACAAGCCTGCATGTGCCCAGCCGGAATACAGTGGATGCCCATGGGAGCCACACAAGGCAACACACTGTAAAAAAAAAATCAAAAATCAAAAATGGCCATGTGGGGGGCAGGGGGGTTGGGGGAGGCCACCCAGGAGGTTCGAGGACAGGGTGCACACCAACACCCACCTGCGTGGATGTTGGGGAAAAAAAAATACCTCCTTGGGCTCATGGCCTGCACGGCTATGCCTTTGTGGGAGAACTGCTGTCGCTCTGCTCATCCTCTGCTGCTGCATCAGGAGGCAGTGGCGCTATGGGAGGCAGCCCACGCAAAGCCCTGGTATGGTCCTCCATGGCAGCAAGCATGCAGGTCTGGAAGGTCTGATTCTGGAGGATTAAAGAACGGAGATCCCCATGCAGCACATCTCGGGTTGCCTGCATTTCTGCATGCATGGCCTCGCGTGATGCCCGGATCTCCTCACGTGTTGTATGCAGCTCAGCTGAGAGCGAACGTGTGAGCTGCTCCAGCTGCTGTTCTGCCCTAACATTTCGGGAAGCCTCAAGTTCAAGCAAACTCTCCCTGAGGTTATGGAGTTCTACCCTCAGGTCTTCCCTGTGGCCCTGGGACTCTATTGATATGGATTTGCGCAGAGTCTCCAGTGCCGCCCATCGGTCCCTGTTGGACGCCAACATGTCTTCCCTGTGTGATTGGCAAATGGAGTCTGTTGACTGCAGTTGTTGCTCCATCTGCCTTTCAGGGGGGATAATGGAAGTGGCCACCCTCTCCATTGCCTGAGCCATCATTTCTACTGATGCTGCCTGTTGGTTTGCCATACCGTACATGGAGTTTTCCCATACAGTACTGCCTGGTGGCGTACGGCCACCGCATCGACGGGCACCACACCTGTTTGGGGCAAGGCGATCTGCACCTTGCTGTGCTGGCACTGCCTGAGGCTGAAGGACTGCATTCCCCCTCTGATCTGCTGGCCCAGGAACAGGATCAGATGCTGTGGAGTGTGACCCTGCATCCGTAACCGCCAAAGGCGGACCTACCAACACTGACATCCTCATAGAGGGTTCTAACCCTGGTCCAGGTGGGTTGGACAGAACAGAATCCCTGCCAGAAACACTTACCTGCGACTGCACATAAGTCTCATCATCCGACTCAGCACCTGAATAGAGGTATGGGGAGGTGCACCCAGAGGCACCCTTGGACAGTATGGTCTGCAGTAACATTGGGTTTTCAACCATCACCACACCACGTCCCCCACTGGTGCCCGGTTGTGCCTGAGATTCCTCCTGGGTCTGCACCATCTCCTCAACCTCAACACCACCAAGTGCGTCATCACCTGCAAAAACATGAAAGACAACAAATGGAAACAGGCATGAGCACCATAGCACACACATAGGCCGTGACAAGCAGAGATCCAGTACATGAATTACACATGTCCCACATGACTTTAACCCTGCCATGCATGCACTGTCAAAGAGTTCGAAGTGGAGTCAAAAAGGCAGACACTGGTGAGAGCAATATTGATATGCAACACATTTGCAGCATGTTGGGTAGCACTGGCATCACACATCAGACTGTGAGTGGCATGTCCAATACACATACATGACACATGCCACCACACAGATGTCATGTAGCATAGCCACGGCAAATTACAAAACTACAGCAATATGTTAGTGAATGATTACAGTCACACAGCCATGTCACATCGACATGATGCGAAGATTGATGCTGAATAGTGTTGCAAAATATGCATGTGCCACACACTGGAACACATCCAGTGTCCAATAACACAGTCATTGTGGGCTGATCAATGGTTGGTCACTTTAACATTACAGGAAACACCTGTCATCTTCCACATGCAAACAGGCCGTAATAAAAAATGTCTGCAGCTCAATACTCCATCGGCCTGAATGGTGTAATCATTAACATAACCAGGTAAAAGTAGTGGCCCAGTGTGGGCTGTAAACAATGACCGAAGCATATCACAAATGTTGCAATAGGGCAGAATAATGTGTACTAAGAATGGGAGAGTGGAAACAATCAGCCTGAATGGACACTTACAAAATCTGACCAATGTAGTTGCAAGATGACAGTTCAAGGTAAAGTGCACTAATCTGGGCGTAATTGGCAACTGTAGGCAGAAGGGATACAGTCATACCCAAATCCAAAGCATGTGAATGTATGGGAGGAAGCGAATGGGTGACCCATAACACTCAGGAGTACACACCCTCACCTGGCACTCAATCAGAACCCGTCACCCAAACAACATACACATGGATTACACACACACGCATGGGCACTCACCGGACAATGCCTCGTAATCAGGTAGTTCTCCCACACCTTGGATTTGTTCCTCTGTGACGAAGGTCCCAGCAACAGACTCATGTTCAGTGAGTTTGTTGTCCTCTTGTGGAGACCCACCGCCAGTCACCAGAGTAGCGGCATGATTTGAGGCCAGCTTGTTCTTTGCTCTGCGTTTCAGGTCATTCCACCGCTTGTAGCAATCATCAACTGTGCACCTCACAAATCCAAGGGCACTTATGCAGTCCGCGATGGTCTGCCAGTGTGCCCTACGTTGACCAGGTGTGGTCTTGCACCCTGCAGTCACCAACATTTCGTGGCTATGTGCCGACACATAGGTCACAAGTGCATCAAGTTCGGCGTCATTAAAGCTAGGCTTCCTTGACGTGCCGGAGTGTGTAGCTGTGTCTGGGGTCTCAGCCTGTTGTGCCAGAGCACCATTCTTCCTCTTTTTCAAAGGTGGAGCAGAGCCTGAGTGGCTTACACCTCTCTGATCAGTAGGGGCAGAAGCACCGGTGGACTGGGTAGTAGGAGTGTGCGAATGCACAATGACCATAGGCCTTGGTAAAGGCATTGGCAGAAGTGTGATGTTGGCAGGGGGAACGTCAGTTTGATGGACGTGGACTGACACTGTCCTGGCTGGGAGACTCAGAGCTGGGGTGGATGGAGCTGCAGCTGCCCCTGCAGCCTCCCCACCCTGCCTACTTGGGGCAGCAGATGACATAGCTGCCCCAGATCCACGTGGCCTGGTGACACCAACTTGCACCGCCACACGTGGCCTAGACTTGCTGAACTGGAAGTCAGCCTGGGAGTCATCCTGTGCCAGGTCAGGTGCCACAATGGGCTGGTCCAACAAGGGCTGAGCTGGGATGGTGTCAGCCACGTTTCCCTCAACCATGGGGGGGGCATGGGTGTCCTTGATTGGTCCTCCACACATGGGGGTCTAGGGGCACCCTGCAAATCCCGGCCACGTCCCCTACCGTGCCCACCACACCCACCTTTTGAAGGTCGACCACCTTTGCCTCCCTTGCCGCTTGGTCACCTCCCAACCATGGCACTGATGTTGTTGTGCATATGGGAGTAGCAGTAAACTATTGTCCTGGGCAATTCGGGGTGAAAGGGGTAGGGTACTAGATGGAATGTGTACCCTAGTGCTCTAACAAGGCTGTCTGTGACCCCTGGGGGAAGATGATGGGTCAGGCAATGCACAAGCAGCCCAACATCTAAAAATAACGTGCACACAACCCCTTGTAGACCACGTGCGTGAAAAAATGAACCCACACTACGCTGTGGCACCCAGAAACACAAAAATAAGCGTACGCGTAATACACGCAACCTACAATGACCTCTGAAGGGGTACGTGACACATGGGGCAAGCACAGTTGGTAAATACGTGCGTGACTCACTGTCTGCCTGGTAAAAGAATGTGAAAAAGACACGCATGTGCGCGTTGGCAACACCCTAGCCAAAAGCAGAATTGTACACTGTCTGAGGAGACAGGACAAAAGAAGAAGTGAACGCTGTTTGAGGAAACAGGCCCAAAAATAATAAAGAACGCTGTCAGAGGTAACAGGGAGTACGAACTTGAAACGCTGTGAAGTAATCGCGTGTGAACCGACAAGAAGTACAGAATTCACCCACTCGCTTTCCACGAAAAGCATGTACAAGGGAATGGGGTCCTACACGTACCTTTTAAAGTGGCCCACACGTACAGCGTCACTTACACGTGTACACACTAAGGCCCTTTCCTCCAATTACACGAGCTGACACTCGGACGTGCAGTTTTTGGACGTGTACGATGAACATGCACCCGTGTTGATGGAAACGCCCGGGCGCGTCACGTCACTTACGCGCATAGGCCCTTTCCTCGGATTAAACGCATCCACACGCGGACATGCAATTTTTTCACGCGCGCTGAACCACTATGCCCACGTCACGAGGGAAACACACGCGCGAGTCACGTCACAGAAGCGCTTACGTGCTAAGGGCCTTTGGTCCAATTAAACTGCGTACGTGTGCTGACGCGCTTACGCGCGTAGGGCCTTTCCTCGAATTACACGCTGACGTGCAAGATTTTCACGTGCCAAACCACTCCGTATCAAGCTGGCCACGCAACAACACACGGAAGACCTTGCTCCTGCCCAGAAGGCCGAATTACTGCCCCCCAGAGCCCTGAGCATGTTCCCACCTGCCATCTGCTGCTGCCTGCCTGCCTGCTGCCCACGTGCCCTGCTATTTGGTGCCTGCATGTCAGCCAGGGTTCCAGTTGCTGTGTCCACCCCTGCTGGAACAGAAGACTCCCGACTGGGATACCATCGCTCCACAGCCCAGCTCCAGGACCCAGTTGCCCACCCACGCCTGCCTCGGGTGTCGCCATGTCAGGGCAAACACCATCTGAGACCACTGGTGACCCCCAGCCAGAGAGGCAGAGGGCCACCAGCTTCAGGAAGTTGTTGTCCTGGTGGAGCATGTCCTGGGGCATTTTGATGCCCTCTTCGGAACATCACGCGCCAACAAGGAAGGATGGGAGAGGATCTGGGACGACGTAGTGGTTGCCATCAACGCGGAGGGGGTGGCAACCTGTGACATCAAGTACATCAAGAAGCGCTCCGAAGACTTGAGGTCCAGGACCCTCTACAAGGCCCGGCACCTCGCGGAGGGGGGCCGGGTCAGCATGAGTGACATCGACATGAAGGTCCTGGAACGCGTAGGCCCAACGCTCCATGGCCAGATCCTGCAGAGGAAGACCCGTCTGGAGTTGAGCAGTAAGTGGCCAAGCATTGGTGTGTGAGACAGGGCATGTTGCAGTGTGCTGGTAGTCTGATACTTGCCTGTATGTGTAACATAGGCCATGTATGGATGTGTGTCTGCAGGGACATCATGGTCATGCATGTGAGACCAGTAATGTGTGAACCACATGGTAATTGCATGAGTTACAATGCAACATGGGTAGCTGTATCGCAAATGCACACATGAAAGCATGCCAGTGTCTGTTCTTGCACATGGTGGGGGTGTGAGGGATGGGTGCTGCTGTCATGTACATGTATGGTGCACATGTGTGTGTGTCTGAGAAGTGTGTGTGTGACTTAGGTACGCCATGTATTCATGACACATGTATGTGATGATGTGTACATTCACTCATGCAGTGCGGTCACCGTTGTATGCACTGTGTCTATCCACGGTGTCTGTGGTGTGCAAGGCATGATGCATGACCCTCGGGTGATATGTGTGCATGGGATCAGTGTGAGCCATGATGCATTTGAGTTTGAAGGCAAGATTTTGGTTAATAGAGGCCCTTGTACATGGATGCTGGTGTTGATTGCAGGCGCTGTGCCTGTTCATGCATGTGTGTTGCGTGTATTCACCCATGTGTTGTGGAGGGACAGGATGGAAGTGACGTTAGACACTGCAACTCATGTGTTATTGCTTCCTGTCTATGGAAATATTGTACTGTACCCTGATGCTTGTGTTCTATGTCTCCCTCTACGCAGCGTCAAGTGAAGAAGCGGGCGCAGACGGCGCTGTGGAGCCAAGCAGCGGGGATGCCTCCACCGGGCGGCGACGCAAGGCCCAGCCACCCTCCCAGGACTTGCCATCATCGGGGACCAAAGGGGCTGGTGTCGCGTCTGCCACTACGGCTGTGGTGGAAGGGCCGGGTGAGCCCCCACAGGGGCTTGCAATGGCCTAAGACGGTACGGAGACATCCAGGTTGGTGGTCTCCACAGAGGAGGAGGAGCCTGCTACTGGGCCACACATGGGGCCTGGTGGGGGTAGTACCACTGGTGCAAGAGGTGCAGTCCAGGGGCAGGGTCAGGAGGCAGCACAGGTCACCGTGGAGGGGCCTGTGCATGTCCCTGTCCTTGACCCTGTGACTGCACCACCATGCACCAGCAGGGATGCCCCGTCCCAGGCCCGTCCGCAGGTAGGGGAGAGTGCCATGTCATCTGCCTCTCCACTACCTGCGGACGAGGGGTCCCATTACCGTATGGGCTCCGTCCTGATTGGTGTTGCGTTGCGCACGCGTGACATTCATGATGACATGCGTTCGTCCTGGGTGGAGAACGCACGCCATCATGAACAGCAGCGTCGCGACGTGGCACTGTTGGAAGGGGCCCGGTCGGTGGGTTCCTACATGTGTTGCGCACTCTGGTGGACCTCTCCTCCTCTGTGGAGACTATGCGCCAGTCGTTCTCCCTGCCGTCTTCCGGTCCAGATTCCACCAGGGCCCCCTGTGGACCTGGCCCGACCAACACAGCCAGCTTGGTGGAGCTCACATCCCTGCCACAGTAGGGAGACGGCGGTCCAGCAGAGGTGGACACCACAACTGGAGACCAGCTGATGGAGGATGTGCAGGCACCATCGGACAGGGCACATGGACAGCAGCAGCAGCAGGAGCAGGCTGTAGGTGGGAGCAATGATGGCTCGGGGCCATCAACATCGGAGGGGCAGGCACTGGCCAGAGGACAGGAGGACCCAGGAATGGGAGTGTCTTCCGTGTGGCAACGGTTGGGCCAGCGGATAGATACGGAGCGGCAGCGGGCGGAAAAGGCACGGCTCACCATGGTCAGCGCGGAGTTCTCCATGCGTCGGGCGTTGAGGCGGTCAGAGTGCCTCGAGGCAGGGAGTTGGAACAGGCCATGAGTGCCTCCCTGCGAGACCTCGGGGCCAGGACAGCACAGAGTGAGCCACAGGTTTTGCCCGCCGCCATTGTATATAGTTAGATAGTGTTAGGTTTCCTTTATGTTTTTGTTTATTTTGGGGCGATTGGACAATGCACCACGTTTTTGTATACAGTTCTTTATTAGGTAGTCTTTTTTGTAGGTTTCTTTTCATTTGTTGGGCTCATGGACCCTAGATTGGTGATTTGTATATAGTTGAACATTGGATTTTTTTTATTTTTTTTTTATTTCACCATGGAAAAATGGATTTTACTTATTTTTTTCGCTTGGATTTGCTTTGTTTGGACACATTTTCATTTGGATTTCTTTGAATTCTGATTTCATATTTTTGATTATTTTCTGGACATGCTGCGTTTTATTTCTTCTTCACATTATTGTGTGTTTTCTTTTCATTACATTCATTTTGGGTTCAATACATTTTTGTTTCATACTTCGATGTGTGGTATTCTCTCATTGATTTCATGCATGTCATGATGTGGGTTTTCACATTCACTTGCACCCATTGTGTGTGTGTGACGGACATGTGTTCATTTACATACTTGCCATTCGGGTTGTATCATGTAATGGGCATTTCTATGTGGGTGGATGCAATACTTGGTTGGGTCTTTGGGCTGGGGTGGCATGGGGTGTGATGTGCCTGGCCATTAGGTCCATGATTGAGGATCGTCATGACGTGGGGGCAGGGGGACATGTGTGGGACATGAGTGGGGGCCTTCTGGCATGTGCCCCTGACTGCTGGGGGGTGGGGGTGCTGGGGGACATGAGTGGGGGCCTGCTGGCAGGTGCCCCTGACTGCTGGGGGGTGGGGGTGCAGGGGGACATGAGTGGGGGCCTGCTGGCAGGTGCCCCTCACTGCTGGGGGGTGGGGGTTCTGGGGGACATGAGTTGGTGATCATATTGCAAGTTGACATTTGACTTGGCTGGGGCGCATACCCATGGTGGATGGCCTGCCTGCGGGACATGACCAGGGGTGCAGGGTAGTCCCCTGTAGTGGGGGCTGCCTGCAGGGGCCGTGGAGGGTGCAGAGGGAACACCTGGGAGGACCGACACTGCCAATTCATGTGTAGGACTCCCCGCGCACCCCTGAAAATCACGTACCCTGCTCTGACAGCAAAATCGCGTGTGAAACTTCCCGCGCACCTCAGCAATACACGTACCCCACTCGCACAGGGCCTATCACGTGTGAAACTTCCTGCGAACCCCTGAAATACATGTTCCCCTCTCCAATCGCGTGTGAAACTTCACGCGCACCCCAGTTATACACGTACCCCACTCGTAGAGGACCTATCGCGCGTGAAACTTCCCGCGCACCCCAGTTATACACGTACCCCACTCGCACAGGGCCTATCACGTGTGAAACTTCCCGCGCACCCCAGTGATTCACGTACCCCACTCGCACAGGGCCAATCGCGTGTGTAACTTCCCGTGAACCCCAGTAATCCACGTACCCCATTCGCACAGGGCCAATCGCGTGTGAAACTTCCCGCGCACCCCAGGAATATACGTACCCCACTCGCACAGGGCCAATCGCGTGTGTAACTTCCCGCGAACCCCCGAAATACACGTTCCCCTCTCCAATCGCATGTGAAACTTCCCACGCACCCAGGTTATACATGTACCCCACTCGCACAGGGCCTATCGCGTGTGAAACTTCCCGTGCACCCCAGTTATACATGTACCCCACTCGCACAGGGCCAATCGCATGTGTAACTTCCTGCGAACCCCAGTAATCCACGTACCCCACTTGCACAGGGCCAATTGCGTGTGAAACTTCCCACGCACCCCAGGAATACACGTACTCCACTCGCACAGGGCCAATCGTGTGTGAAACTTCCCGTGCACCCCCGATTTACACGTACCCCGCTCTGATTGCGTGTGAAACCTCCCGCGCTCATCAGGAATACACGTACCCCACTCGCACAGGGCCAATCGCGTGTGTAACTTCCCACGAACCCCAGTAATCGACGTACCCCACTCGCACAGGGCCAATCGCGTGTGAAACATCTCGCGCACCCCAGGAATACACGTACCCCACTCGCACAGGGCCAATCGCATGTGAAACTTCCCGTGCACCCCCGATTTACACGTACCCCGCTCCGATCGCGTGTGAAACCTCCCGCGCATGCCAGGAATACACGTACCCCACTCACACAGGGCCAATCGCGTGTGACACTTTCTGTGCACTCTGATTTTCACGTACCCTGCTCCGATCGCGTGTGAAACCTCCCGCGCATGCCAGGAATACACGCACCCCACTCACACAGGGCCTATCGCGTGTGAAAGATCCAGCGCAACCCCACATTACACGTACCCCGCTCCGATCGCGTGTGAAACTTCCCGCCTACACCCGAAATACACGTACCACGCTCCGATCGCATGCGTAACCGCGAACCCCAGTAATACCTGTTCCCCACTTGCCGTGTGCTGTGTGGCGGCCCTGTATACTGGTACAGGGTTAGTGCAGCCTTTTGCGCTGGATTGGGGATTTTGATGGCTTTTCCATGCGCGAGGGGCGTTCTTGGGGGCGTAACTGGCACTGCTGCGGGGTCGCTGCGCCACTGTGCGCCACGGCTGGTTTTGGTAGCTAAAATCCATGAATACGCTGTGCGCGGAAATGGATTTTAGCGCACGCGGCTGGCGCAGAAAGTCGCACGCGCACACTGTGCGCCAGCCGCGTGCGCCACTTGTGCGCTGAATTCTATGAATTACCCTCTTAATTTAGTTGAGGGATAAGTGGAACATGGATAGGATTTTTTAAAAGCAGAGCTAGAAATATACATATATATATATATATATATATATATATATATATATATATATATATATATATATATCAGCATGGAGTTTTTGTGATTAGTAGGAATGAGGCAATGCCTATGTGACCACTGTGCAAGATATACATGAATGTGGCATTTATTTTAAGTGACTAGTAGAGAGGAGGAAATCTGTGAACTAATCAAAGAGATTACATTTAGTGACTGCAACAGAGTGAGCAGCACACTTTCCATCTTCTTGTGGCTGTGTGTACTAGGGAGGCGATTCCCAGTGATCAGTTTGCATTTCATACATGAATGTTACATTACTTGTGAGGGCCTAGTAATGGGTAATATGACAGAATTGGTGTGAGTCAACCAGAAGACTGCATTCTTTGACTGTGAATGAGAGTGCCATATTCATATGTTGAGAGAGAATAGAAGTAATGTAAAAATCAGAATTTTTGGAGACAGGGACATAGGGGTCATCAACTTTTGGCTACTAGAACAAGGAACTGGAGAGAATCACAGTGACTGCACACCATGACACACAATAGTTCTTGTAGTTTACTATTACGGAGGTGATTATCCCAGAATTGGCTGGAAGCAGGCAGAAGATTACAATCATACTAGCAAAGATACAAATGTAGAATTACTTTCAATTCAGTGGCAGAAACTGAGCGTGCAAAAAATGTGTCGTCATGGTGTGGCTGCTGGCACTGAAGACTGGAGAAATTCCCAGTGATCAGTGATCACCTTGTAGGACATATAGATGATAAAATCCCAAAATTAATTGGAAGCAGCCAGTAGAAGACACACAGTGACTGTTTTTTCAGTGTGGAATCTTTTTGTGAGAATACAGCAGACATAATATTCAGTGTCTATAAACAGGTGTGCATGCAGGTGGGGAGAATGGGGATAGGGCACACCATTTTACACCCCACCACTGTATCCATTGTGTGTACTGCAAAAGTGTGGGTGATACGCTGAATCATAACACTTACCATAAGCACTACCTTTGGTCACACATTACACCGGTAGGCAGAAAAGTAATAAAGGATCAGGTATAGCAGTCCGATGAAAAGGCGTTTCAGTGCAAGGTGGTGCAGATTCAATCTACTAATGGGCCGGAAGAAAATAAACCATGTGGAGGCACAGGATATTGGATGTTCCTGGTCTGCACCTCCACCTATTCACAGTGAGTCTGAGAATATTAATGATGATGATGATCAAGATATAGATTAGGAGCCATTTGAGTCCAGGTGGTGACCCATAATTGTAGAAAGCACTGAAGTTGAGGAGGAAAATAGCACAGCTAAAGAGACGAAAGGAAATGACAGACCTACTCCTCTGTCTATCTACTACAATGCCATTCAATCAGAGCCTGGAAGAGCTGACAATGTGTGGCAGTCAGACCACCAATACCGCCATCACCTTTATAGCTGGACCACTGTTGTATGACATGTTGTATCCCACTATGGATATCAAAAGCAGGGCATCTTTTCGTTCAGGTCAAAGAGCAACAACACCCGACCATGTGAACTATGTGTAAGAAAACTGTGTTGAGTATGTATGTGACCCCTGGGGTGCCACATTTTTCTGGTCTCATATGATGAGGTACTATGCACAGGTTTGGTGTGAACTCACAAGCTTCACATGAGATCTCCCAAAAGAAGCCAATCATCATGCCGAACAAAGCCTTACTGTCACCCCAGAAAGAATTGCAACTGTGCTAGCATTGTTTGGTACACCAAGCCCCAGCTCTCCTGTCCGCCAACGCACTCCTCTGTGCTAGGTCCATGTGATGGAGCGGTTCAGGCATGGCCACGAATATGACAGGTTGCATGATGTGGTGTGCCTGCTCAATGCTAACCAGATGGTGACATCTTGACATATTAATTTGTAGAACGTGTTGGTTTCCATCACTTTTGAAGTAAAGTCAATCACTGCTGAAAAACGTCAAGGGAACATCATTTGCGATGCAAGGACCTGCCTGAGATGTATGAAGTGGCGCTTTGTGAACAGGGGCAAGCACTAGGTAAGTTTCAAGTGACAATATGTATGCTTGACCATAAACATTTTGACAAGTTTACATGGCATTGCCTACATGATTCTGACTGCAACTTGGGTCCCTTCTTTTTCCCAGCAAGATTAAGTGCTGTCCAAATTCCAATGTAATCCTTTGGAACAGCAAGTGTATACATGTGCATACCAATTCACATTGTGTATGGAGGTGTGTATGGAGGGGTTTGAAGGCAAATGCCACAGTGTAGTTGACATATGGGAGAAATTGGAGGAGGTGATGGCATGGCAGCTAAGCCCGTGATACCTACTGCTGAGACATTTTGCTGCTGGCAAAGGGTCAAGCATTATTGTTGGCTGTTCTGTTGAATTGGCAAGAATATGTATGTCCCATGCTTTGCCCATTTCCTCCACTCAGTGATGCCACACGTCATCGACAATTGCCATCATTTAAAGGGACTGATTACTATGGCTCAGAAGATGAGCAGACAGGTAAGTTGGGCCTACAGTGCAAGACATGTGCTGCAACAATAACACCCATACCAGAAATTACCACAGCATGACTTGAATACCACATTTGCCACCTGCTGGAATTTCAATCCCCCCCCCCAGCTATGTGAACAGTGCAATCCCATCACTGATTATTGCAACAAAGACAGCCAAGGATTCCATTGTACGTTCTTTATGCCAAGACACTTGCATCTGCTGTTTGATATATCTTCTGTGTTAAAGCCTTTTGAGAAGGCAACCAGGAGTATTAACCATCACAAAACACCACTCATTGAGGTATTGGCATGGGTGTGATTGCTAGAACTGACGGTGCTCATCATGATAAGTCCTCATGAAGTGGCTGGTGAGTTTGATAGAAGGCAGCCAGTGAAGAATGTGCTGTCAGCCTGACTTGGGGATCCATGCATCGCCTTACTGGAAATTGCACAACATACCTCCTAGTGTCATTTCTCCAGCCATGTTTCAAGATCAAAGTGGCAGCTGTTTCATTGTGAGTGGAAGGTGAGGACTCTGAATCCAAAAGAATGAGAGACAGTTAAACATTGTAAACATACCTCTCAACCTTTTTTGATACCAAGGCGGGTGAAAACCCAGAAAGGCCATAAACATAAAAGTAGGACTGCCATAAAAAAAAACATGAAACGGCAGTCCTACTTCTATGTCGCTGACCTTTTACGGGAGGGGGTGGGGAGGAATGCTCCCAGGCACAATCCTCTCATTGGAGGAGAGCGCCAGGGAGGGGAAGAGGGAGGAAATGGGGGCGTGAAAAGCATGACACTTGCTTTTCACGCCTCCATTCGCGCAGGAAGAGTCGCGCCGGGACCCGATTTCGGGATCTCGAAATCGGGTCCCGGCAAAAATATGAATCGTAGCTCCCACCTTTGCCAAGGCGGGTGAAACAGATGAACTGGCGGGTGGGCGGGTGTGTAGATGCTTTGGCGGGTGACACCCGCCAAAAGCGGGTGAGTTGAGAGCTATGTTGTAAAGGTGAACTGATGCAGCTATTGGAAACAAAATGAGGACAACATAAGGAAAGACACTGCAACAACCCCTGTGCTCAACACACCAGCAGAGATGTAAAGAACATTGTTTTATTCGTCATCATGTATTACACCTTCTGTTGCCTAAACCCTCAACGCCATCATCTTCTCAGAACACAACTGATGATAGTCATGGCCTTGAGATTAAGATCCTGTGAGATGGTGTCTTCACCTAGTCATGATTCCTCATCTCATGTGTTTGTGTATTCAAGAACATAGAGCAGACCTCCAGATTAGATGGGGATTCAGTTCTACTGGATTTATCACACACGGGTAGGGACAATGATCATCTACAGTACTGGTTCTGTAAGTAGTCCATCTTGCCAGCAGCACGTGTGCAAGTAGTCACAGAATCCAGAAACTCGCAGTCTACCAGGGATATTGTGTATGACATCAGGAAAAGCCTCAGAGTGACGCATGTTCAAGATAAACCATTACTGCATTGTGGAATACTATGGTGAGGCACTGTGCCATAGCCAATGTGTCACCTCTGTTTTTTCACATAGAAGTGGAAGAAGTTTATTTAGTCTTTGTGAAATATGAATAGCTCTAGTGGCTCACTGCAGAGGATTGTAATATCATACTGAGATGCTATTAGCATTAGTGCCATACCTGCTCTGTTCTTAGGTCATGCTCCTGCTATTATAGAACCAGAGTGGAGGACCAAGCGCTATCTTACATCCTAATGGGCAGAGAGCTCCCTTGAAGAGTTAAGATGTTCTCACTGCCGAACAAGAGCAGCAAACATGAGTATTTATTAAGCTCTCCCATCTACATAAAAGCCCCATGCAAAAGTAGTGGTTTAGTTCACCCCACTAAACACGAGACTGAAGCATGCCCATGTTTAGGCGTTTTGCTGTAAGATGAGAGTCTCAATAATGAGAAATTGTCAGGTTCTCCATGCTTTACAATGGGCAGAAACACAAGGATGTGTGAGGTTTCTCATGCTACTCGAGTGCAACACTCATTAGCATTTTCTGGGTTTCTCGCTTCTATCTGTGAACCACAAACGTGAAGTTGTTTTGGGTTGATCCCGCTACAAAAGAGACACAAGTATGAACATATCTGTTTTCTCCAAACTTTATGAAAGCTGCACAAACGGGAATGTTTGGGTTCTCCAATTGGGATGTCACGTGTATCACGGGAGACCGAGGTCACGTGCGGGGGACGGGACTGGATTAATGAAGGAACCACCGGAACTGCGCATCAAGCGCCAGTCCGGATTTATGCACTGCTGCTACTGGTTGTGTCATTCATTGCTGCGCACCTCACTATGGGCCTGTGCGGGCTGGCGCTCATTAGCGAAGCCTCCTACACCAACGGAGGCTGCGACTCCTACACACAGAACACTGGCGACGAGGAGGTGGGGATTCACCACGTGTGCCCACCTGATCACGGCACAACTGCTGACAGCTGATGGACCATGCGGT
Source organism: Ambystoma mexicanum (assembly GCF_040938575.1). Taxonomy (NCBI): domain Eukaryota; kingdom Metazoa; phylum Chordata; class Amphibia; order Caudata; family Ambystomatidae; genus Ambystoma; species Ambystoma mexicanum. The sequence continues at coordinate 425,970,774 of NC_090937.1, read as the reverse complement.
CTGCGGAAACGCTCACAAGGCTGCATATCACACCCCTCAGAGGGGCTGGCTGCATACTAGCTGACAGCACAGAAACGTTTGTAACTCCGACGACCACCGGTAAGCACTGGGAACCCGAACGCCACCATCATACACAGCTCAAAACGAAAGACGTTAGCCCAACGTTCCAAGAAGGCACGAACATTCTCTTTTATACTCAGTTGCACGCAGAAAGCCCAGCACGTTCAAAATCACATGACAAGAATTCTCCCAAAATTCCAACATCAGAATTTTTGATCATTTTGCACGTGGGGTGGCACAGATCAGGTCCTGATACCATGTATCGCCCAAACTGCATGTTACGCTGCTCCCACACCAGGCCAAACATCTTTTCACCTTTCACAATAAAGAACTTGAACATTTGAATCAGGAAAAAGCCCACAAATGTCAAATCTCCCATCATATGCGTGCACATTCCCACGGCCTGCAAGACACGTGGAGGACACGTGCACACACATGCTCCAGGCGGACCATTAGCCAGAAAGCGCACACCATCACCAGACCGGCAGCATGTCCAGCACTAATGCAAGCCTTTCAAGGGCAAATGCGAGCCCCTCAGACAGGAGAAGCATCAACACCAACCCGGATCGTCTTGACCCTGCACAAACCACCCTCATGGGGCCATTTCACCCATTTGCCACAGGTGCTGCCATCCGCTGGGGCATTTGGCTACAACAATTTGAGTTGCATCTTGAAGCCAGGGATATCGTCAAAGACAGAAGAAGCCATACATTTCTCCTGCTTAAAATTGGGGCAGCCACCTTACGCCTCTTGAACATGCTCCCCAGCAACGTCAATGACTACGCCACAACCAAAGCAGTTTTGACAAACACATTTAAGCCATCATCAACCCAAACTATGAGAGATTTCATTTTTGCATGGCCAGACAATGTGAAAGTGAGACTATTGACAATTTCCATGCAAGACTACAGGGAAATGGCCGTAGGATGAACATTTCCAAATGAAGAATTTGCAATCCGCCTCCAAATCATGAACTGAATGTCATCGGAAAAGCTGAGGAGGGCCATACTATCTGAAAAGAACATATCGCTTTCCTGCATCCTTGAAAGAGGACGATATTGTGAATGAACGGACGACCAAATGGCTGTGATCGAAGTGGTGATCCAACGCTTACCTCTAGACAGCGAAAACAAAGAAGTTGCCGCTATCAAGAGACAACAAAACACCCGAGAACAAGGGGGTAAGAGCTCTAACCCACCCCAGCCCAACCAACTTCAACTTACGACTTGCCGAAAGTGTAACCGCCTCAACCATTATGCAGCAGTCTGTTTGCATCCACCTGGCAGGAGAGAATGGGAACAAATACCACAACAAGAACACAGAAGAAAATTCGCCCCACGGGAGAACCCCCATCAGCCAAGAGGGAGAGGGAGAGCAAGAGCTGTGGACTGCTCACAAAGACTGCCAAACAGCAGCAAAAGCGAAGAAAACGAAGATAGCGTCTCACCAGACAGGTGCAAGAAAGAAAGGCGAAAGAGGTCAGGCAAGAAGGTACACAGAGTGCACCTCATATCCGCAGTAGAACCACAAAGATCCAGTCTCGGGAAGAACAAGAAACAACGGAAGAGGCCTTCCTGCACCGTCATCTCAGATGGAAAGCCAATGAAGGTGGTCATCGACATGCAATGAGCGTGTGAAATTGGTACAGGAATATAGGTTATCACCATTAATACGAGTCCTCCCCAGACACCAAAATGCAACCACCCCTGGCACTGATTCGAAAATACACACTTCTACGAGCAGTTAGACATATGTGTGCATCTTTGCACATGTACTCATTTGTGCATGTGCAGGTGCACACATTGAAATTAGTGTTATCAATATGGGCCTAGTAGTGGACCTCCCACACCCCATCAAAACCTCTGTAGACACTGTTACCATTAGCCTCTAGGTTCCAAATCTCACTTTGTTGGGACTCTGCATCCAACCTGTTTTTTCTTTTTTGTTTTCTTTTTCTAATGGGGAGGGCTGGTGACTTCCATAACACCTGTCTTCCCTCCTTCTCATAATGTACATACTGCAACTATTACTTTCAGCACTACACACATTATCTGCAGTTAAATAAATTACCCTCAGCCATGTTTACTCCCTTGTGCAGGCTGCAAGCCATAAAATGTGTCAATACCACTCCTGATGTTATAGAAACAAGTGGGTGTTGATTACCAGTGGAGAACGGTTTTATGATATGGGATACCAATCGATTGGCATTTACAAGGTTGACAGTTTTAGTCATGTTGCAGCTGCAGTGCTTCATTTCCTCAGCTACACCCATCGTTTTGCAGAGAAAAACATGTGTTGCAGACGAAAGTATTTCTTTTGTGCTGTTAATGGATCTTTCTTTTTCGCCTTCACGCCAAGAATCCATGAAAATGGTCAACATTCTTTTTTATAAAATAGCGCTTATTATAAGACAACATGACACAGCAAAACCAACTACAACCTACTATTTTGTTTTTGTTATTATTATTTTTTGTTTAATTCTTAATAAGGCGCTGCATGTCAACAGGCCTCAGAGCGCGCCAAGCGACAGAACAGCAGGGAAAATAACACGATAACAGAGCGTCACATTTCCCTCATGTTGGCTAATGAGAATGTATTCAGACATCATATTTTTGCAGATAGCCACAGTGGTCATTTGCTTTCTTAACATGTGACACAACATTAGCAGCCATATGCCACTTACAAAAAAAAAAGAATTTTGTGATCAAGTGATAGGATCACAGTGCAGCCTTAAGGGTTATGCTAACGAAACAAGTTTGATAAAACATTCATGAACATAATAACCACTCAGATGGACGCGTGCATAAACACCTATACTAAGACACGTAAGATCTTACATCTCTCCCCTCGGTTGGAACCCACTGTCGCTCGCCTCTGAGCTCTGCACGCACCTCTGGATGTTTTGTTTTGTTTTAAAGTATAGTAATGTGAGCTTTACACAAGTGAACAAAACATGATGGATAATCGAACATCGAACCGACAGTACACGATAACCTTTAACATAATCTTAAAAGAAAGACAGATATTGATCAATAACGATAAATATCCCCTGAAAAGCCAACACTAACAGAGAGGACAGTATTGCACATTAATCAGGCCCATGTGCACGGGGAACCATCTGTTGCTACTGTTGTGTCAGTGACTATATAGGAGGCTGAGGAACACCTGAGGGCACCATTAGGGAAATAAAGCGTGCATTCATCACGTTCCTTTTTAAAGGAATGCAGTTATTTTCCTGAGCATACCATGACTGTTTCGGAAATGGGGATGTTAGTTTATGTGGAGCTCGGTGAGTAAATGATGCATTTGATCAACGCTGAGACGAAAAGGCACACATTTGAATCAAACATTTTAAGGAGGTTTTCCAAGCCGTAATCATGTTCATGGAAAATCAAGGTTCAGACAGCTGAGAACCGTCCGTGCTAACCATGTAATTGTCAGAGCGTGGGGTAGGCCTGCATCGGGGGCGCGTGGCACCTGAAATAATGGGCGGACGCGAAGGTCTGCAACATGCGTCTGTTTATTCAAGTTTCAATTAACAATGCCCCTTGCCCAGGCGCCCCCGCCAGTCACTTCCTGTTCCCTTACGTGCTTCCCTTTTCCCCGAATGCCCTCCCCCCTTGTGGCTATGGAGACGTCAATGTGACATCTCCCCCCTTTTTAAACAGGTACCTGGTCCTTCACAACAGGTGAATGACTGGAATGGATATTAATCCATCTCCTCAATCCAACTGCACGGCTTGTTCCGAGCCCATTGAGGATGGGTAATGGCAAGTTCTGGAGAGCTTCCAATGGGCCCACTCTCGGGGAAGCCTTTGGGGTCCGACTCATCAGCCTCTCCTTGGTCGCCCTGATAGGGGTTGTCAGAGGCATAGTCAATGGGAATGGTGACTCGCCCGCTCAGTTGGTGGGAGTCTGCTGAGGAATTCCTTTGAAGTGCGAGGAGTTTCGAGTGACGGGTCCCCCCGAGGCCAGCGCCATTATCATGGATCCCTTCTTCTGCATAACTAGCAAAGACTCCTCCTGGAAGATCGCGGTATGTTTGTAGGTCTGGGGGTTGCCTTACGGCGACAACGTCAGCTAAATCAATCTGTGGTGCTCTGTCTCCTCGACGCTGATCGGCATACTTACTAATGCGTTCTTAGGCAGTTACGTCTCGTTCTCTCATGTCTCTGTCATGGTCCTCGGGTGGACCACCTGACTGGGCCTGTGAGATCCTCATATGAATGTCTCTCCCGAACATTATCTCAGCCAGGGTCTTTCCAGTGGTGCTGTGGGGAGTACCCCGGTAGTCCTGCATCAACTGATTGAGTACTTGCTCATAGGGCTGCTATCTGAGCTTGGCGATTTGGAGGGCCCTCTACAAGTTGGCCATGAAGCGTCCTATCATTCCATTCACCTGTGGCCATAACAGTGTTATTTTCAGGTGATGGATTCCGAGGTAGCTTGCGAATTGCATTAATTGATGCCCATTGAACGGGGCCCCATTGTCTGTCTTGGGCACTCGCAGGATGCCATAGGCGGAGAATATGCGGTCAAGTGCTGGTATGCCATGATGAGCTGCCGTCGAGGATATGAGCTGGGCTTCTGGGTATCGGGAGTATTCATCCATCACCACCAGTACATATTTCCCTCCTTCGATTGGCCCAAAGAAATCGGTGGCAACTGTTTCCCATATTCCCTGTGGAAGTTCTGACATCCTCAAGGGTTCGGTGTGACGGTTAGGCCTGATGAGGCTGCACGTGGGGCATGATTTTAGGGCTTCCTCCACCATAGAGTCCATGCCAGTGAACCAGCCTTCTGGCGCAACATGCATTTGGTTGAAACCATGCCCTGTGGTTTTCGTGGGCGAGGGCAATGACTTTGGCCCGTAGGGATGACGGGATCACCAGCTTGCAGTCTTTTAGTAGAACGTGCTTCTTGGAGAGAGCCAGTTCGTCTTTGACTTGCATCAGTCGTTCGACCTCCCCTTGCACTTGGTCCCCTGCTGCTCGCCCCCCTCTCACCGGCTCTCCGCCACATGCCTGACTCGAGTCCCTCACAAATGATTTTCCAGGCCAGGTAATTTTCTGTCTCTTGGGCTACAGTCCTGATGTCTCTCCCCTCTGGGGTGGTTTGGTGTATCAGATACTGAAGATACCTGTCCGCTACAGAGGGTTTGAGTGTACATCCCTCCGGGGGCCTTCTGGACAAGAACTCTGCTGGGTTCTCCCCTTATCCTGGTCGATGTACGATTTTGAATGCATAGTCTTGCAGTCATAGCCCCCACCGAGCTACCCAAGGGGGCATCTTCGCCTGGGGGTTCCTGTATAGGAACAGCAATGCCTGGTGATCTGTGATGACTCGAAACGGCTTCCCATATAGGAAGAGGTGGAAGTGCTTGCAAGCCCATACCACAGCAAGACCTTCCTTTTTTTGCCTGGGAATATACCCGTTCCGTGGCTGAGAGGCTCTGGGTAGCACAAGTAATGACATGTGTTCTTGACTGGTCTTTCGGGGTCCACTTGAGCCAGGATGGCTCCCTGTCCCACTAGGCTGGCATCCTCTGTCAATTCAGTTTGGTGGCTGGGATCATAGTAAGACATATTTTCGGCCTTGGCAACCCTTTCTCGGATGATCTCGAATGCCTTCTGGCACACATCCTTCCAGCTGAATGTGGCATCTTGTCTTGTTAAGAATCTTAGTGGCTCGCTTACTGTCGCAAAGTCTTTGATGTAGCGCGTGCAGTAACTGGCGAGCCCTAGGAATGATCTCACCTCTGAGACGTTGGCTGGGGGTGCACTGTCATTCAGTGCAGCGACTTTGTCAGGATCTGGTGACATGCCTGATTCTGAAAATTTATGTCCAGAGAATCTCAGCGTGCTCTTCGAGAACTCACACTTGTCCCGATTTAGCGTGAGATTTGCTATTTCCAGCGCTTTGCACACTTTCGTTAGTGCTTCATCTTGCTTGTTAACATCCGCGCCGAAGACCAGGATGTCATCACTATAACTGAGGCAGTTCGGTATGTGCTTGATTACTTTGTGCACCTCGGCCTGGAGTATCTCTGCTGCCGAGGACACACCGAAGCTTAATCTTTTATAGTGAAAGTGGGCCAGATGCGTGACAAAGGTGATAATGGTCCTGCTTTCTGGGCTCAATATGAGTTGGAGATATCCTTTCTGTAGATCTAATTTGGAGAAGACTTTGGCTCCATTTAAGAGGTGAATCATATCTGAGATACATGGGGCTAGGTGTCTTTCTCTTTGTATGGCTTGCTTGGGGCGGCTCATGTCCACACACAGTCGGATAGCGTCTGATCCCTTTTTGGGCACCGGCACTATGGGGAACACATAGGTGGTGGGGCCGGAGGCCGGCTCGATGATGTCCTGCTCAAGTAGTTTGTGTAATTCATCCTCCACTTTCTTCTGGATATTGATGGGGATCCCTCGATAATGTTGGGCTACAGGACGTCTGGAATCGTCTATATGCAGCTTTATTGGTTGATTCTTTACTTTTCAGATGCCTCTAAATATGCGAGAGTAGAGATTGTTAATCATTTCCACCGGGTCAATGTATTTGTGAACCATTATGTTGTACAGGATGTGGATGAGTTCCATATCGGCCGCTGCCTTGAAGCTTAGAACACACCCACTGCCTGTTTCTGTTGCTAGGACATGGATGGGTATTATCTTTTCGTGTCCTTTTATCGGCATGTGCCCTCAAATTGTCCTAGCCACTTGAGAGGTGTTTTCGCCACATGCATATATGTCCACCGCTGCGGGGCACAGATTTGGTGGTGTAGGGAGTTCCTTGAATACAGTTTCGCTGACGACGTTGACTGTGGCCCTGGTTTCGATGAGGAATTCCGTGGGCTGCTCTTTAGGTTTGATGATCAGAGTGGGGCTGTGTGCTGTGGTGGTGGGGTTACCTAAGGCATAAACATAGGCCTTCTTCTTTTGGTCGCTTCCTGATGAACTAGGGTCAGAGTCAGATGGTGATTGCTCTACTAGATAGCGCACGTGGTGTCTTGATCTTCGCTCAGGCCTTGCACGCTTCACATATCTCCTTCTGTCCCTTCTCTCGCTTCTCTGCCTGTCCTCCCCTGAATCCCTCTCTCGGGAGTCTGGGGGTGCATGGTTTGCTATTCCTTGGGGAGACAGGCTGGGGTGGTTCCCTGAGGATGGGACAACCCTTGTTCTGGGTCGGGATGACATTTCCTTGGCCCACTCCTTACCTCTGTCCCGGAACAGTCTAAAGACCGCTTTAATTTGTCCTTCCTCGCCACACGTGGCACAGCGCTGACCGATGGCTGGATAGGTCCCTTCTTGTGGATACACAAACCCACATTTGTAGCAGAAGAGTTCCTCTGACTTTCTCTCATTCTGTAGTATGTGAATGTTCTCTCCCAGCATGGGGTTGTTAAAACTTTCGACCTGTGCTTCTATGGCTCTCACAACCCTGGCTATCGCAAGGATTTCATCTAGCATTCGTTTCTGCAGCAGCTTCCTCCAGAATGTCTAAGATTCACAACCCGCTATGATCTGGGATCTAATCGCCTCATTGTTGGAGTACTTGGCAAAGTCACAGTGTTTCAATTTTGTGCATAGACGCATGACGTAGGAATCCATGGTCTCTCCTTTGCTTTGCTTGGTACTGTGAATTAGATGCCTCTCGTAGTACACATTGGTGTGTGGGTGAAATATGTGTCTAAAGTGTCTTTCAGATCCTGTAGGGAGTTGATGGAGTTGGAGGGCATCTCGTCGATGATGATACGTATAGCAGAGCCTACGGCCAGCTTCAAGAGGCTTTTATGGGTGAGCATCTCCTATGGGCCTTGTGGCCCCCATATATAATTCAAAGTCTCTGATACATTTGGTCCATCTGGGACCCATATTGCTTGTGTCCGTGACATCGAACGCCCCTCGGATCTGTGCCGCAAGCGTGTCAAGGAGCCTTTAGGGAACCTGATCGACTAGTTGGGGGCCCTGCCCTGGTTGACCTTGTGCCTGCACACCTTGGTCATTATCTTGATCCGACATCACTCTGGGCTAAATCTGGGCACTATTGCCCCTCTCATGTCCCTTGCCCCTCTGGCTCTTGGAGCCAGGGATGGCCTCCTAATAGGTACGAGCACCATCTGCTGAATAGTCCATCTTGTTAGAAGCCTCCCTCATGGAGCGCTTCCTCAATGATGGGCCCTTCCTCTTCTCACCTCACCTGGATAACCTCCCCACTGTGCGCTGGGCGTTGGCTGCTTCATGCTCCGTGCCTTATGTATATATCACTGCCACGGCCCGGGGAGAAATGCTTCCAACGTTCCACCGACGTGGCCCGGAACACCTCTCCTACCCACGTGGGGACTTCTCCACCCATGTGGACATGAGCGTTAACTCTGCTCGGTGCTCCAGCGCCACACGCAAGTGGACACCCCGCTGCTCCGCTCCCTCCTCCTGTCAGCAGTGACTCGTAGAGGCTGCCCGCCTTGTTGCCAGTGTCAGAGCGTGGATTGCGGCTGCACCGGGGCGCGTGGCACATGAAATAATGGGCGAACGCAGAGTTCAGTAACACACGTCTCCTTCATTCAAGTTTCAATTAACACTGCCCCTTGCCCTGCCTCCTCCCGCCCGTCACTTCCCGTTCCCTTACGTACTTCACTTTTCCCCAAAGGCCCGCCCCCCTTGTATCTATGGAGACTTAAATGTGACAGTAATCTCTGCAGCTTGTTGATGGGGGCAAGTTTTTAATTCGAGCTGGTTCGAGTTCTCACACTGTCACAGATCTCACATTTCACTCCCCACTCGAAGCCCTTTCAGCTTTAGAAAAAGAAGGCAAGTGATGGAGATAGAACAATGTTAGCCACTTCTGGATATTGGGCTTTGGCCGTAATTATAGGGGGTACGGGGTACATGTCCCCCCCAAACTTTATGCCATGCCTTTTTGTCCCCCATCATATATGGTGGAGTGGGGCAGGACCGGGGGCAGGGGTTGGAGGACGCACTGCAGCCGCCGCATCAGTTAAATAATTGAACAGCGCAAGCCTAGCTGAGGCTCCCAGTCAGGCTCGTGCTGTCTCAATACATAAATTGTGTTCAGAGCTGGGATGCCCCACACGGCTCAGTACAGTGCTTGCAGGCCCTATTTATGTAAAGTGTGCTCAGGCTTTTTCACTGTTGTCAATGCAGTGAATTCTAAAGCCACACTGTGGTGTTATAACTTTCTGAAGACTGCCGTATCTTTAGAATTGAATTTTAAAGATACTCCGATAGTCTTATGAAAGTAATAACAGAGCGTCGGCAAGAGACTCTTGTGGTGTAGCAGTTTAGTGTTATCCCTCAGAAACACTATCCGCCCTTTCTCCACCCCACCCCTTTCCTTCAGTTGTCATGTCCCCCCTAACATTTTCACACTGCAGTGGGCTCCTGTTTATTTATTTTTTTTTTTTTTTGCATCGCCGGGTCACTTCAATTTCTTGACAGCAAATATGCTGCACTGGAAATAGAGAGCACAAGAACAAGATAATACACCTGTATAAGAAACGCAGAACTGCAGGGACCACTGAGGGTGCGATCACACACAACTTCAGAAGTCTCGGAATTCCTATAGGTAGGACAGAGTATCAAGTCTGAACCTCCTCCTTTGGATTGCAGAAACAGTAATCTAAGCATGTATATGGCAAAATCTGTAATGTTGTAAGTGCTCTTTCAGTAATTGCTGTTGCAGTCACCTGACTCCCAATAGAAGCCTGAACTACTGGCAGACTGAAGTTGTTATGTAAGTTATTATGTAAGCCACTAGAATTAAGATATCAGGCTAAAACTGTTCTGCAAAAAGAGGGCATAGAACACTGATTTAAACGAATAACTAAACGTGCATAGTACAATTTATGATAAAATATGTGTCACTATGCTCCAATTCAATGGTACCCATATCATCACCTTTGGGGTAGATATAGGGCTAAATGTCCAAAATGTTTTGCCAATACAATGAACTCATCACTGAAAAGTGCAAATTACACCACCCAAAACAAATTTTACTGATTTACAGATCTGACTGTGTGCTGTTCCTTCACAAAATGCGCAATGCTCGATCACTTTGCTTTTGCACTTTGCATGAGGCACAAGGGAAAGGCCACCGCAAAGAGGAAGAAGCGACTGAATATACAAATGTCCTCATTAAATTAGGAAAATGAGGAATAACATGGGCGTGGGGAGGGATGTGAAAATGTACAAACACATCACTCAAATGCAAACATACCTGTATGCTCAGATTGAATCATGCTTCCCCGCTTACTTGAAAGGACCCATATTTTTCCACCATTGTGACCAGGTGCAAAGTAGAACTGCACCATGCAATTCAAGTATAAAAATTACAAGGCAATTCCAGCAAAATCTCACTAACGAAATCCCGCAATCATGCCCCTTCCTGCATTGCCTTTTACTTCATGGTCACTGGCTCATTCCAGCGGACCACAGCCATGGTTGGGGATATTTTAATGACCAATCATGCTGCCTCCTCCTGGTCTTACGCGGCATTACAGCATGCATAAATAGCCACATAGACATGCGGTGCACTATACAGGCAAGGCAAAGACGGGCTCATGAATTCTATGCAGTTGCCCACTTTTCAAGGGTACTTGGAGCCATTAGCTGTACCCATGTTGCGCTTCAACCCCCATGAGATACAGAATATATATTTTGGAATATATAACATTTGCATTCAATCAATGTGAACATCATCTGTGATGCAAAGGGACACATATTGCATGTGAATGCCAAGTATCCAGAATGTACGCATGATAGCCACATATTATACTATCCCCCTATCCACCAGGCACCGGCATCTGGTACCTTTGGCAACAAGTGGCTCATTGGTGAGTATCAACCATCACGCACACACGAACACACATATGCGGTCACATCCTATACCTATATCGATCAAATTACATACATATAAATAAGGGAATATTTAGTCATTTGGAGAGGACAGTGCCTACCTGCTATCACCAAACATGATGACACCCATAAGGAATCCCGCAAACCAGCTGAGACCTGCTACAAAGCAGCTCACATTGCCACTAGGGGCATAATAGAGTGCATTTGGAGTGCTTAAATCACACATCCGCTCCCTCTCAACCACTCAGAGGAAGTATTGCTATATGCACTACGTGTTGTATGCAAAATAATACTGGGATGTTGCAGCTTGCATAACAGTGCCACACGTTGTGAAATATCAGTAGAAGTGCAAGAGAGGTTGCACCTTCAGTCACAGGCAGTGCCCATTCGTTTATCAGGTCAAGGGAGAGGGGGCAAGACACACGCAACAATGTAGTGCAAACCTAACTCACACAAATGATATACTGTGTGAAACACACAAACTAAAACAACATCCTTGATGCCTTCAATGATAAAACCTGGGAACTACAGCTTGACCATAAACAATAACCTGAAAATGGCTGTCTTGGGTTGACATTCTATGCTCCATAACAGAAAAGGTATACAGCTCCCCCATTTGCATCTTTGACATAAAGTGCAGAAAACACAGACCTTTTCGATTTGATGTAGAACTTTTTTCCAAAGCATACCATTCCTTCCTGATAACCTGGCCTCACAGACTAACAAAGAAGTAGCATGGACATTATTAATTGAAGATCGTTAAGCAATCACCCTGCCACCCCATCCACCTCCACTCACTTCCATTTGTCATTACACCCTCATCATCCCCCAATATGTCACTAATCAGGAGCATATTCATGAATGCCTCCTCCCCTATAAATTACCCCTCTCCTTGCCTGCCTGTCTTAACAGCACCAACCACATTCTTGTATGATATACCAAACCCTATGCGCTGCACGCACATCAGGAAGTGCCTTCGGAAAGTGCCTGTTAGGCATGTGCATGCTGCTTGTGTTGGGATTATACTGTGTGTGAATATTCTACTTTATCCTCCAATCAAGCACTGTGAAGCCCAGCCCCCGATTTCCAAGCCACCCTACATTAAGGCACGCGCATGCGCATCAGCATGCGCGCATCAGGAAGTGCCTTCGGAAAGTGCCTGTTAGGCCTGTGCATGCTGCTCGTGTTGGGATTATACTACGTGTGAATATTCTACTTTATCCTCCAATTAAGGTTTGCAAGCTAAGACTATACTCTTTGGACTCATACCAACACCTTGCAAGCCATATTTTTTATTATGTATATCTTTTTTTCATATTTTTTGCAGCACTGTGAAGCCCCGCCCTATATTTCCAAGCCACCCTACATTAAGGCATGCCAACGCATCAGCAAGTGCCTTCAGAATGTGCCTGTTAGGCCTGTTGTGTCGATTGGCTTGGGGGTGGGTTGCATCCCTGCCTTTTTGTTTCAGTAAGCCCTTTGCCACCTATGATGTATGTTTATTGGGGAGCATTTTGCCGACCCGTATGTTTTGAGACAGCGTTTTCATAGGGCCTCTCCATTTCACGCTGCTGCAGGTCAATTCTCACTACCTTTCTCACACTAATGTGCTTTGCTGTGGTAACAATTGGAACTTTTAGTTAGGTAGTCCCGACTCGTATTATCTTTTATAATTGAGCTTTTATTTACTTTGTGCAACCCAACGAAGTAACATTATACTACACCCTGTTGCCGCCATTCAAGTGTTGGTCATACTGCTAGAAAACAATTTGTTTGCTGTCAACATTAGTAATGGAATGTACTTTGTACAGTGATGTTCTCACATTCTGTTTGGACCTTATTATGTCATAAATGCTAATGCTGTTCGTCACTTACGCAATTTGAAAATCTTACCTAGCTGTGGGGGTTTGGCTTGAGCAATCTGGTTTAACCTTTGACATATGAGCGTGAAACCCCGGATTCATGCTTTTAAAAAACTTGTAGTCGGAGACAACTTGCCACTTGTTTTGTTAACTTACACAAACCATGTAATAATTACAGTGTCTTTGTTATGCCGTTTGTAGTCCTTACGTAAAGTTACTGGCGAAAGCTTTGTGGAACCAATAGGGTTTTCTGAAGATCCCACTTCACTGAGAACCTAGAAAACGGTTATTATGTCTCAAATTCGTTACGATCCTAGCAGCTGGGATTGTAATTTACCAATGTACAAGGGTATTGTGGGACAATGTTGTGTGTGTTTGGCAAACTGCATATGAGAATGAAAAAAATCTATTTTGGGCAAAAAGGACACAGTCCCTGTAATGTTTACAGTTGCTAATATACATAGAGCCAGTTTGGCAAGAACTGAGGCAATACCTTTGCCAGCTGCTTGTGATAATGAAGAAGAATTATTGGACTGTGCCCTTTTTTTCTCTAACAAACTTAAAATCAACAAAAAGTTTCTAACTGAATGTGATAATGAAGGCTGCGCCCAATCACTATTTGTTGAGGAGCGGGACAAGGAGGGAGGGGACGGACGATCTTCATCCCAAATCAATGGAGAGTATGGCCAATTCAGACTTACCAGCAAGTTCCAATAGATCATTTATTGATACACCTTTTATTTTTCAAGAGGGAAATTTGGTTTTGTTGGGGCTATCTATACATTCTGACACAAATGAGGAGGAGTGTTGTGTAAATGGCAATACTTCTGAGCTATTCTCTTTGTTAGGGATGCACAGTGCTCTCATTCTACAGGAGATGCGCAAACAGACTGAAGTTTTACATGGTATCTTTAGAATGGCTTGTTACCAGACAAATTTAATGAAGGCATGAAAGGTTGTGTTACCTCTATGTTAAAGGATTTTCATACGACCAACAGTACGGGCTTGGTTAACGATGGCAAAGTCGAACAAAATACAGATCTAGTTGCGGATGTGTGTGATGTTATCAATATTACAGACTCAGTATCAAAGGTTGATGGAAATAGTGGCAAACAGAACATCTGCAAATTTAGGAAAGCAAACAAGGATGGTTTGGTTGATTCTGTAAGTAATGAGGCAATGATAGGTACTGAAGACCATGTTATCGAAAAAGTTGAGGATCTGGCATATAAAGTGAAATTAACTAAGAAACAAGAAAAAAAAGCATGTGAGATAAAAATGACTAATAAGTCATCCAGAACATTCTTAAGAGACAAATGGCTTAGAAATATGATTGAGGATGCTCAACAGGAGGAGGTAGCTTTGAAAATACCAATTTTTGATGCAGTAAAAGTGGCATTAGTGAAAGATACGACTAGTAATATGGTTAAGGTCAAACAAACTAGTAACAACCAATACACACAAAGTAAGTACCAAGAGGGGGAAACCAATTGTTCTGATGCCATGTAAAATAAAATAAAATCTGGACGATTGGAGATGCAATTGAAAATGATTGAATATGGCATTAATGCTATCTTTGAGATTTTCAAAAATCCTAATGCTGTCTCTAGAACTGTCACTTGGCACAAAGGGACCAAAGGGGGGGTCTCATGCCTGAGTGTACCCTTATGTATTCACACAATAGAAGACTCAGGTTGATCAGTTCTGTGGGGGATCTTGTAGTCAAATATTTAATTTTTAATTTGGGTTCGCCCTCTTGTGAGGTACTTGGGATTGCTTAAAAACTGCTTCATAGATGAAAAAAGATGTTTTAATTAGGTTTCTCTATCCACAGGGTATAAAAAGAGAATACATATATGTGTATTTCTATTGGATACTTGTATTCATTTTTCAAAATTTCCTAGAGATTCAGATAGGGATATTAGTGATTGCCATCTTTTTTTCAAAGGGAGTCAAAAATAAGGAAGCCCGACGAGTTTCAAGAAAATAATTTGTCTGCTCGTCTGGGTTTGTTCCTGGTAAAGAAGCCACAAAAAGCCTACCGGTTTCAGTGGCACAGACAAAGTAAAGGCCACATTCATCAGGGCTCGGTGGACACTTAAAGGTTGCTGTGTCGACAGATGGGTAAATGGTCGGATAATGCCAGGATAAAGGGGCAGAGATCCTACTAAAGCCCAGGTTCATAAGAAAGCACAGAGGGTGCCCGAGAACTATGGGCGAGTGCACTCGTGCCCAGTAAAGTAATCAGGGGCTCCGGGTGGGGCTTACCTACAATGCTTGAGTCGGAGATTCACAAAGGGTCGGCTCGCAGGAGATGCTGGCCCATGTGGAGTTACTTCCAGCTGTACGCGTATCGGCATGCGGCTGTTTATTATGATGTATACTCAGCGTGGCCGAAATACGGCGCCGAGCGTGGTCGGAAAGACAAAAAGAGAGAAAAAGGACTTATTCATAGTCTGTGCCATCTCACGTGAGTAAACGCAGATGCTTGGAACTGTAAAATTGAACTGTTCCGCTTGTATATGCTCAGGGGCAATATTATCTATGGTGAATGAATGGAACTGTGCCTGAACATATTGCCACACGGAACGGGATGAATCGGATGGACTAGCATAGAGGGGGAACGTTGTCAAAATTTGTCAACATATATGGTAGGCCAGGCCATTTGTTCAGAAGGTACAAGCAAAGTCAGGAAAGGCAAAACATGCTGGAGGGCCACCCTGGTGATGGGTGTGGTAGTTTGGGGACTAGAAACTATACACATGCAAAGTTTTACTGGTATTGTGAGGGCAAACAGTTAAAGTGACAAAATACAAACTGCTTCATAGATGAAAAAAGATTTTTTAATTAGGTTTCTCTATCCGCAGTGTATAAAAAGAGAATACAAGGATGGTGTGGTTGAGTCCGTAAGTAGTGAGGCAATGATAGGTACTGAAGATCAGATTATCGAACAAGTTGAGGATCTGGCATATAAAGTGAAATTAACTAAGAAACAAGAAAAAAAAGCGGTGCTTAGGTTATGCTTTTATAGGAACATGTTTGTCAATTATGGCCAAAAGTTGTTTCTAAATTTGCAGCCTTTTAACAACTATCGGCAAGATCCCTTGTTATTCCTTCAAATGATTGCTTTTTGTTTTGCTGCACCGTTGTGGTGCTTATTAACATTGAGGCTGCCCAATGAATAATTGATAATTATTAAATAAATAACAAGTACCCTAAAGTGGTGTGCATCAAACCTATTTCATTTCAAATTTCTGTAGCACTTTCACTGCTGTTTTCATAAACCAATATTTTTCATCACACATGATTGTGCATTCAATCCCTCTTTCCTGTTCAATTCACAGTCTTATCATATTTTCCTGTTGATATTCACAGTGTGATCACAATTTGTTTGGATATGTCTATCTCTCTACTCATGTTTCCCAATCCTTTGTGATGGTCCCTTAGGAGGGATTATTGAATACCTATGTATTTCATTGCCTATGATAAAAGAAATAGGGAACATGAGCATGTATGAGGTCACAATTTGTGGGCTAATATGGGCCTTAGTGTTATAAAAAGCATGATGTCAATGTATCAGGAGAATTCAGAAAAGCACTTGTGTTTTATTTTCTGTATTTTGAATCAGTCCTTGTGTTTCCCTCCTTTTGTATTGCTGTCTTTATTGAGGATACGTTTGTCTATCATATGTTAATGGTCTTTCATATATCTATATGGACAAAGAATTATATGTCTGAACTAAATCTGATCTCAAAAACCATTTGTTCTAGAAACTTATAATTGTTATTAATGATTATTACCTCTTTTAATTAAATTCGGCTCTGGCGTTGGTTTCTGCGAGTCAAATGGAAATGATAATCCATTGACTGGCTTTAAAATGGTTGCTTTTTGTATAACGTGTAGACGCTTATGCTATGGTACATGCGTAATGACATCATCACGTGTATAGTCACCATCTTCTATTGGGAGTTTGTTTTATCCAAGCATCATTTTAATGTGCTTATGTTCAATTATTCAATCATGTTGCATTAGCCACATATAAATATTATTATACTTATTGCAATTTTATTGAAAATAGCTTTAATTATCTCAATAATTAATCCTTGTGAGTTACAAATCTAAAATTGGACTTTTTCTTACCGTACCCTCAGTTTTTTAAAAAAAAAATCAGAATAGAATAGGCAGTCAACGAACTGCCTATGGAGCACTATGCTGTTAATAGAACATACATAAGCATACATAAAAAATAGGGTCCACCTTGGACTTTAAAGAAAAGACAAGCTTCACACTCCATCCCCGGCTTAAAGTCTGTAGGGCATATGAAGATGGGGAGTAACAACAGGAGATGGGTGTGTGGGGACATGTGCAATGGCATCTCGTGTGTGGTTCAGTGTGAAGCTCCATCCTGTATAGGATCCAGTGAAGGGGCATTCTGACCATACATGGCCAAAGCCTGATCCTCTTTGGCCATGGCCATTCATGAGAGTGATGCATGTGTGAGTGATCCAATTGCAAATAGGTCCTGATGACACGCATTGCGAGCAGCAAACATGTCAGCATGCATTTTCAGCCTTCAGGACTCCATCTGCATGTTTATTGTGTCCCTCAAGGAGGACATCACCTGTCAGTGGTGCTCTATCTTCAAGTTCAGAGGTTCCCTGAAGTCAATCTTCTCCTGCTTGTGTAGGTCTCTTGAGGTCTCCATCTTTTCATGCAAGGATTGCTTCAAGGTTGAGATATCCTCATGAATCGCCTCACTCAATATCTGGATTTCGAGAGTCAATGTGACATTAGATTAGATGACATTCTCAGCCAGACGATACATGTTCATGCCCATCTCCTGCAGGTCCACATCTGTTGGGAACTTGCAAGCTTCAACTACTCCCACTCCAAGTGGTCAAAAGGCACCCATCCCTCAAGTGTGCGTGGCCTATCAAGCCGGGTTAAGACAGGCTGTCCCTGTCTCAGTAAGTGCACTGTCATTGACTGACAGTCTACAACCCTCCCACTCACACCCATCAGCCTCTGCTGCTGCCTACAAGATGGGAGCGGGAAATGTTGCAGTCAGAGAGGACACCGATCTTGCATGACTCTCCACTGGAAGGGTTTTGTCTACTGTCTCTGCTCCTCAGAATCAGCAAACTCTACAAACCCAAAGGTCTCCATAGGATCGGAAATACTGAGTACTGGTCCTTCCACCATGCCCCTCAGTATACCCTCAAAATCTGATCGGGCAGCATTCTCCAAAGTCGAGTTTGCAGGTCTGCTGATGATGGCCTGCAACAGGAGGGGTTTTTGCCAGGCACAGCACTCTAGGCTGTAATGGTGGATGGTTGTGGCTCCTTTCCATCCTCATTTCCCGCCCCTGCTGCATCATTACCTACGTAAAGTCAGACAATAATAGTCAGGGGACTCTCCAGCTCAAAATGTATGCATCAAATCAAAAGCATGCAGACACAATGGGCCAGGTGCACATGCCTCAGACATTGTAACTGGCCATTCAATCATGTTCAACATTCACGTCACCCTTAGCAGAAGCACAATGCCACATCTAACACGCCACATGTAACAATCATGATGCTTGTGTAATCCTGCTGACCATGTAATGAGGTCATTATTGCACTTCAACATGTCTGCAAATACTGCACAATGTTTCACGAGGCCACTGACTGTGCTCTGGTGCCTACTGCATAACATTCCGATCAGTCCCGTTGGCACTTGTAAGAAGCTGCGTGATAGAGTATTTGCCAATCACAAACACTACAGGAAGCTCATGATTGTGTACTAACAAAACACATGACTTATACTGATTACTGCCTTGATACTGTAGTAAGTATGGTATTTCCATTTGGGAGTGTTTTGGCCTTGCAATCTGTGAAAGCCTGGCACTGACTGGTGGAAAATCTTACATTGACGACTAACATTGGACACACTGAAAGGAGTGTACATGATTTCACTTGCACAATGTACCATTAAACTTTGTGGTTATTTGTGTGTGCATGTCCTGCCCTACTGAGTGGCATTGGTTCAGTGGACATTAGGTAATCCATCAAGGCAGGGATTGGATGAGTATATGAACATACGTACACATGTGATTGAAATATGTAATAGTGGACTGCTGGAGTTCTGTATGATATTGCTGAGCCCATCATGCAATTCACTAAAACTAAATGTTACAGATATTCCTCTACTGACAAGACAATCACACGTCAAATTGTGATGACAGCATCCCCACCATCCGCTTCTCCAGGATTGCTATTGACATGTTTCTAGTTGGACATGCTCATATGCATCTTGACCATGACTAAGGAGACTACAACATGCACATTACCATTGTGCACTTGCATGAACACTGAAGTATCCACACACCAAAAGTAAATTATTTATTTTTCCAGCGTTAGAACAGCAGTAAAGAGCACCTCCACTGCAACTTCTCACTGCCATTGTACATCATCCTAGTTCACTGTCTGTCCAGACCAGTGAAAGAATTACTCTGACATCATCCACTTCTAAGTGTGATGCCGTGTGAGTCAGCTTAAGCATGAGAAGTGCCTTCTGCAGAGGCATAACACTGAATTTCTATGTAGTTACATCTTTCACACAGAGGTTTGCCACATATTGGTGTGTTGCCATTGACATTATTTAATTAGCCAATACGTGGCAACATATCAATGACTAACAGAATCAGTCATCAGGCACCCACCATCCACACTGCACATCATGCAAACTAAATTCTGTTGGATAATTTTCTGAAATAAATAGGGCTAGAAGAGAATGTTCCAGGCCAACATCACTGCACTCATGAATGTGAATGTAATGTGGTGTAGAAATTACATATTTCAGCCCCACATGTCACTCGCCTGCTTACTTGTGATGAGGCCACAGGCAACCTATTCAAATTGGGTCAGCTCCTCAACATGAGGTGATCCGCTGCCAGTAGCCATGGCAGAGGCCACTTTGCGGCCAATCTTCTCCTTGGCACGCCTTGTGAGGTTCCCACAGCCTCTTGTGGATCTATTCCACTGTGGGCCTCTGCACCCCACAGGCATTTATATTATCTGTGACCTCATACCACTCCTCGACTGTGGGTCACAGAAAGAGTACTGCTAGCCCAAGGGTACATGTCTAGATGATGTCATGATGTCTACATCTACATAATCAGGGAGGATCAACAACTCCTCTTTTGAGAAGGGCTTCTTCCTGGTTGGCCCCTTCTCAGGAACCTGTGGCTGTTCTTGGTTACTGAGAGATTCTGTGGGGTCTTCCAGCCCTACTGGCCCTCAATGTTACAGGTGCCCTCTTCCCACGTGATGCTAATGGTGCCTTCTTCCCATGTGATGGTACTGGTGTCTTCTTCCCACGTTTGGTCGGTGGGCCCTTTCTTCTCCCATTTCCCCCACCACTGTTAGATCACCTCTCACTCATGATAGGTGAAATAAAAAAGAATGTGCTAAATTCCAGAGATCTTGCCTTTGGCTGTCTCCGATGCAAAGTGTGCCGTCCTGCCTTTGCATGACCAAAAAGCATTAGGTTTAAGCAACGCAAATGCACTCTGCACGTGCGTCCTCTTTTGTAGTGTTCAGGGTTTTGCATTGAGTATGTGCAGCATGCAAAAATCAAGCAGCACAATGTGTGGAAATTACACGCTAAGGGCCTTTCTCCTAAATCAATTTTTTAATGCTACCTCATTAAGCTCCTGGAGACACATGTGGCTTAGTTCTCCTCCTGATTCCTTTTTTTCAGTGCCTCCTCCTACTGACTACTGCTAGTGCCTATGAGTGTCTGCTTTTACTCCACTGCCTGTTTTTCTGTGTGTTTCCTGGCAGATTCTGGGACTATCCCATCTGCCTCTTTTGGGTAACCACACCTTTCTTGTACCATTGCACCTTCTCCCTATGTGCACAGTCAGGGCCGTGTTTTACCCCACCAGGCTCAGCTGCACCATGTCTGCCACTTCTTACAGCAGAGCCAAGATAGCGAGGCTGTGGTCTTCAAACTTCTCCCAGCAGCAGAAGTTGCCATCCTATGTGAACAGGCTCTGAAAAGTTCTGAGTCCCTCATGTGTCCAGAGAAGCAGCTTGGAGAATCTGGACGTTGTAGGACCTGGGAAGACATAATGGCTGCCGTTAACAGAAAACATCAAGAAGCGCTGGGACAACATGCACATCAATGAAAGTGTTCATTGAGGTTGTACCCAGCATGCAGGTGCACTCTGCAGGCCGCCATCACATTAGACTACTTCAGCTCTGGATCCTGCAGAGGGTCCATCCAGCACTTCATGTCAAGGCCTTTGACCTGCATGTCCATACCTATGGTGCTGGTAAGTTCTCACAGGCAGAAATGTAAAGCTGAATGAAAATAATATGGGAAGAGGATACATGTAGTGAAGATGCTGGACATTTGACAAGAAGTATATATAGCCACTGCTACAATTGGCATTTTGAATTGGAATAGTACTGTTTACATGTTGTCAGGGCGTGGGCTGCCACCAATGACCATGCTGACTCCCGAAGTAGTTCCAAGGGTGTTTAGTGGGACTTTACAGATACTTTGGGCAAGAGCGTTAATTAGGCAAACTTTAAGGTCTACCATGGTCTTCAGGAAAGTTGTTGCTAGAGCCATCACTCTCTATCTGATTGCTGACTGTATAACCCCTGTGTAGGCCAACAGTCCTTCACATGAATGCTAGGATCTTGCCTGTGGGGGCACCTATCTGTTTGATCTATCTGGTTCTGTAAGTGGCTTGCCTAAAGTGATTGCTATCTCACTACTTATGGCCTTCTAGTCTTTCCCTGACCAAGCTCCCTTAGTATTTGTGGGAGCTATGGATGGTGCCTTCTTTAATTTGGTGCCACAATCTTGTCTCTCACACACAATCTTAGCATACCATTCAGTACACTGGCCTGTTCTCCTTTCACCTTACTACTGTCCCTCTAGTCTACCACTTTGTCATTCCATCTCCACACTCTGATCTTACTTCTAGTTTGCTTCTGTTCTGAATTGTGGTCTCATCGCCAAATATCCCTCTACATATATCTCCCTTGCTGTCTTCTATTCCATCCTTCCTTCAACGACACCCCCTTCATCATTCGATACCTCCTTGCTCCTAGGACTCCCCCACTATGATTACTCCTTCTCCCTACTGCTGCTTCTCTTCCATTAACATTATTTGTCACTACCACTGCTCTCTCCCTCTACTGAGTGTACAATGCAGTAGCACTTACCACCATCCAATACTACCAACTACCACTATCTCCACTTCCCTTTACAACTACTACTGCCACTACCACTACTGCCACTCTCATACTGTTATTCTACCGCTACTCCTTACACCTCTTGCACACAAACACTCCTCGGACCCCTTCCTTCCAATAGGCTATGCACTCCTTTTGCTCTCACCTCCTCTGGTCTCTCAGATGTCCTCCTCCAACTCCTGTTCTCACACAACTGACCAACACTAGAACACTCACACACAGTCACTTGAATATACCACCCCGTCCCAGGATTGGCCACCTACCTTATCGAATTACATACCATCATTGAGGGGGTGACAACTGCTGTCAAAGCTTGCAATGTGAGTGGGCATTGGAAGTGAGGATTTGAGGAAGTAAGCAACTCTTCTTTGCAGTCAATGATAAATGATGTTGGGAAAAGGAATAGTAGAAGAGTGGCTGACAGAGGAATAGTGAGTTTCAGTTAATGTGAGATGTTTCATTTTGCCAATGTTTCAATGGTGGAGGTGGGTATGGATCCATTGATTGAGGTGGTAGAGACAAGCAGAGACATAACTGTGAAGACCAACTGAGAAGGTGGATGACCAAATAATCATGTGTTGACATTCACATAGACATGAGGTGAGAGGTTACTATAAGATATTGTTGCAGCCTCATACACACACATGTTTGCCCTTGGACCAGTCAGTGCACTGAACGAGGGTGTATCCATGGTATTTTATCACAAAGGTTGCTGCATCCTTATGTGCTCTCTGTGCACTTTAGAAACCTGCGATCCGGTACAGCTGTCCTCCTCATCATTCCAGCCACACAATCTACCAGTATAGGGGGATCTTCTTCCTCAGTCCAAGCTCTCATCATCTGAAACTCGATTACATTTAGCATCCGTCATATAGAGGATCACCTTGCTTTCAGGAAGACTCTCAAGAAATGGCAATTGACTGACCTATTCCACCTCATGGGTGAACTATCAACCCTTGACAGGAATGTAAAGGCACCCAATGAGACAACAAGGCATTACCTAGCATACACTGAAAGGGTTCCAGTCAAACCTATGATAGGATCTACATAACCTGATGGCAACTAGACATCAGAATTGATTCATTGGTACGTATGTGACTCTATCACAATGGAACATAGCTGCATGTCCCTCCGGGGTGCAGCCACCCACTACCATACATCTGCAATAATCACAACTCAACTGCACAACACACATCACCACAGCCAATAGGATGCAGCAGATTTCCACAAAATGATTTTGTCCAGCTGTGAACAAAAGTAGTCTTGTTGACTGGGATACTCTCTAACAGACTTTTGCAGCACCCATCCACTATCTAGATGTGCATGTGTTGCTATCAGGGACTTAGCCACCCCTTACTACCTTCATGCTGGATGATAGGAACATTTCCATTTTAGCAACATTCCCTCCATATTCTCTGGACCCCCACACTTTGTGTTATTGTTTTTCATCCTGTCCTTACTTTTTATAGTGGAGTGATGCCGTCAGCTTCACTCCACTGGGCGTTTGCTCACATGTTATGGGGAAACTCACTAGTCCTCCAGGCTGTGAGTACTGGGAAAATTAGTTTCCCTTAGTCTGTTCTCTTTGTTTCCACTTTTGGTAACTTTGTTTCATTGCACAATATATCATCCAAAGCAGTGCAGTGGGGTCTCTTTTTTTTGCCCTAGACATACCGGCAGGGAGTTTTGGTTACTTTTAGATGTGCTACAGAGCAGACTGGTGTCTGCAGTTGCTTCTTCCTTATTTTTGAAGTATTTTCTGTTAGCCTAAACACATTTACCATGTTTGACTAATGACTGTGCCTAGTATCCAAACATGGCCATTCAATGAGGTCTTTTGTCTGTCCTTTGGCCAGCTTGTAGTTTAGCCTTCTTCCTACCCTTCTAGTGTGGAAATTCCTTTTAAGGGCATGTACTTCACTTGGGAAAGCTACCATTTTCACAGGCTTGTGTATGTCACGTGTGGTGGCTCCCAGGAAGTGGGTTGGGACTGTCTGATCCCAGTACATATACTGGTGTCAGTATGTATGGTGTGCAAGAGGACCCCACTGGTCCCTGATTGGACCACTACTAGTGTGCATGAGTGGGGCAGATATTGGCATTGGAGGGCTGAGTGTAATCACTCACCAACCTTTGGATAAGAGGAGTAGTTCAGCAGCCATGCCAGCAGATCAAAAGAAGGAGCCAAGAATCTTGAGAAACCAAGCAGACAAAGGAAGATCCATAGAAGAGTTGTGAACATGCCGGGTAACCAAATCCTGCTGCTGACCTGAATAAGCCCTGCCCTACTTGGCAACTGATCCCAAAAGACACTGATTGTTGCATCGACTATTTGGAGTAGGGGGACCAACCATTCCCAATGTCTCCTGGTAACCTAGAAAGTGAGCCTGACCAGCTGAGTTTGGGCTACCATTCTAGGAGCTTCACAGTCCTGCGTTAAAGGCTGGGACTCCGGGGATCAACAACGTGTGCAATGAGAGGCGCTATTGCCGAATTCTGTCTTTGCAGCATCTTCCCAGCATCTATGGGTCGTGAAATAGGAGGTTGCTTCTGTCTGCAAGAGTTGTGTCCCTGTGTGTTGCTGTGCATCGGTGGAAATCACTGAAAACCGTTTTTCTGCATTGTGTGTAATGCCTTGAAGAGGGCTGAAGTGGTGCTTCTTCTATTCTTCCTCCAGAACTGATTGCAATAGCTCCTGTGACAAACAGGACCTGTCTCCACACCTGTGGTTCTTGAGCATCTGTGACACAAAGAAACGGTGGGAAATTTTACCTCTAGTGATCCTTTTTAGACATGCCCAGTCTGGACCAAAACCAGAGCAAGGAAGGTGAGTAATGAAGATACCTACCAGTACCTGCTACCTTGCTTAAAATGTTTGTGAACTTTTTGATATGTTTTGCAATTGTTTGGCTTGGGCTGCACTTGTCGACTGAAGTCTTCCAAAAGCTGGGGACAGTTTTGTTGACTAGAACACATTCTAACCTAACTTTTGGACCCACTTTCACATCGAGTGTTATGTCTTTGTGATAATATTATGCTTGTAGTCATTTTTCCATAGTGTGTTGTTTTGGGCCTGTACTAAATTAGTATTATTTTTGATACTTACTGTCTAAGTGTAATCCTTGGTGTTTCACTTTTTGGACTCATTATTGACCCATGGGCTCTCTCACCCCTCCTGAGATTTAGCCTTCCATGCTCTCCAAGCTACCTTGAATTGGTCTGGCTACGCTCCCAGAAGTCTGGCTAAGCTTGCTGTTCATTCAACAAGGGTGGCCTCCTAAACATCTTTCCACCAGGCCAGAGCTTAGTACTCCCTTCCAACAAATCGGTGTTCAGCGGTCAAAATAAGGTCTGTGGTGCTCCAGTATTGTCCACTGGTGTAGTGCTTGAACTCAATTTACATAGAAACACTGTGGGGCGATTGTTTTGGTAACCACGAGTCACTAGCTAGACACAAAAGATGTAAACAGTCACTGCATCTACTTTAACTGCCTCAAAAACAGATCTCTAGGAAAGCAGAATAGTGTCTCTACCTTCAAATGGTGTGGCAGAAGGTGCTGTGGCTGCTCCCAGTAGCAGTACTGGTATTACTCTTGCTGTCACCTTTGAGAAAGAGGAAGATGGTTCCTCATCTCATGTCTCTGCCATTAGATCTGAAGTTGAGGCCTTGTGGGAACTCAAGAAGGAGAAGCTTAAGCTTACAGAGTTTACTCAGTTTACAGGCTTGAATTCAATATGGCCAAACTTGAATTTGATAGGATTGAGGGACACAATGATAGGGAACACCAGCTGAAGCTTGCTCAAATCAAGACTTCATGTGGTTTCTCAAGAGGGTCTGGCAATGTCATGGCCCCTCCTCTCATACTAGGTTCCCTAAAGATCAGCTCAGCATGTATGATGAGAAGAATTACATAATGGACTGTCTCTCTGCTTATGAGTATGTATGTGAGGTACTACATGTAGGTGAGGCTGATAAAATCATAGTTACTCAGCAAGCTACCCCATTCTGGCTGAAGTACCATTATGGAAATGTCCATGGCTGAGAGAAAAGACTTTGTAAGATTGAAGCAAACTCTCCTTTTGAAGTTTGGGAAGACTCCTGCACAATATTCCGAAAGAAGTACAAGAAAAAAGATAATACTGCTTGGGTCACATTCATAACATGAATTGTTGGGGTCTAGGGTACAAGGTACCCACATATGAAGGCATGATGAATTTGGTCTTGCTGGAGCATATATATTCTTCCTGTTGCCCTGAGTTTAAGGAAGCATCTGGCTGACTATAAGGAGATTGATCCAAATAAGTTGTCTATTGCTGCTGATGTATGAGTGTCAAACATATTGTCCCATAAGGACAAACATACTTTTAGTAAGCAGGAGAAGGGGAAAAAACAGAAAGAGAAAGAGGGTGAGTTATCTGAAAATTCTCCAAAAAGGGCCACAAAAAAGTTCCCAAAAGGAAAGCCACAAGATGCTGATAAGGGAAATGGGGCTAACCATACCAAGCACATCAGTGGTTACTCTAGGCCTCCCTGTGTACACAGGCACAGTGGATCCTGTGTAGCCTGTGGTGCAAGAAACCATGTGAAGTGGGAAACCAAATGTAACATAATGTCTTGGGGGATCCACTCTGTGAATCTGGCCTTCTCTCATGATGAGGAAGACATGCTCACAGGGGCATCCTTCTCTTCAGATTCCTTACCATGTGAGACAGTACCAATCAATATTTTAATGATAGTGTGCTGGTAGATGGTGTAGTAACCACTGCCATAATGGAAACTGGGGCCAGCAGAACTGTAGTGAATTCCACTTTGGTAAATGAAAAGGAACTGGCCAGAGCTCCTCTGATGCCCATTCGGTTGGGTGATGGACCCATTCTCAAGTTTCCAGTTATGCCTATAACTCTAGCTGTGAATGGTGGAGTAGTAAGGATACCTGCTAGTGTGAATAGGCAAATCCTTGGTAAAGTTATGCAAGGAAATGATCCCAGAGACTTAGGTCTTCTGGGTGACATTGCAGACGACATGCACAAGGTCGTGGACCAAGGCTGCTTTGGCCAAGTACAAGGCCCGGCCAAAGCCAAAGGGGAAACCCTAGGCTTAGGGATCAAGAAACAGAAAAATGGGAAAGTGAACATTCCCCCTAACTCACCCACCACTGATGTGGAGGCAGTTGGCCAAGCCCTTGAACCTGATTAGGAAGAGGGTTCAATGAGGCTGATGAATTTGCAAGTACCACCTACTGCCCCTACACAAGTGCCAATTCAGGCCCCAACTGCTCATCATTACTGTGCAGGTGAGAAATGATAGCAGATGAGGCAGCCCTAACACACCATGAATCTAGGGGTGAGAGAAAAGACAAACTAAGGCAGATTCCAAGAAACAATACTTTAAACAGTCAATCTACATGCCTCTGCCATAAATAATGAGTTAGTATTTAAAACACTTCTACGGATTACAGTTAGATAGCAGTAAGCACAAGTAGTGTGCTGTATATAGCATAAAAGGGAGGAGGACTCTGGAGTACCAAGAGAGGGACTCACTATGCTGATAGGGCAGGTGAAATTATAGGCAGCATGTAGCATACACAGGGAGGGAAACCAGCATATGGCAGATGCACAATGTGAATGTAACCTGAACAGACACAAATATAGGTCACCAACATGTAGTTGAGAAGAGCAGTTGTAAAGCAATTTTCCTAGCACATAGGCCTAAGCAGGAATAGGATTTAGCAAGGCATCAGACAAGATGCTGGATTCATGAAAACACATTATTTTAGATGTGTTGATGCTTCCCAGGCAGTAGTTCATAGCAAGCGCCAAGGTCAGATACGTGGATGGGAGTAATGATGTGCAGAATGCAGGGACAAGATACAGGTTCCCAGAATTCAAAGTAGTAGGCTTACAAGTTAATTAAGCTTCAATAAGAACACAAACAGCCATTGATGTCCAGGTGCATGGGATCAGTATACCAAAAGACGCTATAGCGGATAAATGAAGGGTGTCTCAAGTGGTCACAAAATGTACAACTTGCATGTTAGAATTAGCTAAAGCCCATTAAATAGGAAGAAATCATTCTCCAACAAGTTCTCCAAACACCTGATCAAGACATGAAGAACACAGGCTATTAATTATGAGCCAAGTACAAATAAGAAACCTGATTCAGCTCTCTTGCACATTCATAGACATGAGGTGATGCACAAGGCCAAATACAAAGGAACAGATGTGCAACATGGCTTGATACTGTTTGGGAGTACTTTTAATTTGAATTAGTGCAACCACTAACTTCTCTCTCCCCGCACTCTTTATGTTGATCTTATTTTGATGACTCATCGACGTGTCCAAATTTGGTGAGTAAAGTGCCCAACAATAGAAATCCCTCTCACCACACCACCCAGTATGAATAACGCCAGCCAATCAGTGGCCAATGTAATATTCTATTGAAAGTATTATCTATGATGGGTTTGGCCCAGGAAGGGCCATCAGAAATGTACATGCCAGTGAGAAAATGGGCACCTATTTATTACATATATATCTTAAGAAATTAACCAATCCTAACCATTTATAAATTGTGTAACTAATATCCTATTATAACGTCATTGCTGTATTTTTAGTACAAGATCTGCTCAAACTCATTGGGCCTCATTTCGAGGTTGGAAGTAGCCATGCACTTAATAAGAGCATGGCTACCCCCAAACTCGGGTCCGGCTTCGGCTCCCGCGAAAGGGGATTTACCAGGCCATTCCGACCTTTGTGGGCTTGATAATTCCCCTTGCATGAGACCCGGAGCCGGTACGTCCCCATTCCCTTTTGAGCCCCCATAGGGCTCAATGGAAATGGGGAGGATGGTAGCAGAGGTACCGTTCATAAAAAACAGTTCCATCCAGTTCTGCTCGCGGGTGCCGCTCTGCACGCCTGGTCTGACTAGGCATGCAGAGCGACATGATAGGGAAGAGTTCAGTAATGGCTAACGTGAGTGCCTATCTTTGGGAGAACTATGGAGACAGGCCTGTTCCCAGTTACAGGGTGAACCTCCTAGATTCCAACATTGAAGCTGTTGGCAAGGTGGGCTCCTTTACACTGAGCCCATAGAGTCCTCTGAAGCAGACCATAGGAATTTGGCGGTTCCCCTTCAGGTGAGACCCTTCCTCTTGTAGCTGGCTGATGAATTCCCCTTGCAGGTTGTCTTAGAATCAAGAAGACTAAGGAGAGGTTATTTCTGCATTTCTACTGGCCTAAAATGGGAGTCCAGGTATAACGCCACTGCAGGAGTTGTGCCACTTGTCAAATTTCTGGTAAAGTTGGTGCACAGATTCAGGTTCCTTTGGTACCAATCCCTTAGTGGATGTACTGTTTAAGAGGGTAGGGATTGACATTGTTGGTCCCCTTGACATTCCTACATCCTCAGGCAGCAGGTTCACACTAGTTGTAGTTGATCATGCAACCAGGTATCCTGAGGCTATC
The DNA here is from genome assembly GCF_040938575.1 of Ambystoma mexicanum. Taxonomy (NCBI): domain Eukaryota; kingdom Metazoa; phylum Chordata; class Amphibia; order Caudata; family Ambystomatidae; genus Ambystoma; species Ambystoma mexicanum. The sequence continues at coordinate 425,941,263 of NC_090937.1, read as the reverse complement.
CCACTGAAGACAGTGATGGCCAGTTCAGATGCTAGAGCATTGCTTGGCATCGTTACTAGGGTTGTCTTCCCTAAAGAAGTTGTGTCTGACAGAGGCAGCAACTTCATGTCCAAGAACATGCAAGCCATGTTAAAGGAGTGCAGGGTCACCCATACATTTTCAACAGCTTATCATACAGAGACAAATAGCTCAGTTGAGAGTTGAGAGATTCAACAGGATTCTAAAAAACATGATAGGAACTCTTGATGAGCTCCATAGGAGGAGGTGTGATCTCTTGATGCAATGTTTACTCTTTGCCTACAGAGAGGTGCTTCATGAAGGGGTTGGCATTAGCCAGTTTGAACTTCTTTTTGGTCACCCTATCAGGGAACCCCTTGCTATAGTCATGGAAGGATGAGAGATCCCAACCCTCCTTCTGTCACTACAAATGTGTTGGAGTATGTGCTTGGGATAAGAAAGAGAATAGACCTCTCATGGCTCAGGTCAATGACAAGTTGAAGGCTGGTCAGGCCCTCCTAATACATTGGCATGACCAGAAGCTTCAGTTGTTCAATTTTCTCCAGGCCAATAAGTCGTGATTATGAATCCTATAAGGCCTATAACATTGCAGGACAAATGGTCAGGTCCTTACACATTTGTGGAGATACATAGTGAGATTAACTATTTAGTGGACCCTGAGAGGCCTGGTCCGGATCCTAAAGTGTTTCATACAAATAGGCTGAAGGCATTCATCCCTAGGGTTGAAATAGCTGCTCTTCTCCTGGATACAGACAGGGAGGAAGAGGAATCTGAGCCACTCCCTGATTTGTTCCAGGGTAGTCCATCAGATGGCTCCATTGAGGGTGTCAAGTTCTCCCCTCAACTGACTTCTGTGCAACAAGGTGAGTGTAAAACGTTGCTCAAGAAATTCTCCCCCTTTTTTCACTTACTCAAGGTTTGATACCTTGGTGCAAACATGACATTGACAATGGAGGTATTTCATCTATGAAAGGTAGAAGTTTTAGGATGACATATGAAGTAAGATCCCACATCAAATCCGAGGTCAACAGATGTTGGGTCTGGGGTGATTGAACCCTCTAATAGTCCATGGACCAGTCCTGTGGTTCTGGTTCTGAAATAAGGCACTGATAATTTGAGGACCTTTGTGGATTACAGAGCTCTGAATGCTGTCACCAATACAGATGCTCATCCCCTACCAAGGACAGACAACTTGGTAGACTGGCAGGGTGCTTCAAAGTACCTCAGCACCTTTATCTCACTGCAGGGTAATGCCAAGTATCCCTGACAGGAAATGCCTAGGAAAAAACAGCATTTTCAACTCCATAAGGTCTTCACCAGTTCAGGGTAATGCCTTTTGGATTGGAATGTGTACCTGCCACATTCCAGAGGCTAATAAACCATGTTATGAATGGTTTAGATGATTTCTGCATTGCATATATGCATGATACAGCAGTCTTCAGTTCATTTGAGAAGAAAACGTGGAACACCTCCAGATAGTGGTGCAAGCTCTTGGGAAGGCCCATCTGACCATAATGGCAAACAAGTCTCAAATTGATCAGGGCTCAGTAGTCTTCCTTGGGCATGCAGTTGGTGGGGACTGGATTCAGCCTCTTCCCTGTAAAGTACAGGCTGTACAAGACTGGGCAACCCCACTACCCAAACCCAGGTGAGGGCTTTTCTGGGCCACACTGGGTACTATCACAGTTGTATGGCAGACAATGGCACTATAGCTGCCCCACTGACTGCTCTCACAACTCCTAAGAAGCCCAAGAAGCTATCTTGGAGTGAGTAGTGTGAGAAGGAATCCCAAGGCTTCAAGGATTCCCTTTGCCAGGCCCCTGTCCTCAGGGCTCCAGACTATATGAAATCATTTATTGGCAAGACAGATGCTTCTAACACTCGGATAGGAACAGTACTATCACAGCTAGATGAGAAAGGCTGGGAACATCCTATATGTTTTATAAGCTGCCAACCTAAGGACAGAGAGCTCGGGTGGTCTGCAACAGCCCGAGCCATGCTCCCAGGGATTGTCCCCAGTGCTATTGACATGCAAGCAACCATCAGAAAAAAAGAATTCAGGGCCACAAAATGCGTTCAAAGGTGTGATGATGAATGTGTCCTGCAATTAACGCTGATTCGCGCAGGTAGCTGCATGGTACATTTATGTGAAAGACCAGTGATCCACCACCAGGAGTCACAGCCAACATTTGTGTCCAAACATCAGCCCAAACCTACAGGTGCAGGAGGGCTGGGATGAGACAGTGTCACCAGTCCCACCTGCCTGCACAGCAGAACAGCCTGGCAACTCATCTAGCTTCCCCACTTGTGAGTCAGCCAAGACCATTGTGGTTTTCCGAGGAACAAGTTTCAGGGGCTCTGCCCGGGAAGCACACCCAACACTTTTTTTGCAACAGGGCAACTGTGGCTTCCCACAATGATGGGTGTAGGCAGCTCTGCCACCAGCCCACCACACCAATACGCTCATCCTTCCACAACCATGTCCTCCTGCTCCCCTTTTGGGAGAAGGAGAGGAGATCCAGAGGCAGGCAGGGTGGCGGTTGGGTGGGACCACTAGTGTCTTCCAACACCAACTGAGCTGCACGGGGCCAAGCTCCAGGTACCTGGTCACAAGCGTATGTCTCCCGCTGCTCCAGTGAGCAATGCCATGGGTCACCCACAGTGGTCGTTTGCCAGACCCTTAACGCTCTCCCGTGGAGTAGGCCTGGATGTGCCATGGCTCAGAGCTCAGCCAGCGTGGCAGACCACTGTCCACCCGAGGAGGCATCCTTTGGGAAATGTCAGATTTCCCTCTGGTCCCAGATGTGGCCACTCCGGAGTTTGCTTCTGACTGTAGGGCCCCCACCAACAACTGCCCGCTAGCGGGTCAGAGAGGGGAGTGCACCCAGCCAGCACAGACTATCCAGTGCCATCTCACAGAGGAGAGGGTCCAGTCAGGGCTCCTTCATTGGTGCATGGTTGGGGGTCTCCTGGCAGGTTCACCCAACCCTGCCAGACATTCCTATCCATCTGCTGTGTTGCGGACCACTCTGATGGAAGGGGTCCCACTCCCTGGCACCTAGTCCCCCACAAGCCATAGACACAGACAACTCAACTGGCCAGACCATGGCACGATGGTCACCCCAGGCTTTGGGTGTGCATCTCTGGGGCACAACAGCTTCTCTACCATTGATGATCCCTCCACAGGTTCACCTACAGAAAATTTATGTTGACTTTTACTTCCTCTGGATAATCAAGTTTCATCCTCTTCTCAGCATTCCATAAGGGCCGAAGGGCTGTTGCAAACCCAAGCACGACCAATCCAGGAACCTCACCCAACCATCCAATCAGTTATGATAATGGGAAGTGTGCACAAAGGGCATCAACACAAGCGTATGACCGGCACTTACTGGGAATTCCTAGTTCATGAGATATGATTGCTCTCCCCAATCCACATCACAAACGGAGGTCAGTCAGTTACCAGCACATGTTGGCAAAGGGCAGATATACGCTGATCCATTCATTGTAGCAAACATGCAGCCCGAGACATTGGAGAGTGTCACAGAAATGTTATTGTTCAATCTTGTGTGGCGGAATGCCATTTGTCCCTCTTAGGATTTGAACGCCAACCCCTCAGGGTCATATAAGTAGTTGGCATGGAGGAGTCTTGTTCATTATCAGAATTACCCAGACAAATGGATTCACCAACTTAGAACAGACATGCACCCCACCCCAGTATCGAGTAAGAGCTGTCAATCTGTCAACCCTTTCTGTGTACAGGCCAGGTGGGGTTTCCCATGTATGGTCAACTTGAACTGCAACCTCCACTCCTGGTGGTACCCTTCCATCTTTTCCTTTCGGTTTCAGCTTTGCAATCATTCTCCCCCTCTCTATCCTAAGACTTTGTTTTCCTGGAGGCTGCTTGTAGGGAGAGCCACTCACATTAAGAGGCCCTCTCTGAGGGTGCATGCCGTTGACATGGTCCCAAGGCAGGTGGAAGGTCATTGCATGAAACAACAGCTGAGGCCAGCCAAGCAGTCTAACCATAGAGGAAAAGAGTAAGCCAAATCAGTCCCATGGAGTGCGGAGAGGCACACAGGCAGGCCACCCTGACATTCACATGCAAGTCAGCTGAGTTAAGTTTTTCAGCAAGGGACCCTGCTGGCCAGGAAATAGTTTGCCTATTCGATAAGCACAATGACTTATTTTTCCCACCACCCTGAGCCAGCAGGACAACCCCAGCAGGCAATGCTGTGATGGGACATTGAATGGGGTGCAGCCCATGGCTGGCTAGGGTGGGTGCAGTGGTTTCGTCACAGAGCTCATTTGGGTCAGCGATAACCAAGTGGAGCACAGACAGGACCCAAGCACATTGTCTCCAGTAATTGGGATGTAGGTGACTGAGCTTGCTTGCATTCTGTTTACCCTGGGTTACAAAGGCGGAGGTATGGGCAAAATCCACCATCCTCCTTTTGGAACAAACTGGAGATTCATTTGGAACTTGGCGCCCATCCGTACTTCCAGAGGAGGCTGGCTGTCTGGTAGTGCAAAGAATTCCAAAGGGCCTGGGCAGGAAGGTCATTGGGTCCCCCCTGGCAAAGAGCCAGCTGGCCCTACTGGGCAGGGGGCACAACAGACCCATGTGCAATCCAGGAACCCAAAGGTGGGGTTGAGGAAGGCCAGCACTGGCACTCTGGCAAGGGAAAATATGAGCTTTTAACTCAAGGGAGGCATGGGGACCCCGGCAGAGTGCCTAAGTCTACTGCTGTTCAGGCAGATGGAAAACTCACAATCAAGGCTGGTGCCCCAGGGAGAGGCAACACCCATGACCATCAAGGAACTCAGGCCAGGGCACGAGAACGCTCTTTGAATGGGTCTTTTATGCAGGCATAGGCCCTGGCAACCTGGCACAGACCCAACCCCTCTGCATAGCCCCCTGGGGCAACACCTAGATGGTTTTGTGTGGCGGGGGAAGCTGACAGGACCCTGGCAAGGAGGGCAACCACTACATGTATTGGAGTTTTGCCGGGCCAGAGGTCCACCCCAGGAACTCAGAGGGAACTGCTCAGTAGGCCATAGTTGTCAAGTTTCACAGTTCCATTCATTGAGGCAGTCCTTGTATTATTCAGCACTGCATGCCTATGTGAGCGAGAAGGAAGTATAACAAGCCCTTCCCAGGCTTCTCCAGAGGGCATTACACAGCCTCTGATGCAGTGTGCCAGTCACATTACTCAGCAGTGTTGCTCAAAGTGAACCCAACCAAATCTGAAGGACACAGCTCAAAGGCATCTAGGGCAGTGCCTGGGACAGCCACTGGTGCAACCCCACCCTGTGTTGGTGCTTGGTAGACCATAGCTGTAAAATGTCATTGTTCCATATGGGAGACCTCAAGGCTGTCCTTGTGTTTTTCTTTCACACACTGCATTTCTATGCAAGCTGAGGAGGTGATCTTTGGAGACATGATGTAGGTGGGAGTTGGGTGAGTATTTTGTGCATATGGGTTCATGGCACTCAGGGGAGCACAGGGTATGATGTCATTGGTGGCAGAGTTGTGTTCACTGTGTTGTGTGTATTCATGTGCATTGACCTCTGGTGAGCATGTCCAGCAGCATGAGTGCAGAGGGAGACATGATGGAGATGGGAGGCAGGAAAGTAATTTCTTTTCAGTTTTTGCATGGCACTCATGGGACCACAAGGTATGGTGTCATTGATGGCAGAGATGTGCTCTTTCCATGGGGTGTTTTTCAGTGGGTTGGACTGGGGTGAGCCGGTCCAGCAGCATGAGTTTGAAGGGAGACATGATGGCGATGGGAGGCAGAAAGGTCATTGGTTGCAGTTGCTACATGAACCTCAGGGGCACAAAGGGTATGGAGTTATTGGTGGAAGTGATGTGTTCACTTTGTAGGGTGTTTTCCAGTGTGTTGGCCTGAGGTGAGCAGGTCCAGCAGCATGAACATGAAGGGAGACATGATGGCGATGGGAGGCAGGAAAGTAATTGGTTGCAGTTGTTGCATGGTCCTCAGGAGCCCAAAGGGTATGGTGTCATTGGTGGCAGGGATGTGTTCACTGTGAGGGGTGCTTTTCAGTGTGATGGTCTGGGGTGAACTTGTCCAGCAGCATGGGTGCGGAGGGAGGCATGATGGAGATGGGCCGCAGGTGAGTCATTTGTGCATGTTGTTTCCTGGCACTCAGTAAAGCACAGGGTATGGTGTAATTGGGGGCAGGGATGTGTTACCTGCCCTGACCTTGTGTTTTCCTTTCTTCTGAGACATTCTTCAAGGAGAGTCGGTTGCTGCTATGCAAGGACACATGGCTGTGTAATGCCTGCACGGCACACCTCAGGCAGTCTAGGATGGTTTTGGCACCTCCAGAGAAGTACATTGTTACATAACTGTGGACAGCTGGAGCAGGTTCTCAAGGTGAAAAGCTGCCATGTGATGAGGACATTCTTCATGAACACAACTTGCACTTTTTTCAGTATGGCTATTTGTGTGCAGATGTGTTGTATTAGCTGTAATATTGGCAGTGAATGGAGTGGCCACTCCACGTTTTTATTATGGTGATAGATGCATAGGGTAGGCAGAGTAGTCCTCCCAGGCATTGGTTACTTTTTACATTATATGCTGTGCCTTTCTACTTCTGGTCTCATGTGTGTTATTGGGTGTCTGAGTGCACAATTATTGCCGTGGAGCAAAATGAATTTGTAGCAGGATGTAATGATTGTGTTGTGTGCTTTTGTGTCAGCAACAAGGATACAGTTGTTTCCACTTGCTATGACATTGTCAGTGGTGTGTGCACTTTTTTGATATATATACACATTCACAGTTTGCCTCTCCCAGACACACATTCTCAGGGTCTTGTTATGGGCAAGGTAGATTAGCTATAATACATCATTGAATGGCATCAGGGATGTGGCTTCAATGGGTGTGCTCCACAGGGGCTGCTATTCTGTATGTGAAGTGTGTGTGCACGGCCCGATTGTGTTCCTTCTGTTCCTTTCCCCTTCAGCCTGCCATGGGGATGGGTGGTTCCTGAGGCTGAGGGCAATGTCCCTCCTGCAGCTGTACTGGTATGCCCCGCCATGTGGCACTATTGTGCAAAACACAACAGGCCTCAATGATCTTGCATACTACTGGTGGGGCTTGTAGCAATATGCTACCAGAGTGGTGAAGGAAATGGAAGCTTGATTTAAGAACCCTGAACATGTGCTCCATGATGCCCCTAGTGGCTATGTGTGCTGGGATATACTTCAACTCACCTGGGGTGGGTGGCAGGATTCTGGAATGGTGTGAGCAAAAATGGTGAGAGCGGGTAGGCACTGTCCACTGCAAAGGTGGAAATGGTTGTTGTGAGCATTGATTGTCATGGGCTGTTGTTTTCTGCATCATATGACTGCCTGCATGTTCAGGACTTGAGGGGGCTGCCTAGGGTAGGAGGCCAAGGTGAGTGGATGTAGTAGGAGGTGTGAGGACTTGAGGGGGCAGCATGGGGGAATGGGTGGAGGTGAGTGAGGGTAGTATGAGGTATGAGGACTTGAGAGGGCTGCCTGGGGTTGGTGGCAGATAGGAGTAGGGGTAGTCGGAGGTGTGTGGACTTTAGGAGGAAGCTTGGGGCTGTAGGCTTAGGTGAGTGGGGATGGTGGGAGGTGTGAAGACTTGAGGGGGCAGTCTGGGGCTGGTGGTAGATAGAGTGGGGTTAGTGGGAGGGCTGATGACTTGAGGGGGAAGCCTGGAGGAATGGGTGGATGTGAGTGGGGGTGATGGGAGGTGTAAGGACTTGAGGGTGCAGCCTGAGTAGTGCTGGCAGAGGTGAGTGGGGTTGATGGGAACTGTGAGGACTTGAGGTGGCAGCCTGGGGGAAACGGCACAGGTGAGTGGGGGTTGTGGGAGGTGTGGGGACTTGAGGGGGCAGCCTGGGGCTGGGGCAGAGATGGGTGCAGGTAGTGGGTGTAGGCCAGACTGTGCATGATAGTTGATACTCACTGATAAGCCAGGTGTTCCAGTAGGTTCCTGATTCCAGGGCCTTGTGTAGCGGAGAGCGGCAGTAGATGAAGCTATGATGAGTGCTTCCACGGAAATTGCCATTCAAATGCATGAACATTTCTTCGCATTGCAGGTGACCTGTGTATTGATTGAATGCCAATGCTTGCGGCTGCTGTACATGTGCTTACTCTCAGGCTGTAGCACAACATGCATACACTCAATGGCTCTCAGTACCCGTGGGAAGCGTACAATGGATATACATTCTTGGCACTCTCTGCCTTGCCAGCATGCAATACTATACCTGGTGTAGACACTGGGATTGCGTGGGTTGCGATATGCCCCCTACAATGGAAGAGGTGTGCTGGAATGAGCCTGCAGACAAACAATGAGGGCTGTCATAACCTTCTGAAGGGGAGTGACTGCATGGGAGCAGATGGTGGGTAATGCAAGGTTCCCACTCCCTGAACTGGTCTAGGATGACATAGGAGTGAGTTTATATCTTGCAAACACCTCCTCATCAGGCATCCCAAATAAGGTAGTGCAGGGATGGAATATCCTGGCCCTCACCACCATCCTCTCCTCCTCCTCATTCCATCAACGTTCAATGCCACAAAAGCTGGATTCATCCTGGAAATGCAATTCTGTAATAGTGTGCGTTGCACGCTTTTATACGTAGAATGTTGATCCGCGTATCATGTGGTGGTAAAATCATGATGTTTGCATTTGCTTTGGTCTCCGGGAAATTGCACATTGGAATCCATGAATTGGGTTGCGTTTGTGCTTGACTGTGTGTGCTTGTTGTTTGGTTGGCTCGTCCATCAAGAAGCCCACGTGTTTCGTCGTTCTACCTCATTTTGCGCAAGAAATGGGGAATATGCATGTTCCGTCCTGTATTTATCTCTTTACGCAGGCCCTTCTCACACTTTGCACTGTATGTCGCACAAAGTGCTCAGCACAGCGCTAAGTGGGGAAAAACCTGTGCAAAGTCCGATCTGTGAATCGGAAACTTAAGTTTTGTGCACCGCAAAATGCACTTTTTTCCATGAAAAGTGCCTTTGCGGCTCGCAAAACTCATTGTGAATTATGCCCTCAGACTATCATATGGTAAACAATTGTATTTTAAGGCCACCCAGACCATAAGGTGCATTTCCAGCCATCTACGAGCAGGGCTCAAGTCGAAGGTACACGCGGGTGGACGCAGTCCACCCACTTTTTTCAGAGGGTGGACTCAATCACTCCAGCTAAAATGAGAAGCATTGAATGTCCTCTTTGAATTTATGAATTAAAGCGGACCACGGGGATCAAACCGTACAGCCGTCAGCTTTGCAAGCTGGACACTTCACCACCGCCCTGTGTAACCTGATGAAAAATAACAAACAACTAAATGTGAAATGTCCCATTTCGGTACTGCAAGTTTTCGGGAAAACATTTGTATTGTTTCTTGGAGTTTAAAACATGCACACCTTTTAACATTTTCAAACACACTATTCAAATAACAAATACTCTCTTGGTTGTGTGTGTTTATTGATTTTATGAAAGGCAAATACCATTCGACCTCTGCAATTCGGGTGGTTATGCAAAACCAATTTAATGAAGTGTGCATATTTCACCTTGATACGTTACTTTCTGGCGACGTCGCATCGCATTGCATTTGCTGAGGAGTCCCCCCACTTTAATGTTCAGGACTTGACCCCTGTCTACGAGGCTGGCTAGGATCGGGCAGAGTCAGTCACTGACCGGTTCATCCTTTTGCGTAATTGGCTGTGGAACAATTATCCACATATTAAGCTTGTACGCCGACAAAGACTGTAAGGACAGGGTACAGCCAGTCAGGTGTTAGGCCTTTGACTCATAAAGACGGGTGTAGCACAGCAGGGGTCAGATATCGTTCAGAAATTGTATGTTCCTGCATCTGATGAGGAAAGGGCAGATGCTAACAAAGGATAGGGGCCAGCACAGGGCTTTCTAAACGGTTCATTGGGATGGGTTAGTGTCAGCTTGACATGCACTATTTCCTCAGAAAAGCCACTGGGGTTGTTGCTGTGTCATCCGGATGTGAATGAATGTCCTTGGAAACGTTTGTAGGAATTATCAGTCTTGGTTATTGTGGCTGGAAAGAGTGACTTAGTTGGTATAGTGTCGCATGAGCAGGAATATCTTTGTTGTAATGTTCTTTTATTAGTTATTTGTAAGGTGCGTATACAACAAATGGTGTTTCAATGTGTCACAAGACAAAAAGGGGAGGGGGGCAGGGGAAAAAGATAACAATAACGGTCCTATAAGGCCTTGTGACATTCAGATCGTGCAAGTGCATTAACAAGAAGTGGGAGGGGAGGGTAGTGGCAGTCCGCGAAAGCATGAAGTGCTAGGGAGGGAGGGGAAGTGCAGGGTAAGAGGAGAGAGTGCAAGTGAAGGGGGTGGTGATGGTGGGGGGAGGGCAACAGGGGCTCGGTGAGTGCTAAGGAGAGATCAAGAGGGCAAGTGTCAGGTAGATGCATGGGGTGCAGGTGGTGAGGGACCACATGCTAAGTGCGAGGGGTGCCTGGTGCCCTGTAGAACTCAGACGGAACCAGGCAGCCAGTCACTGCGGTAGATAGGGGTGTTGGCAGGGGAGGAGGAGAGGGAAGGAAGAAGAGAAAGGGAGGCTCTTGAGGTGCTTCCGGAACTTAAGGAGATCCGGCTCAAGCCTGAGACGGGCAGGGAGACCATTTCAAAGGGAGGATCCCACAGACGAGAAGCGTCTAACCGGACAGGGTTAGCTGTCTGATTAAGGACCCTGATTTGTATTGAACGCTGCATGCATGTGCATTCATAAGTCCTCCTTTCTTATTCCGTCTTGAAATGTTTTTGAACACAGCAATCTTTCGATCATCAAGAGTATGATTTTGTTCCAAAAAGTGCTCACTTACGGATTGTCCATTATTTGTCCTTTTTGCTGTTGCATATCCATGTGTTTATATAGTTGTTGGCAGTTTCATCCAGGTAGTATTAATATTGCCTTTTGTGATGTCATCGGTGATGAAGTTTGTGTCATTATGAGAAGTGCATGGTTAATGCGAGAGTTGTGGTGTAGCGTACACTAACTGGTGAATGTCTATGGTTTTTAGATTTTGCCCTGCAAACATTGCATCCTTGCAATTTAAAATGTTTCACTGAATATGTATGTACTTGAAGGGTTTGATGACTGAACTTGAGTTGAACATTATTTATGTTTTATTTCTCCAGTGAAAGATCCAATACAAATAACCCCATAGGCATGGATGACAAAAGGTCCTAAGTGGGTGGGGTGTGGAGTTGTTGCATTGGGTCAACAATCATGGGGATTGCCTTGACTGCAACAATGGTGCATTTTAGGGGTGGACGTTTCAGGATTTTTATTTTTGTTATCTGTTATTAAATTCAGTTAAGAATCTGATTCAGGAGTTGTAATTAGAAGGCACACCGGGAAGCACGAGAAAGCACTGTTTGCTGGCTGTTTCATCTTGTGCAGAGCTCGTGAGGATCATGTTAAGAAACGGCCTGGAGGAAGTCTTTAGCAGCTACACCACGCTGCCTGGAGTGTGCGCCTGTGGCTCAGCCCATTAGGTGCCTGGGACACTTTTTTTCTTTCTATTAATTCCCATAGTGCAGCGCACTCGCGCGCGCACCGGGAAGCACGAGAAAGCACTGTTTGCTGGCCGTTTCATCTTGTGCAGAGCTCGTGAGGATTGTGTTAAGAAACGGCCTGGAGGAAGTCTTTAGCAGCTACACCACGCTGCCTGGAGGTGAATCAGCGTGTGTGTTGTGGCTGTCTTCTAACATCCTTTGGACCTGTTCTTTCATTACTGGACTTTGTTTATATGGACTTTGTTTTTAGCTTTAGAAGCACCAGAGTATCTTACAGCTTTTCTTTTTATTCTTTTTCAGTGTGCACCTGTGGCTCCGCCCATTAGGTGCTTGGGACACTTTTTTTCTTTCTATTAATTCCCATAGTGCAGCGCACTCGCGCACGCACCGGGAAGCACGAGAAAGCACTGTTTGCTGTGTGCAGTGTGTGGTGTGTTTTGAATCCTCATTTTTGCAATTGTTCATATCGCACCCAAGGGGACAAAGTGGCTGGCTAATTGGCTGTTTGGGTGTCGGGTGTTGGGTGCGGGTGTCTAATATTATTCTATTTGTATACCTTATGGGCTGGTAAGGAGACTGGGTTAGACTGCTGGGGACTGGTGTTTTGGCTTGGATTGGGCAATTCAACGAAGTTCAGGGTTGCTCTAGGCTACGAAGGCAATATGGGCAAAATTGTTAAATCATTAACCATGATGAAAGCCCACGCGCGGATTTTTTCTCAGCAGTAACAACGCGCAGGGCTAGTTTGGCGAGTGCGGCGGCGGTACCTCTGCCGCCTCCTTGTATTGAGGAAGATGAATTACTTGAATGCGCTCAAGCTTGCTCTAACAAACTTAAATCAAATGCTGAGCCTCTTACTAACTTGACTGAATTTACAGACTCTTCCCAATCACTGTTTGTGGAAGAATATTCAGTCCCTATGGGGAAGGAGATTCTAAAACATCAGTGGAGGGTGGCTTCTGAGAAATTGCTCAATAGTAACTCCAACAAGGATTCCTTTTGTGATACTCCTAGCGACTTTCTGACTGCTGACTTAGAACTTTTAGACAATCAAACGACCCGTGACACTCCCCTGATTGAGGGAGTTGAGGTGACCAATAACAAGGATATTGGTACAATGTTAGGAATCTTCAATAGACTAATTTTGTATGAACTTAGGCGACAGACAGAAGTTTTGGGTCAAATCAATTCGGCAATAGAACTGATCCCCTCGAGAGTGAATGACCTACTTTCTAATTTACAGAGTGATATTAAGTCTTCATTGGTGTGTTCAACAACGGACTCGCCTGCCCAGGATCCTGGGGGTGTTCAATCCTCAGTCATCTCTCAAGATATTATTGAAGTAATCGTTGTACCTGATACACAGGGCAATAAGAGTGTGACAGACTTGGTTAAAACTGTCTTGGTAGCTGCCTTGGAGAAGGCAGATACTCCAAATTTTCCTGTTATGGAAAGTGTTTTGGCTGACAATTCCAAAAACACAGCCGTTTTAAACAACAAAAAGGAAAAAAAAAAAGCACGACAGACCAAACTGATGCGTGCAAACAACATGGCGAAAACATCTCGTAAATGTCTGAGAGACTTGACCTTCAAAAATTCGATCCTAGAGGCCAGGGAGGTCTTGGATGGTGGCTATGAGAACCAACCCCCTGCGGAAGAGGGGGTTGAGGTCCAGTCTCTGCCTGGGGTTTCGAAGGAGGCCTGCCAATCCTCCTTGGGAGCGTACTTTGAGGCTAGCAACACGATTTCTGATGCAATGAAGAATAAAAAAAGAGAGGCGAGTGAGATTGCTTCACAGTTATCATCTCTAAAAAAAGGATTACAGGACATTTTTGAAATATTTAAAACTAACTCTTTGAACGCTAATAGCTCTCTCGCTCCAATTAACATAGGGACCAAAGTGGCTAATCGTGTAAATGGGCTGTTTGCTGCGTTGAACTCACGTGATAATAATGAGGGTATGGACTTACTCCCGAAGGTTGGGGCCCCAATTGAAGACAAGGGTCAGCTGTCGTGTTCAGTTAACACGGGGCTAGGCTCCAGTGAACGGCATTATAAGGAGAAGATGGTCGGTGCTACATCTGTACAGACCGGATGTGTTGCCCTGGCACCCACGGGTTTAGCACCTGCCATTCTAAACAAGCCAACACCTACTGTCTCTGTACCTATCCCTGTAACTATGTCTGAGGTGCTGCAAACACCTGAAGCTACTGAGCCTCTTTCCGATTCAATCACAGACTTGAATAATTCAGATGTGTCATTGTCTAAGTCTGTTACTCATCCAGTCAGTAAAGAGGATGAAATTTCATCTATGGGGAAGAAAATCTTAGAGGACACATTTGTATCGAATAACAATGGGTGGTATTTATCACGCAATAATATGAGAGAACCCACAAGGGTCAATATGTGAGGCACAAACAAACAAAACCTTGAAAAATCAATCAACGATCTTGATCTAAGAAAACCTGCTTTGAGCGACCTTCCAAGTCTCATATTGACAACTCTGTTTTGGGAGGGTAACCAAACTTCTTTAAACCGTTCCTACATACTCTCATTGTTTGCGGCAATTCCGGAACTAGCACTAATTTCATCAGCTGATATAGTTCTGGTGGACTTCATTCATAGACAGAAATTTGACTATGTGCGTCTTGTAATACCATCCCCTCTAGTAAGAAACCTCTTGGTAAAGGAGGCTGAATCCTTGCAACATAGGGGTTTTGACCTCTTCCAATATGAGCACACCCTCCCCCCAACGAATGGCAATTCTCAACTCAAAAATGGTGCGGAAGGTGGAGTAGGGGTGGAACCTCAGGCGGGGAGTAACAATCTTTCAATGGGCAATGATGACAAGCAAGAGTGGAGATGGTTGGCTCTTTCCCTCAGAGAATCCATTAACTCTCTGAGGGAAATGGGAAAACCACTCTAGCAAGCCTAGAAAAATAACTTTGGCAAGTTGGAATGGAAGAGGACATTTACACTTAATCCAATTCCTTTCTAAAGGTGACCTACGAAATCAAAATTGTCATGATTAATATCCAATTTTGCATCACCAATGTATATTGGAACCCGCTAAAATATTCTGATTCCCAATTGGTAAAATAAATTAACAACTTGACCGCAAAAATTGATGCATGGAGAGCGGCCAATGTGAATGGTTTCATAATCTTAGCAGGGGACTTGAATTCAGATTGTAATATTGACTCTACGGTGGCGGATGCCTTATTGTCCGAAAACAAGCTGTTTAACTGTAATGCCAAGGTTACGGCAGGGAACCCCAAGTTTCGGGGAGCTCTATGGTATAATTTTGTGGAAATTATGGGATTAACGATGATGGACAACAAATGCCATACTTGGAATGCTAGAGGCTGTAGCTCTATTTTGGATTATATTTTTGTGTCTATTGGGTTTGATAAAGTTATTTCCAAACTTACTGTAGTTAAAATGCCTACTAGTGATCACAATTTATTACATATTAACTTTTCTTATCCTCTACCAACTGGACCATTATCATGCTATACTCGGGGCCTGATAGTAAATCAAAAAGGTAACAGAGTGAGGTGGTCATTTGCTAAAAGTAAGACATTTTCCTCTGTTATGGTTAAGAATTTCGAACAGATGCATTTTGAAGACCGGATCTGTAATTTGTCTGTGACCAGGTTTACAACACATGTTAAAGATCTTATTTTGAATTCAGCAGTAAATATGATACCTGGTGGTAATGCTAGAAGGAATCACTCACACTGCTTCAATATGGAGGTTCATAACCATAGAAAATTAATGAGAAGTGCAATTCGTTCAGTTAACAAAATTGGCCATACCGCAGACCATGCATTTACGCTGATTAAAAAAATTAAGCAACAATACAAAAATTGGCTAATAAGCTTTAAGGGCATGCGAGCCCAATCGGATGGGGAATATATGCTTAATGCACTGAAAGGTAACAACATTTCTAACTTTTGGCAAATCATTAATAAGGTTGAAGTATCCCAAGAGGAAATGCTATTTACTCAAATCAGTGAGAGAAGGTGGGTTGACTACTTCTCGAAAATGTATGGCGGCGACTTAGCCAATTTTGGAGGTTGTGTTAATAAGACTGCAATATGGTAACTGAACATCTCTGTCTCCAATATTTCTCGCCTTATTATTAAATCAAAAAACTCGGCGGCTCCAGGGCCGAACAATCTATCAAATAAGATCCTAAAAACGGATACTGAAGTGTGGGCCAAGGTTCTGCATATCCTATATAAGGATATTCTGAGCACTATAACTATACCTGAATCCTGGAGATTAGCTCTTGTACTTCCGATCTATAAAAAGGGATCCGGATTTGCTCCGGAAAGCTATAGATCCATAGCTATCTCGGACCCAGAGTCTAAAATATTTGCCTCCATTGTACTGGAAGAAATGCAAGACTGGATTAAGAGCAACAACATATTGGACGTCAAAAAAATTGGTTTTAAAAAAAACATAGGCACGGACTGTGGGGGGCTCATACTTAAAAGTTTACAATCCAAAGCCCTAATGAAAAATGGAGTCTCAATTTTTGTTGCCTCTATGGATCTCAGTCGAGCGTTCGACATGGTTGATCGCCCATCCCTATGGTCCACTCTCAGAGACTTGAATATCCCTAAACATCTCCTGGAGATAATAATAGAATTGTATTCAGAGACTAAAACTAAAGTGAGGTAAAACTCGGAAGGTCAGCTTACCTCTGCAATTTGCATTCCTAATGGTCTCCGACAAGGGTGCATGCTCGCTCCAACGCTGTTTAATCTATATGTCTGTGGAGCTAATAAAGCGTTAAAGAACAAAGGGCTGGTAGCACCAAAACTGGGAAACAAAAGGATTGAATGGTTAGCTTACGCTGATGATTTTTTGCTTTTGGATTGCACCAAAGTGGGTTTACAACGATTGATAAACGCTTTTGTAATATTCGTGTCTAAATTGCACTTAAAAATAAATGCAACCAAGACGACCATTGAATGTCTTGGCAAATGTAGGAACAATTTACTCGGTCACTCACGGTACTGTGAGGGCAAACGTATTAAGTGTCAGTCTGCCTTCAAGTATTTGGGTTATAATGTAATTGGTTCAGGTTCCACAACCATAATAAAAACTCAATTGAAGACTAAGGTAGAGATGGGCCTAATGCAAATGCGTAAACTAGAGACCAAATACTGCAAATTCACCATGGTACCATTAAGAACCTTTTATATTATGAAAGCAATTCCAAGGTTTATGTATGGTACGGAATTTTTTGATTTTGAAAAAACGGACTGGTTGAAGTCTCTGGAAAGTCTTATATGGAAAGGAATCTTATACTTTATACCAAAAAGTGTTCCGATGGAAATTATAAGATATGAGTTGGGCCTACATTCTTTGCAATCGTTTATCATGTGGAAAAAGATCTTGCTATGGAGAAAGTGTTTAGTAAATCCATCTGATAACCTTTATACTATAGCAGGTACGGATTCCCATAACTTGTTTATCAACCAGTTAAAATCTAAGGTTGAGGTTTGTCTTACCAATTTGGGTGTTTCAATTGAAATGTTACAATCTAACCCGCAAAAAGTAAAAAGTATCCTAAAAAGTGATGACTGGTTACAGACTGTATGTACAGTATCGCAGTCAAGGAATTTCAATGAAGCATATTCTTTCTGGAAGTTTTTTCCTGGTATGGAAGCCTATTTAGAAAAATACCCTTGCAGAAGTTTACGAAATGGCTTCATGCGATTTAGATTAAATGTGATGAGAACCAATAGCACTGTGAAGGGTTGGAAGTTGTTGACTGACCCTTGGATCTGGTGCAGATTCTGTAGGAAAGAGGGTATTGAGGAAACACTGCATCATATTCTACTTATTTGCCCAGGTCTGCTCCAATACCGAATCTCATATTTTGCTCAATTTGTACTGCATCTACATCGTGTCAATAGAGAACTATTGTGGTATCAAATGAGACACGGTCAAAACACTGTACTCAGGATTAGAGTGATTGCTTTTTTAAAAGTTGTTTGTGACTTATCTTAAATGTCTTTTAGAATCTGTTAAATGTAGGTTAATTTGATCTGCTGATTTTGATAATGAAATACTTTCTTTGAATACTTGTATGTTGATTGGAATTATGTTTAGTTAGTATCTAATATTGTTTTATCTTGGAAATGTACTTTTTTTATTCTGTTCTTATAAAGTGTATTTTGTAAAGGTTTAAATAAACCATATACAATAAAAAAAATAAAAAAAATAAATTCAGTTTGATTGTAATGCAAGGAATCATGAATGTAGCAGTGCTGTCTCCTCACCAAGTGAACATAAAAAAAATCTATGCCTTGCCAGGTAGGACTGCTTTAGCGGGGCAGAAATGACGGCAAGATAGGTTTAAAGTTCCATAATTTAGGTTCTGGGAAAACACTGATCAGCTTGCACAGTGCCATGATTTCTTGCAGCCAGATTGATGCCACCTGCATTTGTTGCTGCCCCTTGAATGTTGCCTCATAAACGACGCATGTTCATGCTCTGTTGTCTTGAATTATTCACCCTGGCCACAGTCCAAGATGTGTCTTTGCTTTTATGGTGGATCCACCCCAAACCTTTCTTACTGCAGGCCCCAATCCGCCGTCACCAGTATGCTGCTCCATCCCCTCGCCTTTGCTTCACACTTATAGCTTTCATGGTCTGCAAGCCCTCCCCCCTCAGAACATCAGTCCACTTTTCCCGGCATTCCCACTCTCCTCGGCATGTATGTGGGGCGAGGGCTGCTCACTCTAGTTTTGCTTTTTGGGTTGGAACTGCACCGGCAGCAGCATGTCCAGTGATACGAGCAGCACAGCAGAGTGACAAGGCAAACACCTCATCACTTATCTTTATTTCACAAAAACCAGTGATGAAGAAAAATGCGACAGTGTTTATTAGTGGTGACAAATTGCATGTTTACTTTTTCTTTGTTGCTCTTTTATCAATCATATTTGAGCACAGAGGCAAAAACACATAGGCATTGCTGGGGTGGGGTGGGAGGGGGCTTAGAGGGCTATAGCCCAAGTCTTTTGGTTGTAGCCTCGGATAGAAACTCAGAGGCTACAACTAAAAGGCTAACTGGCCCGAGTCCAGTCCTGACATTATCTTAGCCCCATATCTTTACCAGACCTAGCAACACCCCTGCCAGAACATGTTCCATCTTTGACAAAGTACCTATCTATGACTAGTCTCGAATTCCCACAGTCTCATTTTCTGTTTCTCGGGGCAGCAAACACGTTGATGTTAAATGTCGTTATTCTCAAAACTAACATATGTTCATATCCGGACTCAATCGAGATGGGATAATCCATTAAAAAAAAGCAAACCTCATTTAAAAAGAGCTTTGAGTACATGTTCTAACAAAGAACAAATGGTCATTCATCAAATCAGATGTGGCTTAAAAGAATGGGTGTCGTGCTTGACATGCTTTTAAATGCTAGAATGGGCGTTACACGGCAGCTTGTCACTTCCCGGCCTGTTTCCGCTTGTGTACGTTGGACTTTTTTCAAGGTAAGG
Organism: Ambystoma mexicanum; assembly: GCF_040938575.1. Classification (NCBI taxonomy): domain Eukaryota; kingdom Metazoa; phylum Chordata; class Amphibia; order Caudata; family Ambystomatidae; genus Ambystoma; species Ambystoma mexicanum. The sequence continues at coordinate 425,922,151 of NC_090937.1, read as the reverse complement.
CTGAGGACATTTGTAGTTGTACGCTTTGAGTTAGTCTCCGCTTCAAGTACGGTTAATTCATATTACTATCTTCCTCCGTTCCGCGTTGCGTTTTGACTTGCCGGCCTTAATGAGGTCACTTATGCCATTCATTCTTTCCACCGCAGTCTATACTGAAAGCCGCCGTGTCCCGTGGCGACTGTTTACACGCCGCTTTCAGGTCAGGTTTCTCAGCGGAGCATATCTTCGTTCCACTTCGATTTTTGGTTTGTTCTGGGGATCTGTGTTAGCAATTAAGATTCCGTGTGTACACGTTTAAGTTCTTTTTGGAACGGTTTATCCGGTAGTCACTTTGACCATATGCTTTGGGCAACTGGAGGCGGCTATTTCCTTTTAATGCATTATTGTCAACTTTACAATTAATTAGTGCATTTTAACGACAGCACCTTGTGAACATTTGCTTCACAGCCCTCCAATGGACTTATCCCTACACAGCTGGAATATTGAAGCCTAACTAAGTTGGCCTCCACTGTAACAGCAGAACAGCTACATTGGTGGCACTTCTTCGGATGCTGCTCAAACCACAATATTTCTTCTGATCCATATAAAAGTGTTCATTTTGGAACCGACTTGACTCTATGGACTTTGTCCAGCGATACATTGGTGAGTTTAATATTCAGATTAATATGCAATTTTTTTTAAATATGGCCTTCTAATTGGGAGGGGCCTCTTTTCCCACTGTGCCTTTAGGACAAACATGGTTCTACACAAAATCCCTTCCCTCTTCTCCTCTTTTTTCCTTTTCTCTTCCTTTTTTTGCTTCTTTGAATTCATTCCTCTTATATATCCATTTTTATATGTAGCTGAACTTACCATTTTGGATACTTCTGCTTCATTGTATATAAACCATTGGAGATATTCTCACATGTGATTTTACACCCTTGCATCTAGGTCTAATTTACAGAGATTTAATCTTTGGCACGGCCCGATTAATACTTCCTGGACTTATCGACAGGACCCCAGGACCAGCCTATCTGGTTGAGACTATGGTAAATACATTTTCTCCCACATTATTGTTTAGACCTCATCACGCATTTCAGCTATGGGGAACGGGTTAGGCCCTTTGGGTTTCATTCACAGATCATCCACTTGTATATGCTTACTTCCTATATTGCTGATGCAACTGTATTAATTTTCTGACTTTTTTCTTTTTCCTTTTGTGTTTATATTTTAGGTGCATTCTATATATTGCTAAGTGTTTAGTCTTGTTTCTTAGATATATTGTGTAAATAAAGACACAGATGAACTTCAAAGAATTATGACGCCCATGGGAATGCCACGTCCTGATGAAGATGGATATCATCTGCTTTCTAGTTAGATGTGTTTTCTCCATCGAAACTACCACCTTTAATTGTGCCAGGTTTTCAGATGATTTAATACTTATTTTAACAAATACAAATCCTAATAAATACAGTATTTTTAATGACTGTTTTGTTCTTAGTGGATTGATCTGCGTTGTCACCCTTGGGGGTCCTTCCCCGTTTTTGTGGTCTGATTGCGACCTTTTGAGTGTCTATAATTTGTTCCGCTGGTCTGACCTTCGTTTATATTGATTGCTGCTTCCCCTCTGCCAGCGAAGTAGGGGAAACCCACCCTTTTGTTTTGTGGAACTGCACCGGCAGCAGCATGTCCAGTGAGCAGCACAGCAGAGTGACAAGGCAAACACCTCATCACTTAACTTTATTTCACACAAACCAGTGATGAAGAAAAATGCAATAGTGTTTATTAGTGGTGTCAAATTGCATGTTTACTTTTTCTTTGTTGCTCTTGTATCATTCATATTTGAGCACAGAGGCAAAAACACATAGGCATTGCTGGGTGGGGTCGGAGGGGGCTCAGAGGGCTATAGCCCCAGGTCTTTTGGTTCTAGCCTCGGATAGAAACTCAGAGGCTACAACTAAAAGGCTAACTTACCCGAGTCCAGTCCTGACATTAGCTTAGCCCCAGATCTTTACCAGACCTAGCCACACCCCTGCCAGAACATGTTCCATCTTTGACAAAGTACCTATCTATGACTAGTCTCGAATTCCCACAGTCTCATTTTCTGTTTCTCGGGGCAGCAAACACGTTGATGTTAAATGTCGTTATTCTCAAAACTAACATATGTTCATATCCGGACTCAATCGAGATGGGATGATCCATTAAAAAAAAGCAAACCTCATTTAAAAAGAGCTTTGAGTACATGTTCTAACAAAGAACAAATGGTCATTCATCAAACCGGATGTGGCTTAAAAGAATGGGTGTCTCTAGAAAGCATGAACACTAACGCCAAATGGTTAAGTATTTGTAAAAAAACGCATATTTTTAAAATACATGCGCAAATAAACTTAATATATAATTGATTTAACTGTTCTTTGATGATTTAACCTTTCTGATCAATGACATTGCCATGAGTGAGGCATTTAGGCATTTTCTGGGCACAATGTAAATTATAAATATTATATGTTTTGGTCCTTAGAAGTCATTCGGTGTCATTATGACTTTGGTGGTAGCCATACCCTTAATAAGGGCGTGGCTGCCACCAAAACCGGGTCCGGGTTCCCTGAATGGGGAATTACCGGGCCATTCCGAGTTTGGAGGGCCCGGTAATTCCTCCTTCAGGGAACCTGGGCCCGGACCTTCCCCATTCCCATTTGAGCCCCCATAGGGCTCAATGGGAGTAGAGCGGGAGCTAACAATGGGCCGATTATGACCGGCCCGTTGTTAGCTCCCTGGTCCCCTCGCGGGACCCGGTAATAACGCCTGGTTTTACCATGCATCCTTACCTGGTCCTGCGAGGGAACTTCGTAATCTTGCGGAATGGGTTCAACGGGTCCACCTCCATTAGCGGCACATGTTAACCCATTCCGCAAAGGTTGTAAACTATTGTGTAGCAATTGTGTAGTCTGTTAAACCATGCATACAACAGATCTGAATTGCTGCCAGGTGGTCACTTGAAGGCTGGTCAGAAAATCAGGGCACAGTGACATAGTAACTTGCCTGAAATCGCCTCATGGGATCATGTGAGGAAGTGAGGAAGCTGGAATTTAAGTGTTAGTATCAGGGTTTCATATTAAAACATGTACTGGAAAAGGAGTCTAGAGCATTACACACGATGCGAACCTGCATAATTATTCAAATGCAGAATGTGTAAATATGCATCTGTGCAGTTCCCAAAGGCTTAATTTCAACAGCAAACGCAAGGAATTGAAAACCCATATGTTTTTCTTTTAAATATCTGTGCGGTCCACTTGTACACCAAAAATAGATATTTGCAACGTTGTCAAACTTATTCAAATATATCCCATTTTCGCTTATTATTGTATGTGATGAACTGTTAAATTACCAATACAATGCGACACAGCTCCTGCTCTTGATGTACATGTTAATGATCTGTAAAGTTCAATTAAGCAATTCCCCTGGATAATGTCCACTAGTTTTCACATTGATGATTTTTTAATAATCTCTCTGCACTTGCAGTTTAGCCACTTTGATTATCTTGCTAGCAGTGTAGAGCCAGCTAAGCAGCTTCAGAGAACGAATGCGTGATGGTGGAAGAATCGGAAGCCCTTGCTTTTTTGCATATATTGCCAATGCATTAATCCGCCTAAGCATTTCGTCAAAGTGTTTTTTTCTCTTTCGAAAAGACGATCTGCCAAATCACATAAACACAGTTTGGTAAACATCATTAGTCAAACTATTTGTTCATTCATTTCTGTAAACCAGAATATCTTTTACTCACTTGCAAACAAAGAGGAATTAGGCCTCAATGTACCAATACGTGGGCAACATAAATGATGCTGTAAAGAAGGAGCCAAGTACCCCCACCTCAATTGACCCGCCCCTTTTATCTGTATGCTGGAAACCAGAGTATGTGATGTATACAGAACAGCTGAATCAATAAAGAGCAGAATATGGACTCAGTCCAATACCAGTGAAAGGGCTAGTACCTAAGAGAATCTGGGAGCCAAGGTACCCATTGAGAAAACCTTAGCTGCATACAAAGACATATGATGGCCATTTGAATGAGATCCCTGGAAAAGCAGAACCAATAAACTGCAAGGATGAATGGTAGTATTACTAGCTATTTCCAAGTATATGTTATATGTAGCTGAAGATGAAGTACATAAAAAGATGCAGTGATCAGAGAATGCAGATATTCTGTAAGGCAACAAGAAAGCAATAAGAATAAGTGGCATCTTGGGCTCAAGGTGAAGAATCTTATGCCACAGAAACAGATGAAGACATGACATCATTGTACATGTCTACAGATGCAGAAGAAATACAAGCAGCAAAGTAACCATGAAGCTAGCTTTAAGCTTATAGTAAAATAGATTGTGGCAAGTGCCAACATATACATACATAGGAATGAGAGAATGATGGATGTTTCCACTAACCATATTAAAGCAGGTTGGACATTAGCAAAAAGGCCTCAGTTCAGTATGTTGAAGTTAAAAAAGCAGACATTGAATTACAGAAGCTGAGGTCAGAAAGGCGAGGTTGGATGAACCCCAAGTAGCCAAGGTCTTATCAAACGGGAGTAAACTGACTTTGGATACAGAATCGTGTGAAAGAACAAACCTTCTGTTCAGAAACAATGAACATAACAAGGAGGACGTCAGAGGTCTATTGGAATAAAATATTAAATACACGAAAAGGCTTGATTTTTTGGTCTCTAGTCACCAGGAAGCATGAAGTTGGACGAACGAGATGATCACAGCTACGCATGAAGACAGACTGTGCTGCTCACTCGCTAATTTTCTCAGAGCTAAGAACACTCTCAAGGATGAAGTTCAAAGGCCTAATTGACAGCAGACCACTGAGGTGATGATATATTGATATACTAATTGGTGGGAAGCTAAGGTTAAGGTAACCTCACCAGCAGCTGGCTGGGTAGCCTGCATGCTGCTAACGTAGGTGGAAAAGTACTGAAGATGGATAGAGTGCCAATCAATTATAGAGGACGTGCATATCCAGGGGTCCTAAGTGTGTAAACCAATAGGCGTTGTGTATTTAGTGACGTTCATAGTGGTCCTTTTTAGAGGAGGGCTTAGTTGCACACCTGATGTTAAGTAACCAATCACTTAGTTACACATTTTTAGACTAGTATGGATCATATACTTATATGTTCACTCAGAGCCAATCACCCGTGCTTATACGTTTTTGCAGTTTGCCACGTAGGACGACGTTGGTAGTGACGTAGGTCAACGTCATTGATCACACATTTTGCTTATAAACGCACATCATTGTACATGTCTACAGATGCAGAAGAAATACAAGCAGCAAAGTAACCATGAAGCTAGCTTTAAGCTTATAGTAAAATAGATTGTGGCAAGTGCCAACATATACATACATAGGAATGAGAGAATGATGGATGTTTCCACTAACCATATTAAAGCAGGTTGGACATTAGCAAAAAGGCCTCAGTTCAGTATGTTGAAGTTAAAAAAGCAGACATTGAATTACAGAAGCTGAGGTCAGAAAGGCGAGGTTGGATGAACCCCAAGTAGCCAAGGTCTTATCAAACGGGAGTAAACTGACTTTGGATACAGAATCGTGTGAAAGAACAAACCTTCTGTTCAGAAACAATGAACATAACAAGGAGGACGTCAGAGGTCTATTGGAATAAAATATTAAATACACGAAAAGGCTTGATTTTTTGGTCTCTAGTCACCAGGAAGCATGAAGTTGGACGAACGAGATGATCACAGCTACGCATGAAGACAGACTGTGCTGCTCACTCGCTAATTTTCTCAGAGCTAAGAACACTCTCAAGGATGAAGTTCAAAGGCCTAATTGACAGCAGACCACTGAGGTGATGATATATTGATATACTAATTGGTGGGAAGCTAAGGTTAAGGTAACCTCACCAGCAGCTGGCTGGGTAGCCTGCATGCTGCTAACGTAGGTGGAAAAGTACTGAAGATGGATAGAGTGCCAATCAATTATAGAGGACGTGCATATCCAGGGGTCCTAAGTGTGTAAACCAATAGGCGTTGTGTATTTAGTGACGTTCATAGTGGTCCTTTTTAGAGGAGGGCTTAGTTGCACACCTGATGTTAAGTAACCAATCACTTAGTTACACATTTTTAGACTAGTATGGATCATATACTTTTATGTTCACTCAGAGCCAATCACCCGTGCTTATACGTTTTTGCAGTTTGCCACGTAGGACGACGTTGGTAGTGACGTAGGTCAACGTCATTGATCACACATTTTGCTTATAAACGCACAGAGTTTTATTAAATATTTTGAGTCTGAAGATAGAGCATTTGCGTTAATGTTCGTTATGCTCCCTGTTTTATATAATTTATATTAAAACAGTCTTCTTTTGTCAACTTCCAGAGTCAGCTCTATTATTTGATGTTCGAGTAAGATCTGCATCCCCATCCATCTCGAGGGTAATTGCTGCTCATCAAAGGGGCTGCATGGTTTAAGAGCCATTGATCTGAGTAAACTTTAGAGTTTTGGTAATATCGTACAACCTTTGCCATTCGTCTGAAAGAACATTATGCTCTCCATAGATAGTGGTTAGTGTAAAAACCAAAACAAGTGTCTTGCAAGACCAGGTATGACGGGTCCCTTAATTTCAAATAGAATCCCTTCTCACGTCTACATGAAGTGGATCAATCGGAAGGTTGAAGAGGTGATAAAAAAGGCGGACGATCCAGAGAGTTAGAAAAGGAAAAGATGATATTGGCTAGTAAAAAACTGAGTGAGCTGACAAAAGCATGGATGATGAGTGAAGAAAAAAGAGAGTAACGAAGAGAGGCGGGATAAAATATAACATGAGAGTAAGTGTATATTTTATATGTTGGGAAGGAGTTATTGACTCGAGTGTAGCTGAGCAATGATATAAATCATGAGAGAGGCCACGATAAGAGAATATGCGCTGGCCTGCGTTTTTTATGACGTAACAGAAGATGTTTGAACCCAAAATTCCATAGCGGAATACTAGGAGACGATCCCGGTTAAAGAAGGGACCAAAGGGGTAACTTAAACTCCAGTCAGAGTATTTTTAGAGGGTTAATGAGTATTAAGAAGGGAATTATAGAAAATCTATGTAACCGGTTGAGTCTGTTTGTTTGTTTTATGTGGGTTTATGAACAATGACGTTATCAGCAGAAAAAAAATATTTGATTGCTTAGAATTGAACCTGATGGATTAAAGTAACAATTGTGATTAGTGGGATTGGAGCTTGTGATGATTGGTGCTCGTTCATATTATGATATTTTTCTGAAACGTGTTTTTAAAATCGAAGTGCCACACAAAGCTAAGAGTAGAGGAGTTAATAATGGAGGATTTTACTCCACTTGTGCATTTCTGTAAGCAGTTACCAAAACATGCACCTAAGCTTAAACAGTATAGTGTGAAATGGGTTAAGGGAACCGCAGATAAAATGCCGTGGACACAAGGAGGCTTGCTATCAAAAGCAGTTCTGAAGCATATGACGACATATATGCATGCAGCATACATAGGAAATAAACTAGTAAAGAGATTAGATAGTTTAGAGCTTTGGAAGATGTATCAACAAGAGAAGGATGAAGAACCTTCTATAGATTGGCTACTTAATATATGCAGAGAGGGTGGTGGGGAGCCTTCTGCTCCTCCTCTCCAGCTGAAACAGTAACCAGGAGTAAGAAAGACGATGGGTTATATCCATTAAAGGAGCTTAAAGCAGCATCAGGATTTAGAACCCGTCATATGAGTCACCTGTGCAAAGCAGTGAAGAAAGCAGAGAGAAAAATACTGATAAAGATGTAATCTCTAAGGTCCCTAGGGATAAGGAGAGACGCGATAAGGAAAGGAGTAATCAAGCAAGTACCACTCTAGATAGAGAAAGAGAGATAAAATGATGGAAAGGAGAAAGAGACAAGGCTGATGAGATAGCACTTTTACAGAATGAATGGATGGGTCATCAGATGTTATTAAAACTCGATGGTAAGAGCATTGAGGATGTAAGACAACAGGAAGATCAAGACAAACAAGACAACGAAAATAAGGAAAGAGAGGAACGATTGAAAGATGAAGGAGCAAAAACAAAGGCTAGGCAGAGACGAGAGCAGTTGTACCAGGTAGAATAGTCGAGAAAACAAGAGAGAGCGGAAGAGCAGTGAAAACGTGATAATAGACAGAGAGCAATTGATGAGCGTGAAAGGATAAAGCAACAAAGAATAGAAGCAGAGGAACAGAAAATAAGGGATAAAATAATACAAAGGTGATACGATGAGGAGATACACAGGGCAAATGAGAGAAGGGATATGAGAAAAAAGAGGAAGACAGAGTAAGAGAAGAAGCGAGGAAGCAAAGAGAATTTGATGATGATATAGAACGTAAAAGAAGGCAGAGTGCACACAATCTTGATTGCCTGGAGAAGGAGATAAGAGATCCTGAGCCAGAAGTAGCATAGGAGGATATAGAGGATATTTTTACAGAGTATGAGTCATTGCCAGGCCCGTCTAGAGTAAATCTAGAGGATGAGTTTGACTCGAAGAGCATTGGGGAATCGATCGATAAGGTATATCATGAATTGAAAGCCCAAAAAGAGTTAAAAGGGAAGGGAAAAAATGATTGACTCGAGAGTACTCAGTTGTATGACACAGAGGGAGCCTCATGTAGTACGAGGCCAAAGTAGTTGTCTTTAAATAGACTGACTCTGAGCAGAAATGATGATGAGAGAAGTTGCACAAGTTGGGCACAGGAAATGTCGGACGAAGACAGAGATATCTTCCATGTGGAAGAAAGAAGAGACATATGTGGCCCTGAGGGATGTTTTTCAATGGAGAAGGAAGTCAGATGGACAGATTTAAATGCACCTGTAACCAGGGTGCCAAAATCACTGGCACAGTCCGATCAACCCAGGGGGCAATTCCACAGTGAACAGGGAGAATGTTCTCCTCATGTGAGTAGACTAAGATCGCTACCAGGGAGAAGGCGATGTGGGAATATTGTCTCTGCGGTGGACAGACAAATGATGAGAGATGAGAATGAGTTTGGTGCTTTGCAGTTTCCCTTATTGGAAAAAGGAGAGGCCAGACCACACTATATACTGTGGCCCCAGATGGATAAGGATAACTTAAGGTGTAAGCTTCCAAACTTTGGGACTGGCATACATGAATTAGAGAAAATGGCGGGAGGAAACATGTTAGCCATAGGGGACATTAACGGTCTTCTCATCGCCATACTTGGCGAGAGCGCTGATGACGTATGGAAGAGGGGAGGCTATCCTGGTGTGACTATAGTTAACACTGCTCATGATGGAGCACCATTGAATAACTGTAGGGTGGCGGTCTGGAAGACACTCAGAGTAATATATCCAGACACGTCCGATATGGGAGCTATAATGATGAAAAATATGAAGGACGGAGAAGATCCGTTGATTTACATTCAACATTTTCAGGAATCTTGGTCTTTGGAAATGTGTGAGTCTTGTGCAAAATCTATACCAGTATTTTATCATATATTAAGCCAGGGACTACCAGAACTTGTACAGAAGCATCTTAAGAAATTAGTGGGTATTGAAGCCAAACCGTGGTCAAAGATTCAGCTTACCATTGCACACTATTGCAGGCTGTTGCAGGAGAAAAATTGCAAAAAAAAAAAGCAGTCTAAATATTCCATTGAAGGGGCGATGTTCACGAGTGTAGATGGACCGATTCCACAGCAGAATGCAAGTATGCCACAGGTGAATAACCAGAGGGAGTTTGATCAAAGTAATAATGGATTTACTCCGTGTGGAAGGGGTGGATTTCGAGGAAGAGGTTTTCAGAATAATCAAGGAAATTGCCAGAATAATCAGGGAGGTTTTCGGAACAATCAAGGTGGATTTTAAAACATGCAGAATGATGCTCAGAACATACAGGATGGGCGGATTAGGAGGCCACCCCTATGTTGGACATGCGGGATGTATGGGCATGTTGCTTTCTTGTGTAGAAATCAAGGGTTTATGCAAAATGACCAATTTTCAAGCGGGGCGATTTCAAACCAGCCTGCATATTCGCAGCAGTATAATGATGGGTTTGCTCAGAATCAAACGACAGCAGCAAGCGCCGAGAGTGTGCAAGGAAGTACACAGCAGGTAGCAGTGGCTCCACCACAAGGGCAGTCGCAGCGTGTGCCCATGCAGATTCAGAAGAGTACAAGAACAGGGCAGTTTACGACACCTAGGATAGGGAGTGTCACAGTTAGTGGAGGGAATCGTTTTCAGGTAACGGAATGAGTCTGTACCCGCAATAGGACAGTTTACTGGGGGACTTGATGTGTTCAGTCCTATCCGTGATGCCGAATCCTCATGAGGAACCAAGGGTAGACATCACTATAGGGGGCAACATTTTTTTCGTTTTAGTAGACACGGGTGCAACGCGCTCCTGTATACGTGAGGGAACATTTTTAATGTCTGGCACCACCATGAATACTCAAGGCTTTTTAGGAGCAACAAGTCGAGTTCCTTTCACAGAAGAATTACCAGTCTCTACAAGAGAATGTGACATGAAGGTGCGGCTGCTATATTCTAGTCAGACACCTGTCCATGACAAACTCAATATGACCTTCTTGTTTAACAATGAAGGCATAGTGTGCTCCACTCCGGGGATGCATTATTTAAACGTGTGTGAAATTATTAGAACATTTGCAGGACAAGTAGCCATGAGAGCAATACCTTTAGAGCCAGACGTTTTTCATTATGGAGTGCGTGTTCTATTGGCATATCTGCATGCATATCTGCAGGCAAGGCAATGAGAATACCTGATGAATTTCTGTTTAGACCAAAGATAACTATGCACAAAGAAGAAAGGCAAGTATTTCCCTTAGAATTGCAAGCAGCCATAGTGAGAGGTGAAATGGCTTGATGCTTGATGGGAACGATGACAGAGGCAGACAATGGTGTGCAGTGATTGCCATTGGAGAAGGTTACAGATTAACTGACGTCACTGATGAGGACATGTTTGGCGATCATCTATCTAATGATGAAGTAGTATTTGAAAAGAGTATTACTTATTGCGTGAGAGCAATCAAATGAGAGGTACCTCAGAAAATGATGTTGGCACAGCAACATCCTGAGTTTTTTGAGGAAGATATGGCAAAAGTGCCAGCTTCTTTATGGACCACAGGCCCATATGATGTAGGCCTATTAAAGGGGGTTGGAGAAGTGAAGATTAAACTGAAACCAGGAGCAATTTTACCTCAGGCACGACACTATCCCATGCCTCGAGAAGCAGAAGAAGGTATTTTTAAAACAATTTCTGCCATGATGGAGCAGGGCATCTTAGTGACGTCAGAGTCACTGTGTAATACCACAATGTATCCTGTGAAATAAGGCAGGTGGGAGTTGGAGACTAATTGAAGATTCAAGGCTGATAATCCAAATCGTAGAAGCCGAGTTCCCTCTAGTTCACAACCCATCCACAATTCTATGTAATATACCTGTTGGAGCACAATATTTCACTGTGATGGATTTGAAAAATGCGCTTTTCTCAATCCCATTACAGAAAAACTCACATGATCTGACATCATTTACATTCAGACAAATGCGGCTGAAAAGTACTCGGCTGCCCCAGGGGTATTGTGAGTCTCCATCGATTTTCAATAAAGTCCTGCAGATGAACTTGAACAATATTGATTTAGAAAGTGTTGTTCTGCAATACATAGATAAGTATTAGTTTGCAGCACTACAGAGGAAAACTGCAGACACAATCCTGTCCAGCTGATGATAATACTTGCTGACAAAGGATAAAAGGTTGACAAAGAAAGGTTACTGTATTATCAACAAGAAGTGCTGTATATTGGCCATTTGATTTCACATGAAGGAAAGAACGTTTCTCCTGAGAGGTCTGAGACTATTTTGAAAACTGCAAACCACACACAATAAAACCGGGATTTATGGGATTATCCAATTACGTCAGGGTATGGATCTTTGATTACAATTCATATATAAGGCCTTTACTACAGGCTTTACAGAAAGCACAGATAACACAGGATAAAATCCCGTGGACTGAGAAAATGAAGAAAGCATTCGAAGAGGTGAAAAAAGCAATTTGTACAGCTCTAGTTTAAGGGATCCCAATTTATGCTGAGGATTAATTTTTATTCTCGCACACAGATGGCACTATTATGACACTATTATGACAGCAGTCATCACGCAGACAACGATTTTGGGGTACAAGCCCTTTGCATATTACAGTGGGATTTTAGACCCAGTAATGAGAGGTCACTTTCTTTGCGAACAGTCTTTGGCTGCCTCTGTGTTCTCCATAGAGAAAGCTGCAAGCATAGTGATGGGATGATCCATGACATTATTTCTAGAGCATGCATTATTTGTTATTTTAGAGAAACCTAAGGGCACATTGACTTCGCACAGGGATTCTGCATATGAGGTAGTTATATCAAATCCAGCGATTAAAATAGTTTGATGCAGAGTAGTGAATCCTGCCATGTTTGAAGCCGAACCACTGGCAGAGGATGACATGTGCATGACTGTTCGAACAATGAAGAGTTCTATGATGAAATCCAAAGAGTAAAAGAAAATGCCTTGCCAGGTGGAGAAATAGTTTTTATTGACTTTTCTTCCAGAATCGATCAAAATGATGGACAGAGATATTCGGGTGCTGCTGTGGTAAAATGCACAGTTAATGGGGAGATTCAGACATTGGTAAGTGCATGACTACCGTCTCACTATTCAGCAAAAGCTGCAGTGTTAGGGGAGCTGATTGTTGTGCTCAAAAATCATGCAGACCAGGAAGTAACAGTGAATAGCGATATGTGATGTCAACAGTGCACGCACGGTTAGCACGTTGGAAAAGGAGGGGCTACCTCTGAGCGGATGGCATGCCAGTGCAGCACGCAGCCTTATTGGACAGGCTTATTAAGACACTACAACTCCCAGTTGCCATCACGGTCGTTAAATGCACAGCTCACACTAAAAGGACAGACTTTATTTCACTCGGAAACCAAGCAGCAGACGATGAAGCGAAAATCGCTGCATGTTCAGAGAATATAATGTACTTTGAAACACTTGATGTAAAAGAAAATATGGTTGTGTTGATGAATGTGTTTGAAAAATAAAGTGAATTGTCAAAAACACAGCTCATGTAGGTTCAGGGAGCACCTCAAGATGACAAAGATTTGTGGACACGAAGCGAGTATTCTTTAAACCCCTCTGATGCATTGTGGCGACAGGACAGCACTGGTAAACCGGTCATGCCTTTAGCCTTACTGAAGGTGGTGCTGGAACAGCTGCACTACCCTGCACTCACAACTAGGGAAAACATTGCTGCAACGATTGCTGAAGATTGGTTTGTACCAAATCTATTATAGCACGTTGCCTTCTTTATGATAAATTGTATAATTTGTCAAAAGTTCACAACTGGGCATACCCTGCGCACAGTTAGGGGGTACTCCGAGACCCATTGGCCCCTTTCAGCATTTGCACATCGACTACGTCGATATGATTCTAGTATGTAATGGTTAGAGATAAATGATTGTTGTGGTAAGTCCCTTTTCAAGGTGGATTGAAGCAGGTCCCTGTACGCATCCAGACTCCACCTGTGCAGCTACATTTTTGGTGTGTGAAGTGTTTCCTAGATGGGGAGTATGTGAGGTAATAAGGTCAGACAATGGTCCACATTTTGTGAACCAAACATTTGAACAGATCAGCTTGTTGCTTGGTATAAAGCATACATTTTCCTCAGCTTATCATCCGCAAGGAAATGGGATCTGTGAGAGGCTCAACTGCCTTTTTAAGGAAAGGATAGCCAAGTTGAAACCTACTCTGAAGAAAGGGTGGTTGCATTGCCTACCACTGGCATTATATGCTTTGAGGATCCAACCAGGTTCTGACCACCATCTCAAGCCTCATGAAATTGTGGCTGGGAGGTGGATGAGAACACCCATAATTTCTCCATCCAGAGTTAGAAGTGATGCTCATTCAACTGCAGATTTGTTTGGAATGGAAATGCATGATTATTTGAACTGCATGACTTCCACTGTTTCTGTCATGTCAGGACCGCTGCAGCGACAAGGGTGCAGGGCAGTACAGAACACAGAAGGAGATGCTTCAACAAGTCAATCTAAAGAGCTTTGTCTTCCCAAATTATTCTCTAGAGATGAGGTCCTAATTTGGAACTAAACGAGAAAAAGGTGGGAGGAGCCTAGTTTCAATGGCCCATTTATAGTAAAAGACGTCACGCCGTCTGCTGTCAAAGTGCAGGGCAGGCGTGCTTGGATTTATATTGGAGACGTCTACGTTTTCGCTGGAGAAACCTATCTGCCCTCTCCACCCCACCAGGAAGCAAGTACAAGCATCAGGGAAGAACCACAGCACATACAGACGAGATCTTTCAGCACGTACATACGAGATCTATGATGAGGAAGGATGCAGAAGCTAAGACATAAGAAAGATAAAAAGTGTTGGACTGTGGCTTGGTCTGGGACACTCCTTTTTACTGTCGCTGAAAAGGTTAAGGGAAGAAAATTCGAACACTCTGTGTAAAATGATTGCCGGGTTAAGAGAAGATCTGTATTCTTAAACCCACAGTAGTTTATTGACTTTGGACTGAGGCATGCTTAAGCCTTGATAAGAAGAGAAATATGCCAGACTCTGATCGTGGCTTTGACAACTGGAAGAGAGTGCAGTATCGTGATTTGTTCCATACTGTTCGGATTTGCTCATGGTTTTATCCAATGACAACGTTTCAAGGATTATATTTGAAGTTTTTCTCGATGTGATGCGCTCATATCCAGCGATTGTAGGGAAAATTACTAATATACAAACTTTTTTGCAAGATCCTAAAAATGGCCCGATTGTAAGGAGTCTACTTGCTCAATTATCGAGCAAGTGTTGCAGTTATCTGAGTAAAGTTAGGATAGCACAAATGCCCCTGTCACCTGAGGCTGCACACAGACATGTTGGAAGGGTATTCTTTCGTCTGATTGAAGAATACCCACATCTTGTTTGCAGACAGACGGATATGCTCACATTTCTAAGGATCCCAGTAATACTGAAAATCTGGCTGAGACCTTGGAGAGAATAATTATCCAAGTAAGCCTATATTCTGAGAGAACCCACAGGATGGTGGTGTGAAACTTCCCTTAAAGGGACAGATCGAGAATGTTGCTGGTAAAGACAGATATTTGTTTTATGCTGAAAGAAGTTCATCATATTGTCTAGCTTAAAACAAATTTGAGGAGTGAAATGGGAGCTGATATATATTGTAGAACTGATCTAGACATATTGAGGGCAGCTTTATTCTTGCTGGAGACATTTATATTTTGCATAGTTAAAAACGGGCTCCAGAAAAATGAAGATCAAGAGATTATTTCTGTTATTCAGCACGCAGACCAGTGGTTCAAGGACGAAGGTGCCAAGGCAGGACAGCAACTTCAAAGAGGATTTTATGATGCTGATGTATTATAAAATTACTTTTTCCTTCTTTAGGCAATAAAAGATGGGTAGAACTAGTAGCAACTTTGTGATCCCGGATGTGAAAGACATTCACGGTGTCTCCAGAATAGGTGTTGTACATCAACATACCTTTGCCTTCTGGTTGCATTCTGTTTATAATCATACTGTTCTCACTCACAGTCCACACATCCTACTACCCTGATATACATGGAGCTAAGACTCCAGTGAATCTTCCTGAGCAAAAGGAAGTAGCAATTGTGGCAACTACTAGATACCCAAGGCCTTATGTAGTTATTCCTGTTCCAAGGAACGATGACCAATTACCTAAGTCTGAGATAAGCACTATTAGCAATCATTCACATGCAAGAAAGGTTGTAGAAACTTTGGTTGGACACGAGAAACAGTCCTAGCAAAATGGGCAAGATAAGAGGTTGCCAGACAATGTGCCTGTTCAAGTAATGCATGCAAATACACCTGATCCTAAGAACCCAAATGTAACTCCTAGAAGACAGATATATATGGAGTTTATCCGAGACATGTTTATGCCTCAATCAATGGGCAGCTGAGCAAAGGAAACTCTCTGAACTTTCTCCTACCAGGGGAACATTAACAGGTGTACCTCGTCCACTGACAGATGTGCCTATGATTTATCCAGAAAGAAGGAGTTATGCTGGTACACTTCATGACATGATTCTGGAACGTCACATGAGGAGAATGAGAACTAAAAGAAACATCCAAGAAGATGATTTTGTGTTAAATGATTACTTGGACAGTACAGCACATTTGGGAAATAACATTTGGTACCAGCATATGAAGGAAGTAGGAAGAAGGACCTCGAATGAGGAGTGCTTTGTGTGTGCACTCCTGCCATACAGTATGGGGAAGTCTAAAATCTTCATAGCTATCAAAATAGACGTCCAAACAGCTCATTGTCTTTCATACATAGCAATTGCAAAACCAGAGGCTAGTTCATGGGACGAGGTGACTACCTCAAATGGGCAACTGAATGAACAGATCCATATGAAGATTACCATGTGCAAGCTACCAAGACAAGAAACAAATCTCACACTAAGAATCATGTGATCAGATATGAAAAGCCTGGAGTAAAAGGAGCTGGAATCAGATGGGAAGTGAATATGAAATTGGAGGTTGCAGGAAAATCTGCATAGGACGCTCGAAGATGGAAGAATAGAGGTCAAATGCAGATCTGGGGATCTGTGTTATCACCCGGTGGTTGGGAAGAAGGAGTGGTCATCTGCAGAACCTGGGTGATCAGTGAATGCTATAAACCAGTCATTAACATTGTGCTGAATGGCTGTAAGCCACTATGGCCAAGACTTGCTAAATTACTGACTTGGGTTCAAGACAGAGGAGAACCCCTGCAGATTGTGTCATTGTAAAGTTCAAAGCTGTGCTTCAGAAATAATGGCGCAAGAAACGCTGGAGGAAATAAGAATTGTGGTTGAATCTTTGATGTTCCAGGAATGGTACATGGTACAGCAAGGATCATGGATTATTATTGGGCTTGTGCAGCCAGAGCCTATATCTGATGCCTGCAGATTAGGAGGAATAGGCACACTGGTGAATGTCCATGTTCCAGCTTTAGTGATTCCAAAGGGTGATTTACACATTAACAATTTCCCAAAAAAGAGACTCACCTGAGGATGAAGAGATCTGTGGAGCTGATGAAGAGGATGAAGAGAGAGAGAACTATTTCTCAGTTAAGTCAATAGAAGCTTTCAATGCCATACCATATGAGCACAGTAAGTTTAGCCAGACCTCATCTATGTTCACGTTGATCTTCATGCTGGCTGTTCAGGTTGGAGCGAACACCAAGAGTTTACAAATCACCAGATGGGCATTGCTGAAGACAATTAACACTACAATAAAAGGATTCAATGCAAACAGAGAAGAGATAAGAGCCATACGACTGATGACGCTTCGGAACAGATATTTCCTGAATATGATTACAACAATGGATGGAGGTGTTTGTGCAAAAATTGCAGAATCATGTTGCACATGTGTACCTTCTCATGATGACAAAAATGGAACATTGGCAGAGGCCATAGACATGCTGACAAAACTCCATGGACCAAAATGATAGAGGAACTAGAAGACACTGCTGATGACATCTGGTTTGGATCACTCTTCTCTTGGGTTTCACCATAGATGGCAGACATATTCAAGTTCCTTGGAGCCCTGATAGTGATGATATTGCTTGGATTTTGTGTGAGCAAGATAATAATCTCACAATGCAAGAAGTCAGCAAAGAAAACCATAGGGATGAAAATCATGACCAATGTCGAATGAGGATGGAAGCCCAAAGACCTGACAGATGAAGAGATCAGAGACTTTGTGAAAGCCAGTATTCATGCACCTGAGGGGACAAAGTTCCTGTATCAGAAGAATCATAAGAAATATGTGGGTAGATGGATCTACTGCAGTTCAAGTGGACAGTGCTAGTTTATGACATGGAATGAGGATGAGCATGTGAAAATAGCAGGATGCCTGAAGGGAGTCATAAAGATATGGGTCCCAAAGAAGTTGTTCTTCAGGCCAAACTGCCTGGATGTGAAGGATGATGTGGGAGTGGTCGATGAATCGCCCAGAGGGGGGGAGTGTGGTGAAGGAGCCAAGTACCCCCACCTCAATCGACCCACCCCTTTTACCTGTATGCTGGAAAAAAGAGTATTTGAAGTATACAGAACAGCTGAATCGACAAAGAGCAGAATATGGATTCAGTCCAATACCAGTGAAAGGGCTAGTACCTAAGAGAATCTGGGAGCCACAGTACCCATTGAGAAAACCTTCCCTGCATACAAAGATATATGATGGCCATCTGAACGAGATACCTGAAGAAGCAGAACCAATAAACGGCAAGGATGAATGGTAGTATTACTAGCCATTGCCAACTATATGTTATATGGAGCTGAAAATTACATAAAAAGATTCAGTGATCAGAAAATGCAGATATTATATAAGACATCAAGAAAGCAATAAGGAAAAGTGACATCTTGGGCTCAAGTAGAAAACATGTATGCCACAGAAACAGATGAAGATATTAAATCATTTTACATGTGTACAGGTGCAGAAGAAACACAAGCAGCAAAGTTATTGTGAAGCTAGCTCTTACCTTATAGTAAAATAGGTTGCGGGAAGTGCCAATGTATAGATACATAACAATGAGAGAATTATGGATGTTTCCACTAAATGTATTAAAGCAGGTTGGACGTTAGCAAAAAGGCCTCAGTTCAGTATGTAAAAAAGCAGACATTGAATTACAGAAGTGGAGCTCAAAGGGGCAAGGTTGGATGAGCTCCAAGTAGCCAAGGTCTTATCAAACTGGAGTAAACTGACTTTGGATACAGAATCATGTGAAAGAACAAACCTCCTGTTTAGAAGGAATGAACATAACAAGGAAGACGTCAGAGGTCTATTTGAATAAAATATTAAATACACAAAAAGTCTTGATTTTATGGTTTCTAGTCGCATGGGAGCATTAAGTTGGATGAACGAGATGATCACACCTACGCATGAAGGCAGGCTGCGCTGCTCACTCCATAATTTTCTCAGAGCTAAGAACACTCTCAAGGACGAAGTTCAAAGGCCTAATTGACAGCAAACCACTGAGGTGATGATAGATTGATATGCTAATTGGTGGGAAGCTAAGGTTAAGGCAACCTCACCAGCATCTGGATAGCCAGCCTGCATGCTGCTAACGCAGGTGGAAAAGTACTGAAGATGGATAGAGTGCCAACCAATTATAGAGGACCTGCGTATCCTGGGGTCGTATAGGGTGTAAACCCATAGGACGTTGTGAATTTAGTGACTTTCATAGTGGTCATTTTTAGAGGAGGGCTTAGTTGCCCACCTGATGTTAAGTAACCAATCACATAGTTACACTTTTTTTTAGACTAGCATGGATCATATACTTAGATGTTCACTCAGAGCCAATCACCCATGCTCATTTAGTTGTTGTACTTTGCCACGTAGGATGAAGTTGGTAGGTCAACGTCATTGATGACACATTTTGCTTATAAAAGTACAATTTTTCTTAAATGTTTTGCGTTTGAAGATCGAGTGTTTGCGTTGATGTTCATTATGCTCCCTGTTTTAGAAAATTGATATTAAAACAATCTTCCTTTTTTCAACTTCCTGAGTCAGCTCTATTATTTGATGTACAAATAAGATCTGAATCCCCATCCATCTCGAGCGTAATTGCCTCTCATCAAAGGGGCTGGACTATCCAGTTCAGTCCTCTGCAAGTGGTGCATTTATTTTAAAACAAACAGTTGTAACCAAAGAACAACTGCTGCTGAGCACTGTAAATGCCAAACCAAGAAAGTATGTGCAGACAAATATTCCTGCAGAATTGCACTTGTGTCTTACTCATAGAACAATTATTTTCAAATCAAAAGAATGATAAAAAGATGAATGTGCAACAGGCAGCAAGAGAGAGGGTGCGATTCATGGAAAAGTGCACTTTCATCCTACAAAGGCTGTGCACTAAGAATGACAATGGGTGGCCCGTCCCGCAGAAGAAAATCTGTGTGCTCCTAGTAGTCATGGAAATATCTGAGCAGAACTCCCCAATGTGCAGGCTGTGAGGGGAACGCCCCTGACACACCAACACGCTAAGCCAAAGCCATACCAGCCATGGAGAGGGACCTTAGCGCACCCTTCCGGTGTGAAATCAATGCACTCTGACAAGACTGCCTGCAAACCCCCACAACCAAGCCAGCATCCCGGCGGGGGTGTGTTGGGTCCCCCGGAACCACACGCGGCACACCATCAACATGCAGAGCACTTAACATAAAAGTCAACATTTGCCGGTAAATATGCGTGAGAACCCTCGCAAAACGCTCCTGCTGCACAATATGCCATTTACAGGCACCCCTAAATTATCAGAACCCTGATTTTGTGCATGCACCCCAATGTAAGACATGCATACTTACATTTGCACATCGAATATCACACGCAAGTGCCTGTACTTCTGCCTTCGGGCGGTGTATAGAATGAGGGTTTTGTGTGGCCTTTTCCCTGCTGAGAGGTTGCACGATTGGATCCATGATTACATATTGTTCCATGCAATTGTGGCCGTGCAAGGGAATGCATGCAGGCCATCTCCTGTAACACCCACATTTTCCTGTGTTCTTCCCCATTTTAGAAGTTCTGCTCCTTCCGAGCCCGCTGGGCAAGCCAGGCCCACTGTGTGGTGTCTCGCGCAAGGCACTCAGCCCCTCACAGAGACTTGACAGGCTGGTGTGAAATCCATGCAAGTCCTATAATAGTCCCGCGCAGTCGACTCCATGAATCGACAAACAGGGATTTGCATGCAGAATGGCACGCAAATCTCTGATTTTCCAAGCAAATGATTCCATGAATCAGTGGCACAGAATATAGCACTTCCTTTTCCTGTCCTAGTGATTGACTACATCCTTGCGACTGTAAGAATCTCAGTGTATCTTTTGGTCTGCTGTGTGATCCGCATGTCTCCTTACATACTGAAACAAAGACAATTATTAATTACAGTTATTAGAAAAAATTAGTTCATTTTGTGTTAACTTTGTTTTTACCTCACGTTTTTTTGTGTGCGAGTGGAGGGATCTAATTCCACAAAACATGTTGAATACATGTGGAACTTGCCTTTGCAATTTCTGCTATGTTTAAGAGTGCACATTCCGTGGTAAAGGCAAGCCCTGCTAGGGCCCCTGGGTGGGTGGCCACCCGGCAGAGGTAAGGCTCATATTGTGCACTAACTGGAGCTGTTGGAACTGGAAGCAATGTTGTTTGTTCAGTCATCACGATTGTTCAGTTTGTTGCATGGGCAGGCTGGACCTACCACTTTGTTTTCCATTTCGGGTTCGGTGGTGCCTTAGGGGTTCAAAATGAAAGCATTCCAATTATATATATATATATATATATATATATATGAAACTTGCAATACTCTATTTTTTACATTTTTAAGACTATTTTTATTAAAAGAAAAACAAATAATAGCAAAAGAAATAAAACCTATACACACTTCACGTTTTTATTTACTGTGTGAATGTTGTTTTAGCTTGGTTTTAATGTTGTTTAATAATATTAATTAGTATTATTTTTATATTTTCCATCAGTTATTCTAGTTTCATGTCTTTATTCTTGATTATTTATGCTCGATACTATTCATTGTTATGTAGGCATACTATAGTAATATAGTAATATTGTATATTCTAAAATGATTACTATTTGTTTGTTATTTCGTTTAATAATCTGTTTTTTTTAATTGGATTTGTACTAATATTCCATTATTTGATGCTGATAACTACTATGTTCCTTTTAATTGTTGTTATTAATTATAATTAATATGTGTATCTTATATTCATCATGTATTTGCTCATGCATTATAATGTGTCGTCATTGCTATTACTTTTCTTTTTATTGATCTTAATTATTTAATTCTGAATAATACTAATTGTATTTTGTTTGAGCATCATATTTTTCATTAGTTATTTCTACTTTCTGTATTAATGCTTACATTTTGTAGACTAGGACTTATATAGTAATAGGTATCACCAAAGGGGAACAAAGGAGGAACACAGCAGAGAATGAAACAGATCATGGATTGTAAATTAAAAATGAGAAAGAAGTCAAAAGAAAAGAATTCACCTTTGGTTTTACTAAAACATAAAGTAGTGCATACTTTCATGAAATTTCCACAATCAGTAAAGCATCCAGTTCCCACTTTCATGCAACGTTTGGACAAACCACAGGCAGTCAGTCAGTCGGATTTTCAAGAAGCCAGATGCAATAAATCTAGAAACAAAATGTGGGGTATTGAATATGTTCCTGAACATTTGTATTTTTCGCAACAAAACCTGACTATTTCTGATTACTTTTGTGTCTCTTCCATCCATGTAGCCAAATCAAGTTTCAATTTCATGATATGCATAACTGTAAAAAATGGCAGCCACAAATATCACAATTCTTCAAACATAGTCTACCACTGCAGTAACTGTCCATTGTATTACGTGCAACCATTAGTCCTTGACCCAGTAGTGATCTAGAGAAAAAGTGTTTCTGAGCCAAATACTTCATCCAATTTAAATTGTCATGTAAAGAAGGCAACTGATTTGACTAGCTGTGCTGTAAACATTCTTATTCGGTGAGGTGCCATCTTGGAAAGAGGAGCAAGCACTGCAATAAAAAAGAATTCTCATCTGTCATTGCATGGAAGTGGATTTCTTCACATGAAGGCAGCAATTGTGGTGTTAACGAGGAGAATTCTCAGGGCAGCCATTCTTGGCATCAATCCATTCAGTGACACCAATGTCAGTGACCCTTTATGGACCCTTTCAGAAACTAGTAAAAGGGAGAACCAAGAATCAATCCCGCACTTTTGTGATGACAGTGATAACAGTGTTGTTATTAGCCCTGGACGTTCAGGTTAAATCATAACTGACCAACAGAAGCACACCACAAACCAAACAGTGTCTGTGGTGCACACCAGCAAAGATATTACACCAAAGTGGGGAAAGTAGTACAATGAAGTCTGTAAGCAAAGTTGAAGCAAGGAAAGCAAACTACCAACAGTAGCAGCACTGCGCTATTCTTTGTCCACTGAACCTATGGCTACAATGACAAAAGAACAATGGTCACATTGCAACCTCCACGCTCTATAAACATTGTGATCTGTGGGAAGCAGGGTACACAACATGTCACCCCGGGACTGTGCAGTCACTCTGAAAAAATAAAATGAAAAAAAGCACTTGCGGGGAAATGAGCTGGCTTCTGAAAGTTAGTTGGCTTTGGGAGCTTAGTGTGAAAGACCAGTGCATCCCATAAGACCTGAGCAATTGCAGTTATTGTTTGATTCACCTCATCATCAGATTCAACAGTTTCTCCCAGATTTCAGGTTGACTTGATGGCTCAACAGGATTCCTACTGGGGTCCTGGTTACCTCCTTGAACCTTGGCACTGATCCTACTGTTGCCCCACATACTCTTGCTAACCTTCTGGCCGATGCAATGTTTGGTCACGCTTATGGGCCTTTTCCATGTCTGTCCTCACCTTAGACCCCAGGGATGACTTTGGGCTAATCACTTTGAAGTTCCACCCCAAACTAATCTCTTCACCCATCTGCTACATACAACACATATGCTTAAGTTGTGTCTCCGCATCATTTGCACTCTCTCTTGGCCACTGCTGAACAGCAGAGGAAATGGGCAAGCAGCTTTCCAAAGATAGATGGCTAGAAATGGCAAATCACTGCTTGATTGGCACTGTACTATTGAGCTGTTCCCAAAACAAAGCAGGTTTCCATTCAAATATATTGTATGCTCTACTGTCGTTTTCAACTCTGTTATTGTCATCATCGGGGACATAAAGACAACTTTCTTACCAAAAATGCAGAAATTGTAACCATGTTGAAGATGAATAAGCACTTCCTACCCCACACATATACTGTTCCAGAAGACATACTACCTGTCAGACTTCGAACCCATCCCTGCCCTTGTTGCTCCAGGTGACTCAGCTGAGCAGAATACAGATGATAGCTTTGTCATTCACTAGTGCTGCTTTAGTCTGCAGCACTCTACAATGCAGAGAGATGGGTAAAGAAGGCACAGCAACAGATAATGACACCTGTCCAACCTGGATACCTGAGGTCATATGCCTATCCCCATACATTGTAGCTGTAACATTCTAGCACTTTTGCTTTTTTAGAAATGCTTGATCCATCCACTAAAGGGTCATTTTCAATGTTGCTGGGTTCAAAAGCAAAATGTAAAGGTAAGGTTAGTGAACTATGCATCCATTGTATACCCCCAGGCAGTGTTCCAGATAAGATTTGGAAGTGGGAGTATTTTACACCCTATTTTTTAAAATTGGGAGTAAAATGATATTTAAGGGGGTACAATAGTAAGTCCAATTCCCAATGAGAGTATTTTATAAGCGAGTAAAACATGTTTGAACTGAAAAAGAGAAACGTTTTTGTGATATGTTATGTTTTGCACCTATTTATTCATGCACATTACAAGATACATGTTTACTTCTTACAATGAGGCAGTTAAAATAATAGTTTCTTCCTGTGGTGCTACGTGCTGGTCTAAACATATCCAGGGAGCTGTGAGGGTAAAAGCAGGGGTGCAAGATTCTATACGTTTTTTCCTGTTTTCTGTTGTATTTTTACTCCCTGTTTTTATTTTTGGGAGTATTTGCCAATTTCTAGAGAGTAAAAGTGACCGATACTCACCTTATCTCTATGTCTGGCCCCAGGTATTTTGCAGCCAATTCAATGTGGTGTGGCGCATGGCAGAGAGTTGACATTATCACTATGCATTCCTTCTCCACCTTCAAAGGACACATGCTTTTATGCCTGTATGAGATTTTCTATCAGGAATACAAGTAATTGATTTCCATGAAGTCCAGTCTTTAGCACGTGAAAACAGCAGGCAGACTCCATAGCATTTGCAAAGTGTAATTTTCAGGTAGCATTTACATTATTTCTAGAAAACACAACACAAAAGCAAAGTCTAAAATCAATTTTGCATGGTTCATTCTTTAGAAATGACAAGCATGGGGCCCAGTAGCATGCATGTGCTAACAATGGTGCTACCATGTATGCAATTTGCACTTTTTAGAAAATGACCCATTATGCGCCAGATTCATGGAAACGTGTGCATTATTCCTGCAAAGGCTGCTTGCTGAGAACAACAACAATGTAGTAAACAAAACAATTAGAGCTAAGGAGTCCTCTTTCTTAGGGGGCTGTGTGGCTGAGGACCAGATGCAGACATGTATATAATAAAATGCCACTGGAAACATCTACCCACCTAGACACGTACTAGGTGTGTCTAGTTGCAACAAGTGCTATCATTCATGTCAATCAATGGATCAAGAAAGGAAAAATAAAGATAAACATATTTTAATTTATAAATGTAAAGACACTCAAAATGCTTTATAAAAAAGACAAAAATGCATTTTGTTTACAGAAAACATCACATAAAAAATATTTTGTGAAAGTCAATGTTTTCAACAAACCAACACAAACACAATCACCATATTTTAACGATGTTGTGGGGTTAGTAAAGTTGTGAGGTAGATATATTGCTATTTTTTCGTATTTGTCCCCGATTTATCATTTACTTGTCCTTGGCTCTGTCGACACAGATAAAACGTGTTTCTGGGTACTAGCAGTGGTTCTTGAAAACGAAACACTTTATAGCTGACTTAAACTGCTATGGGATGTGCGCTGGACCCGTCTTCAGGACGTTAAATAGGAACACCAGGAATTGGATGTCAGAAAAAAGTGAATAAGTTGACCCTTCACTTATGGCAATCTAAAAACCAAAACAAAGAAGCGTGTTGGTAACATGATTAAAACCCAAATGGGAGTGTCATATCTCTATGAGTGTGCACATGCAACCATTGACACTAACCTTTTGATTGCTTCATTAGCGTGTGTGGCCTCGAATCAGGTAAACATGCAGACCAGATTCAATTGTTTGGACTGGAGCTTCTCACAGTTATTAAGACTAGAAGAAAAATATAAATATATGAGATAAGCCTTAGTTGCTCATATTTGAGAATTACTCTTATTTCGTTTTTCTTTTTGATGCAACTTAATGCGTGTTGCGTGATCAATACTCTGTAATTTCACAACAGAAGGGAACATTCTGTTTAATGTAAGGGAGAACCCGAAGTGGACTGATACAATTTATGTTTCCATGTAAGAATGGATGCTACCCTAAATTGTATTGTCGACTATATGGCTTTTGTTGCAAGCCTGCTTTGGTTTTTTTTCAAATCGCGTGCAAACTGTGATACTGGAGTAAAAGATTTACCTTCAGGCGCAGTAGAAGTGGTTTCTACAGGGACCTCAACGGCCGCGGTTTCCGCGTGGTGTGCCCAACACTTGGGGAGTCTGCCGTACGTCCAGTCTCTAGGTATAAATGCTCAGAGTTAATAACTCGAAGCGTTTCGATCTGTCTGGATGTTTATTTTGCAGCGTGAACGTTCATGCGCTTACCTCTTTGGTATATTCTTGCTGGTAACTATCTAGCTGCCACACTGTCGATTCCTTGCGACAGCTTCTGATTGTAGTTGCTGGATGTAGCGGCGCGGACATGCCGAGAACTAGACTGTAACTGAAATAACAGTATAGTGCATTGTGTGCGCCATCTTGGAGTAAGACATAGTGGACATGGCGGATGAATCATGTCTTAGAGCCATGCGCAAGCCCAACTAGGCATGGTTTTAAAACCATCATGTTCTCTGCTGTTGTGTTTTTTTGGGCATGTATGTGTCTTTTATGTTGATGTGTGCACATCAATAATGGGCAAGGCACCAATGAGCATTAAACTATCTTTACTTGGAATGGAGATCAAATCAATTGTACAAGTGTGTAGAAATGTTTCAATGGAAACAAGTAAGACATGAATGACTTTAAGATGTGTGTGCACGATTGAGCCGAGGTGGTGCGTAGTAACCGCAAATGTGACAGCGGATGTTCTTGTCTTTTTGCAGGCTTACATTTTGCAATGTGTATCACAGATGTATGGTAGGCAGTCTTATTATTGCCGGGCTATTTGGTGACAAAAATCAGTGAGTTCCCCTGGAAAAAGGATAAAAAAATGTGTTTTAAAGAATTTTTAAAGGATCATTTATGCAAAAACAGACTCCATTCAATCCCGATATTGAGACCGGCCTAGACCGTGTTGAGATTGTAAATCTATTTTTGCTCAAACTGTATTAGTTTGTGGTCTCTATCTCACCCACGAGGGAGGGCTGGCACTGTTTGAATTATAAACCACTCTATATCTTCGGCAGTATGTTTGGCTTTGACAAAATGGGCTACTAATGGTTTATCAGGCACTGAGTTTTTCATGCACGAGCGATGTTCACAGATTCTCTGCTTAATAGGTCTTTTTGTCTTGCCGATATATATTAGCCCACATGGGCAAGTGATGGCATAGATTACCCATGGTGTGTTACAATTCGTAAAGCTCTTTAAATGCCAAATAATACCGTTTAGATTGACAGATTTAGAGGGTAATTCATAGAATTTCACAGAAAAGTGTCGCAAGCAGCTGGCGCAGAGTGTCCGCGTGCGATTGTCTGCGCCAGGCACGTGCGCTAAAACCGATTTCCGCGCAGTGTATTCATGGATACTAGGCTCCCAAACCAGCCGTGGCGCAGAGAATCGCAGCGACCCTGCAGCAGCGCCAGTAACGCCCCGAAGAACGCCCTCGCGCAAGGAAAAGCCATCAAAATCGCTAAATCATCGCAAAGGGCTGCGCTAACCCTGGACCAGTTCACCGGGCTGGCAAACAGCAAACGCCAAGCGGGGAACGTGTATTTCAGGGGTGCGCGGTAAATTCCACACGCGATAGTCCCAGTGCGAGCAGGGTACGTGTATTTCAGGGGTGCGCGGGAAGTTCCACACGCGATAGTCCCAGGGCGAGCAGGGTACGTGTATTTCAGGGGTGCGCGGGAAGTTCCACACGCGACAGTCCCAGTGCGAGCAGGGTACGTGTATTTCAGGGGTGCGCGGGAATTTACACACGCGATAGTCCCAGTGCGAGCAGGGTACGTGTATTTCCGGGTTGCGCAGGAAGTTACACACGCGATTGGGCCAGTGCGAGCAAGGTATGTGAATTTCAGGGGTGCGCGGGAAGTTCCACACGCGATTACAGCAGGGTACGTGTATTTCAGGGGTTCGCGTGAAGTTTCTCACGCGATCGGGCCTGGGGGAGCGTGCTACGTGTATTACAGGGGTTCACGTGAACTTACTCACGCGATCGGGCCTGGGCGAGCGGGCTACGTGTATTTCAGGTGTTCGAGTGAATTATTTCACGCGATCGGGCCTGGGGGAGCGGGCTATGTGTATTACAGGGGTTCGCGTGAACTTCCTCACGCGATCGGGCTTGGGGGAGCGGGCTACGTGTATTTCCGGGGTTCGCGTGAACTTTCTCACGCGATCGGGCCTGGGGGAGCGGGCTACGTGTATTTCCGGGGTTAGCGTGAACTTTCTCACGCGATCGGGCCTGGGGGAGCGTGCTACGTGTATTACAGGGGTTCGCGTGAAGTTGCACACGCGATTGTCCCAGTGTGAGCAGGGTACGTGTATTTCAGGGGTGCGCGGGAAGTTCCACACGCGATAGTCCCAGTGCGAGCAGGGTACGTGTATTTCAGGGGTGCGCGGGAAGTTCCACACGCAATACCAGCAGGGAATGTGTATTTCAGGGGTTCTGGGGAGTACTACACGTGAATTGGCCATGTGGGTCCTCCCAGGTGTACGCTCCACAACCTCCACGGCCCCTGCAGGCAGCCCACCCCACGGGGGACTACCCTGCACCCCTGCTCATGTCCCGCAGGCAGCCCATTCACCATGGGCATGCCCCCCAGCCAACCCACATGTCACCTTGCACTACTGATCAACAATGCATGTCTCCCACCACTCCCACCCCCCAGCAGTGCAGGGGCAGCCTCCAGCAGGCCCCCACTCATGTCTCCCACCACCCCCACCCCCCAGCAGTGCAGGGGCAGCCTCCACCAGGCCCCCACTCATGTCTCCCACCACCCCCACCCCCCGGCAGTGCAGGGTCAACCTCCACCAGGCCCCCACTCATGTCTCCCACCATTTTTATTAAAAGAAAAACAAATAATAGCAAAAGAAATAAAACCTATACACACTTCACGTTTTTATTTACTGTGTGAATGTTGTTTTAGCTTGGTTTTAATGTTGTTTAATAATATTAATTAGTATTATTTTTATATTTTCCATCAGTTATTCTAGTTTCATGTCTTTATTCTTGATTATTTATGCTCGATACTATTCATTGTTATGTAGGCATACTATAGTAATATAGTAATATTGTATATTCTAAAATGATTACTATTTGTTTGTTATTTCGTTTAATAATCTGTTTTTTTTAATTGGATTTGTACTAATATTCCATTATTTGATGCTGATAACTACTATGTTCCTTTTAATTGTTGTTATTAATTATAATTAATATGTGTATCTTATATTCATCATGTATTTGCTCATGCATTATAATGTGTCGTCATTGCTATTACTTTTCTTTTTATTGATCTTAATTATTTAATTCTGAATAATACTAATTGTATTTTGTTTGAGCATCATATTTTTCATTAGTTATTTCTACTTTCTGTATTAATGCTTACATTTTGTAGACTAGGACTTATATAGTAATAGGTATCACCAAAGGGGAACAAAGGAGGAACACAGCAGAGAATGAAACAGATCATGGATTGTAAATTAAAAATGAGAAAGAAGTCAAAAGAAAAGAATTCACCTTTGGTTTTACTAAAACATAAAGTAGTGCATACTTTCATGAAATTTCCACAATCAGTAAAGCATCCAGTTCCCACTTTCATGCAACGTTTGGACAAACCACAGGCAGTCAGTCAGTCGGATTTTCAAGAAGCCAGATGCAATAAATCTAGAAACAAAATGTGGGGTATTGAATATGTTCCTGAACATTTGTATTTTTCGCAACAAAACCTGACTATTTCTGATTACTTTTGTGTCTCTTCCATCCATGTAGCCAAATCAAGTTTCAATTTCATGATATGCATAACTGTAAAAAATGGCAGCCACAAATATCACAATTCTTCAAACATAGTCTACCACTGCAGTAACTGTCCATTGTATTACGTGCAACCATTAGTCCTTGACCCAGTAGTGATCTAGAGAAAAAGTGTTTCTGAGCCAAATACTTCATCCAATTTAAATTGTCATGTAAAGAAGGCAACTGATTTGACTAGCTGTGCTGTAAACATTCTTATTCGGTGAGGTGCCATCTTGGAAAGAGGAGCAAGCACTGCAATAAAAAAGAATTCTCATCTGTCATTGCATGGAAGTGGATTTCTTCACATGAAGGCAGCAATTGTGGTGTTAACGAGGAGAATTCTCAGGGCAGCCATTCTTGGCATCAATCCATTCAGTGACACCAATGTCAGTGACCCTTTATGGACCCTTTCAGAAACTAGTAAAAGGGAGAACCAAGAATCAATCCCGCACTTTTGTGATGACAGTGATAACAGTGTTGTTATTAGCCCTGGACGTTCAGGTTAAATCATAACTGACCAACAGAAGCACACCACAAACCAAACAGTGTCTGTGGTGCACACCAGCAAAGATATTACACCAAAGTGGGGAAAGTAGTACAATGAAGTCTGTAAGCAAAGTTGAAGCAAGGAAAGCAAACTACCAACAGTAGCAGCACTGCGCTATTCTTTGTCCACTGAACCTATGGCTACAATGACAAAAGAACAATGGTCACATTGCAACCTCCACGCTCTATAAACATTGTGATCTGTGGGAAGCAGGGTACACAACATGTCACCCCGGGACTGTGCAGTCACTCTGAAAAAATAAAATGAAAAAAAGCACTTGCGGGGAAATGAGCTGGCTTCTGAAAGTTAGTTGGCTTTGGGAGCTTAGTGTGAAAGACCAGTGCATCCCATAAGACCTGAGCAATTGCAGTTATTGTTTGATTCACCTCATCATCAGATTCAACAGTTTCTCCCAGATTTCAGGTTGACTTGATGGCTCAACAGGATTCCTACTGGGGTCCTGGTTACCTCCTTGAACCTTGGCACTGATCCTACTGTTGCCCCACATACTCTTGCTAACCTTCTGGCCGATGCAATGTTTGGTCACGCTTATGGGCCTTTTCCATGTCTGTCCTCACCTTAGACCCCAGGGATGACTTTGGGCTAATCACTTTGAAGTTCCACCCCAAACTAATCTCTTCACCCATCTGCTACATACAACACATATGCTTAAGTTGTGTCTCCGCATCATTTGCACTCTCTCTTGGCCACTGCTGAACAGCAGAGGAAATGGGCAAGCAGCTTTCCAAAGATAGATGGCTAGAAATGGCAAATCACTGCTTGATTGGCACTGTACTATTGAGCTGTTCCCAAAACAAAGCAGGTTTCCATTCAAATATATTGTATGCTCTACTGTCGTTTTCAACTCTGTTATTGTCATCATCGGGGACATAAAGACAACTTTCTTACCAAAAATGCAGAAATTGTAACCATGTTGAAGATGAATAAGCACTTCCTACCCCACACATATACTGTTCCAGAAGACATACTACCTGTCAGACTTCGAACCCATCCCTGCCCTTGTTGCTCCAGGTGACTCAGCTGAGCAGAATACAGATGATAGCTTTGTCATTCACTAGTGCTGCTTTAGTCTGCAGCACTCTACAATGCAGAGAGATGGGTACAGAAGGCACAGCAACAGATAATGACAACTGTCCAACCTGGATACCTGAGGTCATATGCCTATCCCCATACATTGTAGCTGTAACATTCTAGCACTTTTGCTTTTTTAGAAATGCTTGATCCATCCACTAAAGGGTCATTTTCAATGTTGCTGGGTTCAAAAGCAAAATGTAAAGGTAAGGTTAGTGAACTATGCATCCATTGTATACCCCCAGGCAGTGTTCCAGATAAGATTTGGAAGTGGGAGTATTTTACACCCTATTTTTTAAAATTGGGAGTAAAATGATATTTAAGGGGGTACAATAGTAAGTCCAATTCCCAATGAGAGTATTTTATAAGCGAGTAAAACATGTTTGAACTGAAAAAGAGAAACGTTTTTGTGATATGTTATGTTTTGCACCTATTTATTCATGCACATTACAAGATACATGTTTACTTCTTACAATGAGGCAGTTAAAATAATAGTTTCTTCCTGTGGTGCTACGTGCTGGTCTAAACATATCCAGGGAGCTGTGAGGGTAAAAGCAGGGGTGCAAGATTCTATACGTTTTTTCCTGTTTTCTGTTGTATTTTTACTCCCTGTTTTTATTTTTGGGAGTATTTGCCAATTTCTAGAGAGTAAAAGTGACCGATACTCACCTTATCTCTATGTCTGGCCCCAGGTATTTTGCAGCCAATTCAATGTGGTGTGGCGCATGGCAGAGAGTTGACATTATCACTATGCATTCCTTCTCCACCTTCAAAGGACACATGCTTTTATGCCTGTATGAGATTTTCTATCAGGAATACAAGTAATTGATTTCCATGAAGTCCAGTCTTTAGCACGTGAAAACAGCAGGCAGACTCCATAGCATTTGCAAAGTGTAATTTTCAGGTAGCATTTACATTATTTCTAGAAAACACAACACAAAAGCAAAGTCTAAAATCAATTTTGCATGGTTCATTCTTTAGAAATGACAAGCATGGGGCCCAGTAGCATGCATGTGCTAACAATGGTGCTACCATGTATGCAATTTGCACTTTTTAGAAAATGACCCATTATGCGCCAGATTCATGGAAACGTGTGCATTATTCCTGCAAAGGCTGCTTGCTGAGAACAACAACAATGTAGTAAACAAAACAATTAGAGCTAAGGAGTCCTCTTTCTTAGGGGGCTGTGTGGCTGAGGACCAGATGCAGACATGTATATAATAAAATGCCACTGGAAACATCTACCCACCTAGACACGTACTAGGTGTGTCTAGTTGCAACAAGTGCTATCATTCATGTCAATCAATGGATCAAGAAAGGAAAAATAAAGATAAACATATTTTAATTTATAAATGTAAAGACACTCAAAATGCTTTATAAAAAAGACAAAAATGCATTTTGTTTACAGAAAACATCACATAAAAAATATTTTGTGAAAGTCAATGTTTTCAACAAACCAACACAAACACAATCACCATATTTTAACGATGTTGTGGGGTTAGTAAAGTTGTGAGGTAGATATATTGCTATTTTTTCGTATTTGTCCCCGATTTATCATTTACTTGTCCTTGGCTCTGTCGACACAGATAAAACGTGTTTCTGGGTACTAGCAGTGGTTCTTGAAAACGAAACACTTTATAGCTGACTTAAACTGCTATGGGATGTGCGCTGGACCCGTCTTCAGGACGTTAAATAGGAACACCAGGAATTGGATGTCAGAAAAAAGTGAATAAGTTGACCCTTCACTTATGGCAATCTAAAAACCAAAACAAAGAAGCGTGTTGGTAACATGATTAAAACCCAAATGGGAGTGTCATATCTCTATGAGTGTGCACATGCAACCATTGACACTAACCTTTTGATTGCTTCATTAGCGTGTGTGGCCTCGAATCAGGTAAACATGCAGACCAGATTCAATTGTTTGGACTGGAGCTTCTCACAGTTATTAAGACTAGAAGAAAAATATAAATATATGAGATAAGCCTTAGTTGCTCATATTTGAGAATTACTCTTATTTCGTTTTTCTTTTTGATGCAACTTAATGCGTGTTGCGTGATCAATACTCTGTAATTTCACAACAGAAGGGAACATTCTGTTTAATGTAAGGGAGAACCCGAAGTGGACTGATACAATTTATGTTTCCATGTAAGAATGGATGCTACCCTAAATTGTATTGTCGACTATATGGCTTTTGTTGCAAGCCTGCTTTGGTTTTTTTTCAAATCGCGTGCAAACTGTGATACTGGAGTAAAAGATTTACCTTCAGGCGCAGTAGAAGTGGTTTCTACAGGGACCTCAACGGCCGCGGTTTCCGCGTGGTGTGCCCAACACTTGGGGAGTCTGCCGTACGTCCAGTCTCTAGGTATAAATGCTCAGAGTTAATAACTCGAAGCGTTTCGATCTGTCTGGATGTTTATTTTGCAGCGTGAACGTTCATGCGCTTACCTCTTTGGTATATTCTTGCTGGTAACTATCTAGCTGCCACACTGTCGATTCCTTGCGACAGCTTCTGATTGTAGTTGCTGGATGTAGCGGCGCGGACATGCCGAGAACTAGACTGTAACTGAAATAACAGTATAGTGCATTGTGTGCGCCATCTTGGAGTAAGACATAGTGGACATGGCGGATGAATCATGTCTTAGAGCCATGCGCAAGCCCAACTAGGCATGGTTTTAAAACCATCATGTTCTCTGCTGTTGTGTTTTTTTGGGCATGTATGTGTCTTTTATGTTGATGTGTGCACATCAATAATGGGCAAGGCACCAATGAGCATTAAACTATCTTTACTTGGAATGGAGATCAAATCAATTGTACAAGTGTGTAGAAATGTTTCAATGGAAACAAGTAAGACATGAATGACTTTAAGATGTGTGTGCACGATTGAGCCGAGGTGGTGCGTAGTAACCGCAAATGTGACAGCGGATGTTCTTGTCTTTTTGCAGGCTTACATTTTGCAATGTGTATCACAGATGTATGGTAGGCAGTCTTATTATTGCCGGGCTATTTGGTGACAAAAATCAGTGAGTTCCCCTGGAAAAAGGATAAAAAAATGTGTTTTAAAGAATTTTTAAAGGATCATTTATGCAAAAACAGACTCCATTCAATCCCGATATTGAGACCGGCCTAGACCGTGTTGAGATTGTAAATCTATTTTTGCTCAAACTGTATTAGTTTGTGGTCTCTATCTCACCCACGAGGGAGGGCTGGCACTGTTTGAATTATAAACCACTCTATATCTTCGGCAGTATGTTTGGCTTTGACAAAATGGGCTACTAATGGTTTATCAGGCACTGAGTTTTTCATGCACGAGCGATGTTCACAGATTCTCTGCTTAATAGGTCTTTTTGTCTTGCCGATATATATTAGCCCACATGGGCAAGTGATGGCATAGATTACCCATGGTGTGTTACAATTCGTAAAGCTCTTTAAATGCCAAATAATACCGTTTAGATTGACAGATTTAGAGGGTAATTCATAGAATTTCACAGAAAAGTGTCGCAAGCAGCTGGCGCAGAGTGTCCGCGTGCGATTGTCTGCGCCAGGCACGTGCGCTAAAACCGATTTCCGCGCAGTGTATTCATGGATACTAGGCTCCCAAACCAGCCGTGGCGCAGAGAATCGCAGCGACCCTGCAGCAGCGCCAGTAACGCCCCGAAGAACGCCCTCGCGCAAGGAAAAGCCATCAAAATCGCTAAATCATCGCAAAGGGCTGCGCTAACCCTGGACCAGTTCACCGGGCTGGCAAACAGCAAACGCCAAGCGGGGAACGTGTATTTCAGGGGTGCGCGGTAAATTCCACACGCGATAGTCCCAGTGCGAGCAGGGTACGTGTATTTCAGGGGTGCGCGGGAAGTTCCACACGCGATAGTCCCAGGGCGAGCAGGGTACGTGTATTTCAGGGGTGCGCGGGAAGTTCCACACGCGACAGTCCCAGTGCGAGCAGGGTACGTGTATTTCAGGGGTGCGCGGGAATTTACACACGCGATAGTCCCAGTGCGAGCAGGGTACGTGTATTTCCGGGTTGCGCAGGAAGTTACACACGCGATTGGGCCAGTGCGAGCAAGGTATGTGAATTTCAGGGGTGCGCGGGAAGTTCCACACGCGATTACAGCAGGGTACGTGTATTTCAGGGGTTCGCGTGAAGTTTCTCACGCGATCGGGCCTGGGGGAGCGTGCTACGTGTATTACAGGGGTTCACGTGAACTTACTCACGCGATCGGGCCTGGGCGAGCGGGCTACGTGTATTTCAGGTGTTCGAGTGAATTATTTCACGCGATCGGGCCTGGGGGAGCGGGCTATGTGTATTACAGGGGTTCGCGTGAACTTCCTCACGCGATCGGGCTTGGGGGAGCGGGCTACGTGTATTTCCGGGGTTCGCGTGAACTTTCTCACGCGATCGGGCCTGGGGGAGCGGGCTACGTGTATTTCCGGGGTTAGCGTGAACTTTCTCACGCGATCGGGCCTGGGGGAGCGTGCTACGTGTATTACAGGGGTTCGCGTGAAGTTGCACACGCGATTGTCCCAGTGTGAGCAGGGTACGTGTATTTCAGGGGTGCGCGGGAAGTTCCACACGCGATAGTCCCAGTGCGAGCAGGGTACGTGTATTTCAGGGGTGCGCGGGAAGTTCCACACGCAATACCAGCAGGGAATGTGTATTTCAGGGGTTCTGGGGAGTACTACACGTGAATTGGCCATGTGGGTCCTCCCAGGTGTACGCTCCACAACCTCCACGGCCCCTGCAGGCAGCCCACCCCACGGGGGACTACCCTGCACCCCTGCTCATGTCCCGCAGGCAGCCCATTCACCATGGGCATGCCCCCCAGCCAACCCACATGTCACCTTGCACTACTGATCAACAATGCATGTCTCCCACCACTCCCACCCCCCAGCAGTGCAGGGGCAGCCTCCAGCAGGCCCCCACTCATGTCTCCCACCACCCCCACCCCCCAGCAGTGCAGGGGCAGCCTCCACCAGGCCCCCACTCATGTCTCCCACCACCCCCACCCCCCGGCAGTGCAGGGTCAACCTCCACCAGGCCCCCACTCATGTCTCCCATCACCCCCCACCCCCCGGCAGTGCAGGGTCACCCTCCACCAGGCCCCCACTCATGTCTCCCACCATTTTTATTAAAAGAAAAACAAATAATAGCAAAAGAAATAAAACCTATACACACTTCACGTTTTTATTTACTGTGTGAATGTTGTTTTAGCTTGGTTTTAATGTTGTTTAATAATATTAATTAGTATTATTTTTATATTTTCCATCAGTTATTCTAGTTTCATGTCTTTATTCTTGATTATTTATGCTCGATACTATTCATTGTTATGTAGGCATACTATAGTAATATAGTAATATTGTATATTCTAAAATGATTACTATTTGTTTGTTATTTCGTTTAATAATCTGTTTTTTTTAATTGGATTTGTACTAATATTCCATTATTTGATGCTGATAAC
The DNA here is from genome assembly GCF_040938575.1 of Ambystoma mexicanum. Classification (NCBI taxonomy): domain Eukaryota; kingdom Metazoa; phylum Chordata; class Amphibia; order Caudata; family Ambystomatidae; genus Ambystoma; species Ambystoma mexicanum. The sequence continues at coordinate 425,885,062 of NC_090937.1, read as the reverse complement.
TACTATGTTCCTTTTAATTGTTGTTATTAATTATAATTAATATGTGTATCTTATATTCATCATGTATTTGCTCATGCATTATAATGTGTCGTCATTGCTATTACTTTTCTTTTTATTGATCTTAATTATTTAATTCTGAATAATACTAATTGTATTTTGTTTGAGCATCATATTTTTCATTAGTTATTTCTACTTTCTGTATTAATGCTTACATTTTGTAGACTAGGACTTATATAGTAATAGGTATCACCAAAGGGGAACAAAGGAGGAACACAGCAGAGAATGAAACAGATCATGGATTGTAAATTAAAAATGAGAAAGAAGTCAAAAGAAAAGAATTCACCTTTGGTTTTACTAAAACATAAAGTAGTGCATACTTTCATGAAATTTCCACAATCAGTAAAGCATCCAGTTCCCACTTTCATGCAACGTTTGGACAAACCACAGGCAGTCAGTCAGTCGGATTTTCAAGAAGCCAGATGCAATAAATCTAGAAACAAAATGTGGGGTATTGAATATGTTCCTGAACATTTGTATTTTTCGCAACAAAACCTGACTATTTCTGATTACTTTTGTGTCTCTTCCATCCATGTAGCCAAATCAAGTTTCAATTTCATGATATGCATAACTGTAAAAAATGGCAGCCACAAATATCACAATTCTTCAAACATAGTCTACCACTGCAGTAACTGTCCATTGTATTACGTGCAACCATTAGTCCTTGACCCAGTAGTGATCTAGAGAAAAAGTGTTTCTGAGCCAAATACTTCATCCAATTTAAATTGTCATGTAAAGAAGGCAACTGATTTGACTAGCTGTGCTGTAAACATTCTTATTCGGTGAGGTGCCATCTTGGAAAGAGGAGCAAGCACTGCAATAAAAAAGAATTCTCATCTGTCATTGCATGGAAGTGGATTTCTTCACATGAAGGCAGCAATTGTGGTGTTAACGAGGAGAATTCTCAGGGCAGCCATTCTTGGCATCAATCCATTCAGTGACACCAATGTCAGTGACCCTTTATGGACCCTTTCAGAAACTAGTAAAAGGGAGAACCAAGAATCAATCCCGCACTTTTGTGATGACAGTGATAACAGTGTTGTTATTAGCCCTGGACGTTCAGGTTAAATCATAACTGACCAACAGAAGCACACCACAAACCAAACAGTGTCTGTGGTGCACACCAGCAAAGATATTACACCAAAGTGGGGAAAGTAGTACAATGAAGTCTGTAAGCAAAGTTGAAGCAAGGAAAGCAAACTACCAACAGTAGCAGCACTGCGCTATTCTTTGTCCACTGAACCTATGGCTACAATGACAAAAGAACAATGGTCACATTGCAACCTCCACGCTCTATAAACATTGTGATCTGTGGGAAGCAGGGTACACAACATGTCACCCCGGGACTGTGCAGTCACTCTGAAAAAATAAAATGAAAAAAAGCACTTGCGGGGAAATGAGCTGGCTTCTGAAAGTTAGTTGGCTTTGGGAGCTTAGTGTGAAAGACCAGTGCATCCCATAAGACCTGAGCAATTGCAGTTATTGTTTGATTCACCTCATCATCAGATTCAACAGTTTCTCCCAGATTTCAGGTTGACTTGATGGCTCAACAGGATTCCTACTGGGGTCCTGGTTACCTCCTTGAACCTTGGCACTGATCCTACTGTTGCCCCACATACTCTTGCTAACCTTCTGGCCGATGCAATGTTTGGTCACGCTTATGGGCCTTTTCCATGTCTGTCCTCACCTTAGACCCCAGGGATGACTTTGGGCTAATCACTTTGAAGTTCCACCCCAAACTAATCTCTTCACCCATCTGCTACATACAACACATATGCTTAAGTTGTGTCTCCGCATCATTTGCACTCTCTCTTGGCCACTGCTGAACAGCAGAGGAAATGGGCAAGCAGCTTTCCAAAGATAGATGGCTAGAAATGGCAAATCACTGCTTGATTGGCACTGTACTATTGAGCTGTTCCCAAAACAAAGCAGGTTTCCATTCAAATATATTGTATGCTCTACTGTCGTTTTCAACTCTGTTATTGTCATCATCGGGGACATAAAGACAACTTTCTTACCAAAAATGCAGAAATTGTAACCATGTTGAAGATGAATAAGCACTTCCTACCCCACACATATACTGTTCCAGAAGACATACTACCTGTCAGACTTCGAACCCATCCCTGCCCTTGTTGCTCCAGGTGACTCAGCTGAGCAGAATACAGATGATAGCTTTGTCATTCACTAGTGCTGCTTTAGTCTGCAGCACTCTACAATGCAGAGAGATGGGTACAGAAGGCACAGCAACAGATAATGACACCTGTCCAACCTGGATACCTGAGGTCATATGCCTATCCCCATACATTGTAGCTGTAACATTCTAGCACTTTTGCTTTTTTAGAAATGCTTGATCCATCCACTAAAGGGTCATTTTCAATGTTGCTGGGTTCAAAAGCAAAATGTAAAGGTAAGGTTAGTGAACTATGCATCCATTGTATACCCCCAGGCAGTGTTCCAGATAAGATTTGGAAGTGGGAGTATTTTACACCCTATTTTTTAAAATTGGGAGTAAAATGATATTTAAGGGGGTACAATAGTAAGTCCAATTCCCAATGAGAGTATTTTATAAGCGAGTAAAACATGTTTGAACTGAAAAAGAGAAACGTTTTTGTGATATGTTATGTTTTGCACCTATTTATTCATGCACATTACAAGATACATGTTTACTTCTTACAATGAGGCAGTTAAAATAATAGTTTCTTCCTGTGGTGCTACGTGCTGGTCTAAACATATCCAGGGAGCTGTGAGGGTAAAAGCAGGGGTGCAAGATTCTATACGTTTTTTCCTGTTTTCTGTTGTATTTTTACTCCCTGTTTTTATTTTTGGGAGTATTTGCCAATTTCTAGAGAGTAAAAGTGACCGATACTCACCTTATCTCTATGTCTGGCCCCAGGTATTTTGCAGCCAATTCAATGTGGTGTGGCGCATGGCAGAGAGTTGACATTATCACTATGCATTCCTTCTCCACCTTCAAAGGACACATGCTTTTATGCCTGTATGAGATTTTCTATCAGGAATACAAGTAATTGATTTCCATGAAGTCCAGTCTTTAGCACGTGAAAACAGCAGGCAGACTCCATAGCATTTGCAAAGTGTAATTTTCAGGTAGCATTTACATTATTTCTAGAAAACACAACACAAAAGCAAAGTCTAAAATCAATTTTGCATGGTTCATTCTTTAGAAATGACAAGCATGGGGCCCAGTAGCATGCATGTGCTAACAATGGTGCTACCATGTATGCAATTTGCACTTTTTAGAAAATGACCCATTATGCGCCAGATTCATGGAAACGTGTGCATTATTCCTGCAAAGGCTGCTTGCTGAGAACAACAACAATGTAGTAAACAAAACAATTAGAGCTAAGGAGTCCTCTTTCTTAGGGGGCTGTGTGGCTGAGGACCAGATGCAGACATGTATATAATAAAATGCCACTGGAAACATCTACCCACCTAGACACGTACTAGGTGTGTCTAGTTGCAACAAGTGCTATCATTCATGTCAATCAATGGATCAAGAAAGGAAAAATAAAGATAAACATATTTTAATTTATAAATGTAAAGACACTCAAAATGCTTTATAAAAAAGACAAAAATGCATTTTGTTTACAGAAAACATCACATAAAAAATATTTTGTGAAAGTCAATGTTTTCAACAAACCAACACAAACACAATCACCATATTTTAACGATGTTGTGGGGTTAGTAAAGTTGTGAGGTAGATATATTGCTATTTTTTCGTATTTGTCCCCGATTTATCATTTACTTGTCCTTGGCTCTGTCGACACAGATAAAACGTGTTTCTGGGTACTAGCAGTGGTTCTTGAAAACGAAACACTTTATAGCTGACTTAAACTGCTATGGGATGTGCGCTGGACCCGTCTTCAGGACGTTAAATAGGAACACCAGGAATTGGATGTCAGAAAAAAGTGAATAAGTTGACCCTTCACTTATGGCAATCTAAAAACCAAAACAAAGAAGCGTGTTGGTAACATGATTAAAACCCAAATGGGAGTGTCATATCTCTATGAGTGTGCACATGCAACCATTGACACTAACCTTTTGATTGCTTCATTAGCGTGTGTGGCCTCGAATCAGGTAAACATGCAGACCAGATTCAATTGTTTGGACTGGAGCTTCTCACAGTTATTAAGACTAGAAGAAAAATATAAATATATGAGATAAGCCTTAGTTGCTCATATTTGAGAATTACTCTTATTTCGTTTTTCTTTTTGATGCAACTTAATGCGTGTTGCGTGATCAATACTCTGTAATTTCACAACAGAAGGGAACATTCTGTTTAATGTAAGGGAGAACCCGAAGTGGACTGATACAATTTATGTTTCCATGTAAGAATGGATGCTACCCTAAATTGTATTGTCGACTATATGGCTTTTGTTGCAAGCCTGCTTTGGTTTTTTTTCAAATCGCGTGCAAACTGTGATACTGGAGTAAAAGATTTACCTTCAGGCGCAGTAGAAGTGGTTTCTACAGGGACCTCAACGGCCGCGGTTTCCGCGTGGTGTGCCCAACACTTGGGGAGTCTGCCGTACGTCCAGTCTCTAGGTATAAATGCTCAGAGTTAATAACTCGAAGCGTTTCGATCTGTCTGGATGTTTATTTTGCAGCGTGAACGTTCATGCGCTTACCTCTTTGGTATATTCTTGCTGGTAACTATCTAGCTGCCACACTGTCGATTCCTTGCGACAGCTTCTGATTGTAGTTGCTGGATGTAGCGGCGCGGACATGCCGAGAACTAGACTGTAACTGAAATAACAGTATAGTGCATTGTGTGCGCCATCTTGGAGTAAGACATAGTGGACATGGCGGATGAATCATGTCTTAGAGCCATGCGCAAGCCCAACTAGGCATGGTTTTAAAACCATCATGTTCTCTGCTGTTGTGTTTTTTTGGGCATGTATGTGTCTTTTATGTTGATGTGTGCACATCAATAATGGGCAAGGCACCAATGAGCATTAAACTATCTTTACTTGGAATGGAGATCAAATCAATTGTACAAGTGTGTAGAAATGTTTCAATGGAAACAAGTAAGACATGAATGACTTTAAGATGTGTGTGCACGATTGAGCCGAGGTGGTGCGTAGTAACCGCAAATGTGACAGCGGATGTTCTTGTCTTTTTGCAGGCTTACATTTTGCAATGTGTATCACAGATGTATGGTAGGCAGTCTTATTATTGCCGGGCTATTTGGTGACAAAAATCAGTGAGTTCCCCTGGAAAAAGGATAAAAAAATGTGTTTTAAAGAATTTTTAAAGGATCATTTATGCAAAAACAGACTCCATTCAATCCCGATATTGAGACCGGCCTAGACCGTGTTGAGATTGTAAATCTATTTTTGCTCAAACTGTATTAGTTTGTGGTCTCTATCTCACCCACGAGGGAGGGCTGGCACTGTTTGAATTATAAACCACTCTATATCTTCGGCAGTATGTTTGGCTTTGACAAAATGGGCTACTAATGGTTTATCAGGCACTGAGTTTTTCATGCACGAGCGATGTTCACAGATTCTCTGCTTAATAGGTCTTTTTGTCTTGCCGATATATATTAGCCCACATGGGCAAGTGATGGCATAGATTACCCATGGTGTGTTACAATTCGTAAAGCTCTTTAAATGCCAAATAATACCGTTTAGATTGACAGATTTAGAGGGTAATTCATAGAATTTCACAGAAAAGTGTCGCAAGCAGCTGGCGCAGAGTGTCCGCGTGCGATTGTCTGCGCCAGGCACGTGCGCTAAAACCGATTTCCGCGCAGTGTATTCATGGATACTAGGCTCCCAAACCAGCCGTGGCGCAGAGAATCGCAGCGACCCTGCAGCAGCGCCAGTAACGCCCCGAAGAACGCCCTCGCGCAAGGAAAAGCCATCAAAATCGCTAAATCATCGCAAAGGGCTGCGCTAACCCTGGACCAGTTCACCGGGCTGGCAAACAGCAAACGCCAAGCGGGGAACGTGTATTTCAGGGGTGCGCGGTAAATTCCACACGCGATAGTCCCAGTGCGAGCAGGGTACGTGTATTTCAGGGGTGCGCGGGAAGTTCCACACGCGATAGTCCCAGGGCGAGCAGGGTACGTGTATTTCAGGGGTGCGCGGGAAGTTCCACACGCGACAGTCCCAGTGCGAGCAGGGTACGTGTATTTCAGGGGTGCGCGGGAATTTACACACGCGATAGTCCCAGTGCGAGCAGGGTACGTGTATTTCCGGGTTGCGCAGGAAGTTACACACGCGATTGGGCCAGTGCGAGCAAGGTATGTGAATTTCAGGGGTGCGCGGGAAGTTCCACACGCGATTACAGCAGGGTACGTGTATTTCAGGGGTTCGCGTGAAGTTTCTCACGCGATCGGGCCTGGGGGAGCGTGCTACGTGTATTACAGGGGTTCACGTGAACTTACTCACGCGATCGGGCCTGGGCGAGCGGGCTACGTGTATTTCAGGTGTTCGAGTGAATTATTTCACGCGATCGGGCCTGGGGGAGCGGGCTATGTGTATTACAGGGGTTCGCGTGAACTTCCTCACGCGATCGGGCTTGGGGGAGCGGGCTACGTGTATTTCCGGGGTTCGCGTGAACTTTCTCACGCGATCGGGCCTGGGGGAGCGGGCTACGTGTATTTCCGGGGTTAGCGTGAACTTTCTCACGCGATCGGGCCTGGGGGAGCGTGCTACGTGTATTACAGGGGTTCGCGTGAAGTTGCACACGCGATTGTCCCAGTGTGAGCAGGGTACGTGTATTTCAGGGGTGCGCGGGAAGTTCCACACGCGATAGTCCCAGTGCGAGCAGGGTACGTGTATTTCAGGGGTGCGCGGGAAGTTCCACACGCAATACCAGCAGGGAATGTGTATTTCAGGGGTTCTGGGGAGTACTACACGTGAATTGGCCATGTGGGTCCTCCCAGGTGTACGCTCCACAACCTCCACGGCCCCTGCAGGCAGCCCACCCCACGGGGGACTACCCTGCACCCCTGCTCATGTCCCGCAGGCAGCCCATTCACCATGGGCATGCCCCCCAGCCAACCCACATGTCACCTTGCACTACTGATCAACAATGCATGTCTCCCACCACTCCCACCCCCCAGCAGTGCAGGGGCAGCCTCCAGCAGGCCCCCACTCATGTCTCCCACCACCCCCACCCCCCAGCAGTGCAGGGGCAGCCTCCACCAGGCCCCCACTCATGTCTCCCACCACCCCCACCCCCCGGCAGTGCAGGGTCAACCTCCACCAGGCCCCCACTCATGTCTCCCATCACCCCCCACCCCCCGGCAGTGCAGGGTCACCCTCCACCAGGCCCCCACTCATGTCTCCCACCATTTTTATTAAAAGAAAAACAAATAATAGCAAAAGAAATAAAACCTATACACACTTCACGTTTTTATTTACTGTGTGAATGTTGTTTTAGCTTGGTTTTAATGTTGTTTAATAATATTAATTAGTATTATTTTTATATTTTCCATCAGTTATTCTAGTTTCATGTCTTTATTCTTGATTATTTATGCTCGATACTATTCATTGTTATGTAGGCATACTATAGTAATATAGTAATATTGTATATTCTAAAATGATTACTATTTGTTTGTTATTTCGTTTAATAATCTGTTTTTTTTAATTGGATTTGTACTAATATTCCATTATTTGATGCTGATAACTACTATGTTCCTTTTAATTGTTGTTATTAATTATAATTAATATGTGTATCTTATATTCATCATGTATTTGCTCATGCATTATAATGTGTCGTCATTGCTATTACTTTTCTTTTTATTGATCTTAATTATTTAATTCTGAATAATACTAATTGTATTTTGTTTGAGCATCATATTTTTCATTAGTTATTTCTACTTTCTGTATTAATGCTTACATTTTGTAGACTAGGACTTATATAGTAATAGGTATCACCAAAGGGGAACAAAGGAGGAACACAGCAGAGAATGAAACAGATCATGGATTGTAAATTAAAAATGAGAAAGAAGTCAAAAGAAAAGAATTCACCTTTGGTTTTACTAAAACATAAAGTAGTGCATACTTTCATGAAATTTCCACAATCAGTAAAGCATCCAGTTCCCACTTTCATGCAACGTTTGGACAAACCACAGGCAGTCAGTCAGTCGGATTTTCAAGAAGCCAGATGCAATAAATCTAGAAACAAAATGTGGGGTATTGAATATGTTCCTGAACATTTGTATTTTTCGCAACAAAACCTGACTATTTCTGATTACTTTTGTGTCTCTTCCATCCATGTAGCCAAATCAAGTTTCAATTTCATGATATGCATAACTGTAAAAAATGGCAGCCACAAATATCACAATTCTTCAAACATAGTCTACCACTGCAGTAACTGTCCATTGTATTACGTGCAACCATTAGTCCTTGACCCAGTAGTGATCTAGAGAAAAAGTGTTTCTGAGCCAAATACTTCATCCAATTTAAATTGTCATGTAAAGAAGGCAACTGATTTGACTAGCTGTGCTGTAAACATTCTTATTCGGTGAGGTGCCATCTTGGAAAGAGGAGCAAGCACTGCAATAAAAAAGAATTCTCATCTGTCATTGCATGGAAGTGGATTTCTTCACATGAAGGCAGCAATTGTGGTGTTAACGAGGAGAATTCTCAGGGCAGCCATTCTTGGCATCAATCCATTCAGTGACACCAATGTCAGTGACCCTTTATGGACCCTTTCAGAAACTAGTAAAAGGGAGAACCAAGAATCAATCCCGCACTTTTGTGATGACAGTGATAACAGTGTTGTTATTAGCCCTGGACGTTCAGGTTAAATCATAACTGACCAACAGAAGCACACCACAAACCAAACAGTGTCTGTGGTGCACACCAGCAAAGATATTACACCAAAGTGGGGAAAGTAGTACAATGAAGTCTGTAAGCAAAGTTGAAGCAAGGAAAGCAAACTACCAACAGTAGCAGCACTGCGCTATTCTTTGTCCACTGAACCTATGGCTACAATGACAAAAGAACAATGGTCACATTGCAACCTCCACGCTCTATAAACATTGTGATCTGTGGGAAGCAGGGTACACAACATGTCACCCCGGGACTGTGCAGTCACTCTGAAAAAATAAAATGAAAAAAAGCACTTGCGGGGAAATGAGCTGGCTTCTGAAAGTTAGTTGGCTTTGGGAGCTTAGTGTGAAAGACCAGTGCATCCCATAAGACCTGAGCAATTGCAGTTATTGTTTGATTCACCTCATCATCAGATTCAACAGTTTCTCCCAGATTTCAGGTTGACTTGATGGCTCAACAGGATTCCTACTGGGGTCCTGGTTACCTCCTTGAACCTTGGCACTGATCCTACTGTTGCCCCACATACTCTTGCTAACCTTCTGGCCGATGCAATGTTTGGTCACGCTTATGGGCCTTTTCCATGTCTGTCCTCACCTTAGACCCCAGGGATGACTTTGGGCTAATCACTTTGAAGTTCCACCCCAAACTAATCTCTTCACCCATCTGCTACATACAACACATATGCTTAAGTTGTGTCTCCGCATCATTTGCACTCTCTCTTGGCCACTGCTGAACAGCAGAGGAAATGGGCAAGCAGCTTTCCAAAGATAGATGGCTAGAAATGGCAAATCACTGCTTGATTGGCACTGTACTATTGAGCTGTTCCCAAAACAAAGCAGGTTTCCATTCAAATATATTGTATGCTCTACTGTCGTTTTCAACTCTGTTATTGTCATCATCGGGGACATAAAGACAACTTTCTTACCAAAAATGCAGAAATTGTAACCATGTTGAAGATGAATAAGCACTTCCTACCCCACACATATACTGTTCCAGAAGACATACTACCTGTCAGACTTCGAACCCATCCCTGCCCTTGTTGCTCCAGGTGACTCAGCTGAGCAGAATACAGATGATAGCTTTGTCATTCACTAGTGCTGCTTTAGTCTGCAGCACTCTACAATGCAGAGAGATGGGTACAGAAGGCACAGCAACAGATAATGACACCTGTCCAACCTGGATACCTGAGGTCATATGCCTATCCCCATACATTGTAGCTGTAACATTCTAGCACTTTTGCTTTTTTAGAAATGCTTGATCCATCCACTAAAGGGTCATTTTCAATGTTGCTGGGTTCAAAAGCAAAATGTAAAGGTAAGGTTAGTGAACTATGCATCCATTGTATACCCCCAGGCAGTGTTCCAGATAAGATTTGGAAGTGGGAGTATTTTACACCCTATTTTTTAAAATTGGGAGTAAAATGATATTTAAGGGGGTACAATAGTAAGTCCAATTCCCAATGAGAGTATTTTATAAGCGAGTAAAACATGTTTGAACTGAAAAAGAGAAACGTTTTTGTGATATGTTATGTTTTGCACCTATTTATTCATGCACATTACAAGATACATGTTTACTTCTTACAATGAGGCAGTTAAAATAATAGTTTCTTCCTGTGGTGCTACGTGCTGGTCTAAACATATCCAGGGAGCTGTGAGGGTAAAAGCAGGGGTGCAAGATTCTATACGTTTTTTCCTGTTTTCTGTTGTATTTTTACTCCCTGTTTTTATTTTTGGGAGTATTTGCCAATTTCTAGAGAGTAAAAGTGACCGATACTCACCTTATCTCTATGTCTGGCCCCAGGTATTTTGCAGCCAATTCAATGTGGTGTGGCGCATGGCAGAGAGTTGACATTATCACTATGCATTCCTTCTCCACCTTCAAAGGACACATGCTTTTATGCCTGTATGAGATTTTCTATCAGGAATACAAGTAATTGATTTCCATGAAGTCCAGTCTTTAGCACGTGAAAACAGCAGGCAGACTCCATAGCATTTGCAAAGTGTAATTTTCAGGTAGCATTTACATTATTTCTAGAAAACACAACACAAAAGCAAAGTCTAAAATCAATTTTGCATGGTTCATTCTTTAGAAATGACAAGCATGGGGCCCAGTAGCATGCATGTGCTAACAATGGTGCTACCATGTATGCAATTTGCACTTTTTAGAAAATGACCCATTATGCGCCAGATTCATGGAAACGTGTGCATTATTCCTGCAAAGGCTGCTTGCTGAGAACAACAACAATGTAGTAAACAAAACAATTAGAGCTAAGGAGTCCTCTTTCTTAGGGGGCTGTGTGGCTGAGGACCAGATGCAGACATGTATATAATAAAATGCCACTGGAAACATCTACCCACCTAGACACGTACTAGGTGTGTCTAGTTGCAACAAGTGCTATCATTCATGTCAATCAATGGATCAAGAAAGGAAAAATAAAGATAAACATATTTTAATTTATAAATGTAAAGACACTCAAAATGCTTTATAAAAAAGACAAAAATGCATTTTGTTTACAGAAAACATCACATAAAAAATATTTTGTGAAAGTCAATGTTTTCAACAAACCAACACAAACACAATCACCATATTTTAACGATGTTGTGGGGTTAGTAAAGTTGTGAGGTAGATATATTGCTATTTTTTCGTATTTGTCCCCGATTTATCATTTACTTGTCCTTGGCTCTGTCGACACAGATAAAACGTGTTTCTGGGTACTAGCAGTGGTTCTTGAAAACGAAACACTTTATAGCTGACTTAAACTGCTATGGGATGTGCGCTGGACCCGTCTTCAGGACGTTAAATAGGAACACCAGGAATTGGATGTCAGTAAAAAGTGAATAAGTTGACCCTTCACTTATGGCAATCTAAAAACCAAAACAAAGAAGCGTGTTGGTAACATGATTAAAACCCAAATGGGAGTGTCATATCTCTATGAGTGTGCACATGCAACCATTGACACTAACCTTTTGATTGCTTCATTAGCGTGTGTGGCCTCGAATCAGGTAAACATGCAGACCAGATTCAATTGTTTGGACTGGAGCTTCTCACAGTTATTAAGACTAGAAGAAAAATATAAATATATGAGATAAGCCTTAGTTGCTCATATTTGAGAATTACTCTTATTTCGTTTTTCTTTTTGATGCAACTTAATGCGTGTTGCGTGATCAATACTCTGTAATTTCACAACAGAAGGGAACATTCTGTTTAATGTAAGGGAGAACCCGAAGTGGACTGATACAATTTATGTTTCCATGTAAGAATGGATGCTACCCTAAATTGTATTGTCGACTATATGGCTTTTGTTGCAAGCCTGCTTTGGTTTTTTTTCAAATCGCGTGCAAACTGTGATACTGGAGTAAAAGATTTACCTTCAGGCGCAGTAGAAGTGGTTTCTACAGGGACCTCAACGGCCGCGGTTTCCGCGTGGTGTGCCCAACACTTGGGGAGTCTGCCGTACGTCCAGTCTCTAGGTATAAATGCTCAGAGTTAATAACTCGAAGCGTTTCGATCTGTCTGGATGTTTATTTTGCAGCGTGAACGTTCATGCGCTTACCTCTTTGGTATATTCTTGCTGGTAACTATCTAGCTGCCACACTGTCGATTCCTTGCGACAGCTTCTGATTGTAGTTGCTGGATGTAGCGGCGCGGACATGCCGAGAACTAGACTGTAACTGAAATAACAGTATAGTGCATTGTGTGCGCCATCTTGGAGTAAGACATAGTGGACATGGCGGATGAATCATGTCTTAGAGCCATGCGCAAGCCCAACTAGGCATGGTTTTAAAACCATCATGTTCTCTGCTGTTGTGTTTTTTTGGGCATGTATGTGTCTTTTATGTTGATGTGTGCACATCAATAATGGGCAAGGCACCAATGAGCATTAAACTATCTTTACTTGGAATGGAGATCAAATCAATTGTACAAGTGTGTAGAAATGTTTCAATGGAAACAAGTAAGACATGAATGACTTTAAGATGTGTGTGCACGATTGAGCCGAGGTGGTGCGTAGTAACCGCAAATGTGACAGCGGATGTTCTTGTCTTTTTGCAGGCTTACATTTTGCAATGTGTATCACAGATGTATGGTAGGCAGTCTTATTATTGCCGGGCTATTTGGTGACAAAAATCAGTGAGTTCCCCTGGAAAAAGGATAAAAAAATGTGTTTTAAAGAATTTTTAAAGGATCATTTATGCAAAAACAGACTCCATTCAATCCCGATATTGAGACCGGCCTAGACCGTGTTGAGATTGTAAATCTATTTTTGCTCAAACTGTATTAGTTTGTGGTCTCTATCTCACCCACGAGGGAGGGCTGGCACTGTTTGAATTATAAACCACTCTATATCTTCGGCAGTATGTTTGGCTTTGACAAAATGGGCTACTAATGGTTTATCAGGCACTGAGTTTTTCATGCACGAGCGATGTTCACAGATTCTCTGCTTAATAGGTCTTTTTGTCTTGCCGATATATATTAGCCCACATGGGCAAGTGATGGCATAGATTACCCATGGTGTGTTACAATTCGTAAAGCTCTTTAAATGCCAAATAATACCGTTTAGATTGACAGATTTAGAGGGTAATTCATAGAATTTCACAGAAAAGTGTCGCAAGCAGCTGGCGCAGAGTGTCCGCGTGCGATTGTCTGCGCCAGGCACGTGCGCTAAAACCGATTTCCGCGCAGTGTATTCATGGATACTAGGCTCCCAAACCAGCCGTGGCGCAGAGAATCGCAGCGACCCTGCAGCAGCGCCAGTAACGCCCCGAAGAACGCCCTCGCGCAAGGAAAAGCCATCAAAATCGCTAAATCATCGCAAAGGGCTGCGCTAACCCTGGACCAGTTCACCGGGCTGGCAAACAGCAAACGCCAAGCGGGGAACGTGTATTTCAGGGGTGCGCGGTAAATTCCACACGCGATAGTCCCAGTGCGAGCAGGGTACGTGTATTTCAGGGGTGCGCGGGAAGTTCCACACGCGATAGTCCCAGGGCGAGCAGGGTACGTGTATTTCAGGGGTGCGCGGGAAGTTCCACACGCGACAGTCCCAGTGCGAGCAGGGTACGTGTATTTCAGGGGTGCGCGGGAATTTACACACGCGATAGTCCCAGTGCGAGCAGGGTACGTGTATTTCCGGGTTGCGCAGGAAGTTACACACGCGATTGGGCCAGTGCGAGCAAGGTATGTGAATTTCAGGGGTGCGCGGGAAGTTCCACACGCGATTACAGCAGGGTACGTGTATTTCAGGGGTTCGCGTGAAGTTTCTCACGCGATCGGGCCTGGGGGAGCGTGCTACGTGTATTACAGGGGTTCACGTGAACTTACTCACGCGATCGGGCCTGGGCGAGCGGGCTACGTGTATTTCAGGTGTTCGAGTGAATTATTTCACGCGATCGGGCCTGGGGGAGCGGGCTATGTGTATTACAGGGGTTCGCGTGAACTTCCTCACGCGATCGGGCTTGGGGGAGCGGGCTACGTGTATTTCCGGGGTTCGCGTGAACTTTCTCACGCGATCGGGCCTGGGGGAGCGGGCTACGTGTATTTCCGGGGTTAGCGTGAACTTTCTCACGCGATCGGGCCTGGGGGAGCGTGCTACGTGTATTACAGGGGTTCGCGTGAAGTTGCACACGCGATTGTCCCAGTGTGAGCAGGGTACGTGTATTTCAGGGGTGCGCGGGAAGTTCCACACGCGATAGTCCCAGTGCGAGCAGGGTACGTGTATTTCAGGGGTGCGCGGGAAGTTCCACACGCAATACCAGCAGGGAATGTGTATTTCAGGGGTTCTGGGGAGTACTACACGTGAATTGGCCATGTGGGTCCTCCCAGGTGTACGCTCCACAACCTCCACGGCCCCTGCAGGCAGCCCACCCCACGGGGGACTACCCTGCACCCCTGCTCATGTCCCGCAGGCAGCCCATTCACCATGGGCATGCCCCCCAGCCAACCCACATGTCACCTTGCACTACTGATCAACAATGCATGTCTCCCACCACTCCCACCCCCCAGCAGTGCAGGGGCAGCCTCCAGCAGGCCCCCACTCATGTCTCCCACCACCCCCACCCCCCAGCAGTGCAGGGGCAGCCTCCACCAGGCCCCCACTCATGTCTCCCACCACCCCCACCCCCCGGCAGTGCAGGGTCAACCTCCACCAGGCCCCCACTCATGTCTCCCATCACCCCCCACCCCCCGGCAGTGCAGGGTCACCCTCCACCAGGCCCCCACTCATGTCTCCCACCACCCCCACCCCCCAGCAGTGCAGGGGCAGCCTCCACCAGGCCCCCACTCATGTCCTCCTGCACCCCCACCCCCGGCAGTGCAGGGTCACCCTCCACCAGGCCCCCACTCATGTCCCCCTGCACCCCCACCCCCCAGCATCCAGGGTCACCCTCCACCAGGCCCCCACTCATGTCTCCCACCACCCCCACCCCCCGGCAGTGCAGGGTCACCCTCCACCAGGCCCCCACTCATGTCTCCCACCACCCCCACCCCCCAGCAGTGCAGGGGCAGCCTCCACCAGGCCCCCACTCATGTCCCCCTGCACCCCCACCCCCCGGCAGTGCAGGGTCACCCTCCACCAGGCCCCCACTCATGTCTCCCACCACCCCCACCCCCCAGCAGTGCAGGGGCAGCCTCCACCAGGCCCGCACTCATGTCTCCCACCACCCCCACCCCCCGACAGTGCAGGGGCAGCCTCCACCAGGCCCCCACTCATGTCTCCCACCACCCCCACCCCCCGGCAGTGCAGGGTCAACCTCCACCAGGCCCACACTCATGTCTCCCACCACCCCCACCCCCCGGCAGTGCAGGGTCACCCTCCACCAGGCCCCCACTCATGTCTCCCACCACCCCCACCCCCCCTGCCACCATGGGCAGCCCCCACCAGGCCCCCACTCATGTCTCCCACCACCCCCACCCCCCGGCAGTGCAGGGTCACCCTCCACCAGGCCCCAACTCATGTCTCCCACCACCCCCACCCCCCAGCAGTGCAGGGTCACCCTCCACCAGGCCCCCACTAATGTCTCCCACCACCCCCACACCCCTGCCACCATGGGCAGCCCCCACCAGGCCCCCACTCATGTCTCCCACCACCCCTACCCCCCGGCAGTGCAGGGGCAGCCTCCACCAGGCCCCCACTCATGTCCCCCTGCACCCCCACCCCCCGGCAGTGCAGGGTCACCCTCCACCAGGCCCCCACTCATGTCCCCCTGCACCCCCACCCCCAGCATCCAGGGTCACCCTCCACCAGGCCCCCACTCATGTCTCCCACCACCCCCACCCCCCGGCAGTGCAGAGTCACCCTCCACCAGGCCCCCACTCATGTCTCCCACCACCCCCACCCCCCGGCAGTGCAGGGTCAACCTCCACCAGGCCCCCACTCATGTCTCCCACCACCCCCACCCCCCGGCAGTGCAGGGTCACCCTCTACCAGGCCCCCACTCATGTGTCCCACCACCCCCACGCCCCTGCCACCATGGCCAGCCCCCACCAGGCCCCCACTCATGTCTCCCACCACCCCCACCCCCCGGCAGTGCAGGGGCAGCCTCCACCAGGCCCCCACTCATGTCTCCCACCACCCCCACCCCCCTGCCACCATGGGCAGCCCCCACCAAGCCCCCACTCATGTCTCCCACCACCCCCACCCCCCGGCAGTGCAGGGTCACCCTCCACCAGGCCCCCACTCATGTGTCCCACCACCCCCACCCCCCTGCCACCATGGCCAGCCCCCACCAGGCCCCCACTCATGTCTCCCACCACCCCCACCCCCCGGCAGTGCAGGGTCACCCTCCACCAGGCCCCCACTCATGTCTCCCACCACCCCCACCCCCCTGCCACCATGGGCAGCCCTCACCAGGCCCCCACTCATGTTTCCCACCACCCCCACCCCCCGGCAGTGCAGGGTCACCCTCCACCAGGCCCCCACTCATGTCCCCCTGCACCCCCACCCCCCAGCATCCAGGGTCACCCTCCACCAGGCCCCCACTCATGTCTCCCACCACCCCCACTCCCCAGCAGTGCAGGGGCAGCCTCCAGCAGGCCCCCACTCATGTCTCCCACCACCCCCACCCCCTGCCACCATGGGCAGCCCCCACCAGGCCCCCACTCATGTCTCCCACCACCCCCACCCCCCGGCAGTGCAGGGGCAGCCTCCACCAGGCCCCCACTCATGTCTCCCACCACCCCCACCCCCCGGCAGTGCAGGGTCAACCTCCACCATGCCCCCACTCATGTCTCCCACCACCCCCACCCCCCGGCAGTGCAGGGTCACCCTCCACCAGGCCCCCACTCATGTCTCCCACCACCCCCACCCCCCAGCAGTGCAGGGGCAGCCTCCACCAGGCCCCCACTCAAGTCCCCCTGCACCCCCACCCCCTGGCAGTGCAGGGTCACCCTCCACCAGGCCCCCACTCATGTCCCCCTGCACCCCCACCCCCCAGCATCCAGGGTCATCCTCCACCAGGCCCCCACTCATGTCTCCCACCACCCCCACCCCCCTGCCACCATGGGCAGCCCCCACCAGGTCCTCACAATCCCCAATCATGTGCGTAATGGTCAGCCTCCACAGCCAAAAAGCCCTACCAAGTAACCCATTCACCCACATGGAAATGGAAATCACATGTTACACCCCCAATGTTCATGAAGCTAATGAACCCATATCCGTCACACACATTTTTTGCAATTGAATGGGAAAACACACAACATGACATGCATGAAACCAATGAGATGAAACCACACAGTGAAGAATGTCAACAAAAATGTATTGAAAAAAATTACGAATGCTAAAGAAAGAAAACTAACTACAATGTAAATGTGAAAAAATGAGCTGCATGTCCGCATAAAAACACAAAACTGGAAATCCCAATCCTACAAATTTTGTCCAAAGTGAAATGTAAAAACTCTCCATGCAACAAAGAACTATGTACAAAAATAACAAGGGTCCATCATCCCAAATGAACTAAGGAAACCTCCTAAAAAACCTACCTAAATATCAACTATATACAAAAAGTGGAGCAGTGTCCGTCGACTCCAAATCATAATAAGAACGAAAGGAAACCTAAAACTAAAGAACTATATACAAAGGCGGCGGGCAAGTCCAGCGGCTCACTCTGTGGTGTCCCGGGCCAGGGCATCATCGAACTCCTGTTCGATGTCCCGGAGGCGGTCCAGTTCCATGGCCCCGAGGGTCCGCAGGGACGACGCTGTGTTCTCCTCCAACCCCCTGCGGATTGCCTCGAGGCACTCGGCCCGCCTCAGGGCCCTCCGCATGGAGTTCTCCGCCCTGACCATTGTGAGCCGCGCCTCTTCCGCCCGCCGCTGCTCCGCACCTATGGCGTGGCCCAACCGCTGCCACACGGAAGACACTCTCTGTCCTGGGTCCCCCTGCCCACCGGCCGATGCCTGCCCCTCCGATGTCGAAAGCCCCGAGCCTTCATGTCTCCCACCATCTTGCTGCTGCTGCTGCTCTGCCTCTGCCCGTGCACTGCCTCCTGCTGCCTGCACATCCTCCGCCGGCTGGGGTGCACTTGTTGATGTGGCCACCCCTGCTGGACCTCCGACTCCCGACTGTGGCAGGGATGCCTCCTCCACCAGCCTGGCCGCACTGTCAGAGGCAGCTCCACAGGGAACCCAGGTGACTGATGGGTGGGAAGATGGCACAGAGGACGACTGGCGCGTAGGGGGTCCAGTTGAGGAGGGGGTCGGAGCAAGCCCCATCAGACAGCGGAATCCGGCCTGGGTGACCTGTCCCAGCAGGCTGACGTGGTCAACGAGCCATTCGAGATGACGTGCAGTCTCTCCATGAAAAGACTGCAGGTCACCTCGCATGGCCCGTTGACGCAACGCCACACCAGCCAGGACAGGCTCAACCCAGACCTGGATGGCCACGTCCGCAGGCAGAGGAAGGCCAGTTGACGTCAGCTCATCCCCTGCCTGAAAACGGGTCTGGACGTAGGCATCCCTGCTGGTGCAAGATGATGCAGGGACAGGATCGGGGACAGGATTGCACACAGGCACCTCCGCGGCCGCCTGTGCTGCCTCCTGTCCCTGGTCCTGCACTGCACCACTAGCACCAGTGGGATCCCCACCTCCAGACCCTGTCTCTGGTGCTTGCGCGGCCCCCTCCTCCACCAAACCCCCCACCAACCTGGATGACTCTGTGCCATCTTCCGCTGTTGGGCCCTGTGGGGTCCCAGCTGCCCCTTCTGCTGCCGAGGAGTCCAACTGCAACCTCCGCCTCTTGGACCTCCCCCCGGCAGCTGCGGCCTGGGACGCGGCACTGGACTCCTCACTCCCCGACGAGATGACAACACGGGAGGGGAGCCGGGCCTTGCGTCTCCGGCTGGCGGTCGGATCCCCGCCGCTGTGCTCCACAGCACCTTCTCCGCCCTCTTCATCAGTTGACGGTGCAGACAGGGAGAAACAAAACACAGGCATCAGGGCACTGTACAATGGACACATACACGCATGACAGTTGCACATGAGTGGCATTGGCAAACCTCAGACATGTCATCACAATCCCCAACACACATGTCATTGCAACTGGCACACATGAGCCATACCACAGCCATATCGCAACTGCCAGCACCATCCCTACACATACAACAGCATCAGCAGCCAAAGGGGAGCCAGACATCACATGCAACACAGGAAGTGCACCACACATGTACACACACCACCACACTTGCATGCATGTCTACACCTCTGCCAAGTGTCGCACTGTTCAGACAGGCATCCATGTCACATCTGCCAATCAGGCTTCCACATACCGCTGTCACATGCATCCATGTAGCATCACTGTTGCACCCTTGTCAAATACACACACATGCACATGTACACAGTGCTCATACATGCAGTCGAAAACAACATACATGCATGACATCACGGACATGTCTACTTACATACACATTCATCCAAACATGTGTGCACGCACAACTGCATTTGCCATGCAAGCCCACACACACAAGCACCATCCATGTCTCACACATTACAGCCCTCGCATGTGTCAGCCCCACGGCCCTGTACACCCCCACCCTACTCCACCCCATACAAACAGATCTGCAACCGGCACAATGGCGAATGATCACCACATGCCCTGCTCACAACCAGGATGCATGTACACTCACCGCTCGACTCCAGACGGATCTGCTTCTCTAGGACCTGGACTTGGAGCGCTGGAGATATGCGTTCCAGGACCCCCATCTGTTCTTCGGACAAGTGGCCCCGGCGCCCCTTGGCATCCGCTGCCTTCAAGAGGCGCCGGGCCTTGTTCAGGGTCCTGGACCTGAAGTCCTCCCAGCGCTTCCTGACATGTTGTAAGTCCCGGACTGCCACCCCCTCCGCGTTGATGGCAGTCACGATGTCAGTCCAGATCCGAGTCCGTCCTTCCTTGTCGGCGCGAGAACTTCCAAAGAGGGCATCATACTGCCCCAGGACTTGCTCCACCAGGACACCAACTTCGGTGGCACTGAAGCTGGTGCCCCTCTGCCTCTCTGGACGGGGGTTGTCAGTGGTCACAGATGGTGTTTGCCCCGACATGACAACCCCAGAGGCAGGAGTGGGTGGGCAACTGGGTCCTGGGGCTGGGCTGTGGAGTGATGGAATTCCAGTCGGGAGTCTTCTGTTCCAGCAGGGGTGGTCACAGCAACAGCACCCCTGGCTGATGTGCAGGCAGCAAATGGCAGTGCACGTGGGCAGCAGGCAGTCAGGCAGCAGCAGATAGCAGGTGGGAGCGTGCTCGGGGCTCTGGGGGGCAGTAGTTCGGCCTTCTGGGCAGGAGCGTGGTCTTCCGTGTGCTTACGCGTGGCCAGCTTGGTACGGAGTGATTTGGCACGTGAAAATCCTGCACGTCAGCGTGAAAACCGAGGAAAGGCCCTTAGCGCGTAAGCGCGTCAGCATGCATACGCAAATCCATTGGACCAAAGGCCCTCAGCGCGTAAGCGCGTCAGCACGCATACGCAAATCCATTGGACCAAAGGCCCTCAGCGCGTAAGCGCGTCTGTGACGTGACCCGCACGGGTGTTTCCCACACACCACGTGATGACAGTGCACACGTGGAAAGACTGCACGTTAGAGTCTCATCTCAATCCTGTCCCCGATCCTGTCCCTGCATCATCTTGCACCAGCAGGGATGCCTACGTCCAGACCCGTTTTCAGGCAGGGGATGAGCTAACGTCAACTGGCCTTCCTCTGCCTGCGGACGTGGCCATCCAGGTCCGGGTTGAGCCTGTCCTGGCTGGTGTGGCGTTGCATCAACGGGCCATGCGAGGTGACCTGCAGTCTTTTCATGGAGAGACTGCACGTCATCTCGAATGGCTCGTTGACCACGTCAGCCTGCTGGGACAGGTCACCCAGGCCGGATTCCTCCGTCTGATGGGGCTTGCTCCGACCCCCTCCTCAACTGGACTCCCTACGCGCCAGTCGTCCTCTGTGCCATCTTCCCACCCATCAGTCACCTGGGTGCCCTGTGGAGCTGCCTCTGACGGTGCGGCCAGGCTGGTGGAGGAGGCATCCCTGCCACAGTCGGGAGTCGGAGGTCCAGCAGGGGTGGCCACATCAACAAGTGCACCCCAGCCGGCGGAGGATGTGCAGGCAGCAGGAGGCAGTGCACGGGCAGAGGCAGAGCAGCAGCAGCAGCAACATGTTGGGAGCCATGAAGGCTCGGGGCTTTCGACATCGGAGGGGCGGCCATCGGCCGGAGGGCAGGGGGACCCAGGACAGGGAGTGTCTTCCGTGTGGCAGCAGTTGGGCCACGCCATAGGTGCGGAGCGGCGGCGGGCGGAAGAGGCGCGGCTCACAATGGTCAGGGCGGAGAACTCCATGCGGAGGGCCCTGAGGCGGGCCGAGTGCCTCGAGGCAATCCGCAGGGGGTTGGAGGAGGACAAAGCGTCGTCCCTGCGGACCCTCTGGGCCATGGAACTGGACCGCCTCCGGGACATCGAACAGGAGTTCGATGATGCCCTGGCCCGGGACACCACGGAGTGAGCCGCTGGACTAGCCCGCCGCCTTTGTATATAGTTATTTAGTTTTAGGTTTCCTTTCTTTCGAATTATGATTTGGAGTCGACGGACACTGCTCCACTTTTTGTATATAGTTGATTTTTAGGTAGGTTTTTTTAGTAGGTTTCCTTTGTTCAGTTGGGCTCATGGACACTTGGTAGTTTTTTATACGGACATGCATGTTTTTTGTTCTCATTCACATTGTAGTTAGTTTTCTTTCTTTTGCATTCTTAATTTTTTTAATACAATTTAGTTAGCATACTTCACTGTGTGGTGTCATCTCATTGGTTTCATGCATGTCATGTTGTGTGTTTTCCCATTATATTGCAACCATTGTGTGTGACGGACATGGGTTCATTAGCTTCTTGAACATTGGGGGTGTAACATGTGATTTCCATTTCCATGTGGGTGAATGGGTTACTTGGTAGGGCTTTTAGGATGTGGAGGCTGTCCATTACGCACATGATTGGGGATTGTGAGCACCTGGTGGAGGCTGCCCCTGCACTGCTGGGGGGTGGGGGTGCAGGGGGACATGAGTGGGGGCCTGGTGGGGGCTGGCCATGGTGGCAGGGGGGTGGGGGTGGTGGGACACATGAGTGGGGGCCTGGTGGAGGCTGCCCCTGCACTGCTGGGGGGTGGGGGTGGTGGGAGACATGAGTGGGGGCATGGTGGGGGCTGGCCATAGTGGCAGGGGGGTGGGGGTGGTGGGAGACATGAGTGGTGGCCTGGTGGAGGGTGACCCTGGATGCTGGGGGGTGGGGGTGCAGGGGGACATGAGTGGGGGCCTGGTGGAGGGTGACCCTGCACTGCCGGGGGGTGGGGGTGGTGGGACACATGAGTGGGGGCCTGGTGGAGGCTGCCCCTGCACTGCTGGGGGGTGGGGGTGGTGGGAGACATGAGTGGGGGCCTGGTGGGGGCTGGCCATGGTGGCAGGGGGGTGGGGGTGGTGGGAGACATGAGTGGGGGGCTGGTGGAGGGGGACCCTGCACTGCCGGGGGGTGGGGGTGGTGGGAGACATGAGTGGGGGCCTGGTGGAGGTTGACCCTGCACTGCCGGGGGGGTGGGGGTGGTGGGAGACATGAGTGGGGGCCTGGTGGAGGCTGCCCCTGCACTGCTGGGGGGTGGGGGTGGTGGGAGACATGAGTGGGGGCCTGGTGGTGGGTGACCCTGCACTTCCGGGGGGTGGGGGTGGTGGGACACATGAGTGGGGGCCTGGTGGAGGCTGCCCCTGCACTGCCGGTGGGTGGGGGTGGTGGGACACATGAGTGGGGGGCTGGTGGGGGCTGGCCATGGTGGCAGGGGGGTGGGGGTGGTGGGACACATGAGTGGGGGCCTGGTGGGGGCTGGCCATGGTGGCTGGGGGGTGGGGGTGGTGGGAGACATGAGTGGGGGCCTGGTGGAGGGTGACCCTGGATGCTGGGGGGTGGGGGTACAGGGTGACATGAGTGGGGGCCTGGTGGGGGCTGGCCATGGTGGCAGGGGGGTGGGGGTGGTGGGAGACATGAGTGGGGGCCTGGTGGAGGCTGCCCCTGCACTGCTGGGGGGTGGGGGTGGTGGGAGACATGAGTGGGGGCCTGGTGGAGGGTGACCCTGGATGCTGGGGGGTGGGGGTGCAGGGGGACATGAGTGGGGGCCTGGTGGAGGGTGACCATGCACTGGCGGGGGGTGGGGGTGGTGGGAGACATGAGTGGGGGCCTGGTGGGGGCTGGCCATGGTGGCAGGGGGATGGGGGTGGTGGGAGACATGAGTGGGGGCCTGGTGGAGGCTGCCCCTGCACTGCTGGGGGGTGGGGGTTGTGGGAGACATGAGTGGGGGCCAGGTGGAGGCTGCCCCTGGTGGCTGGGGGGTGGGGGTGGTGGGAGACATGAGTGGGGGCCTGGTGGGGGCTGGCCATGGTGGCAGGGGGGTGGGGGTGGTGGGACACATGAGTGGGGGCCTGTTGGGGGCTGGACATGGTTTCTGCAGGGTGGGGGTGGTGGGAGACATGAGTGGGGGCCTGGTGGGGGCTGCCCCTGGATGCTGGGGGGTGGGGGTGATAGGGACATGAGTGGGGGCCTGGTGGAGGCTGCCCCTGCACTGCTGGGGGGTGGGGGTGGTGGGAGACATGAGTGGGGGCCTGGTGGAGGGTGACCCTGGATGCTGGGGGGTGGGGGTGCAGGGGGACATGAGTGGGGGCCTGGTGGAGGGTGACCCTGCACTGCCGGGGGTGGGGGTGGTGGGACACATGAGTGGGGGCCTGGTGGAGGCTGCCCCTGCACTGCTGGGGTTGGGGGTGGTGGGAGACATGAGTGGGGGCCTGGTGGGGGCTGGCCATGGTGGCAGGGCGGTGGGGGTGGTGGGAGACATGAGTGGGGGCCTGGTGGAGGGTGACCCTGCACTGCCGGGGGGTGGGGGTGGTGGGAGACATGAGTGGGGGCCTGGTGGAGGTTGACCCTGCACTGCCGGGGGGTGGGGGTGGTGGGAGACATGAGTGGGGGCCTGGTGGAGGCTGCCCCTGCACTGCTGGGGGGTGGGGGTGGTGGGAGACATGAGTGGGGGCCTGGTGGAGGGTGACCCTGCACTGCCGGGGGTGGGGGTGGTGGGACACATGAGTGGGGGCCTGGTGGAGGCTGCCCCTGCACTGCCGGGGGGTGGGGGTGGTGGGACACATGAGTGGGGGGCTGGTGGGGGCTGGCCATGGTGGCAGGGGGGTGGGGGTGGTGGGACACATGAGTGGGGGCCTGGTGGGGGCTGGCCATGGTGGCTGGGGGGTGGGGGTGGTGGGAGAAATGAGTGGTGGCCTGGTGGAGGGTGACCCTGGATGCTGGGGGGTGGGGGTGCAGGGGGACATGAGTGGGGGCCTGGTGGGGGCTTGCTATGGTGGCAGGGGGTTGGGGGTGGTGGGAGACATGAGTGGGGGCCTGGTGGAGGCTGCCCCTGCACTGCTGGGGGGTGGGGGTGGTGGGAGACATGAGTGGGGGCCTGGTGGAGGGTGACCCTGGATGCTGGGGGGTGGGGGTGCAGGGGGACATGAGTGGGGGCCTGGTGGAGGGTGACCCTGCACTGGCGGGGGGTGGGGGTGGTGGGAGACATGAGTGGGGGCCTGGTGGGGGCTGCCCATGGTGGCAGGGGAGTGGGGGTGGTGGGAGACATGAGTGGGGGCCTGGTGGAGGGTGACCCTGCACTGCCGGGGGGTGGGGGTGGTCGGACACATGAGTGGGGGCCTGGTGGGGGCTGGCCATGGTGGCAGGGGGGTGGGGGTGGTGGGACACATGAGTGGGGGCCTGGTGGGGGCTGGCCATGGTGGCTAGGGGGTGGGGGTGGTGGGAGACATGAGTGGGGGCCTGGTGGAGGGTGACCCTGGATGCTGGGGGGTGGGGGTGCAGGGGGACATGAGTGGGGGCCTGGTGGGGGCTGGCCATGGTGGCAGGGGGGTGGGGGTGGTGGGAAACATGAGTGGGGGCCTGGTGGAGGCTGCCCCTGGTGGCTGGGGGGTGGGGGTGGTGGGAGACATGCATTGTTGATCAGTAGTGCAAGGTGACATGTGGGTTGGCTGGGGGCATGCCCATGGTGGATGGGCTGCCTGCGGGACATGAGCAGGGGTGCAGGGTAGTCCCCCGTGGGGTGGGCTGCCTGCAGGGGCCGTGGAGGTTGTGGAGCGTACACCTGGGAGGACCCACAAGGCCATTTCACGTGTAGTACTCCCCAGAACCCCTGAAATACACATACCCTGATGGAATAGCGTGTGCAACTTCCCGCGCACCCATGTAATACACGTACCCTGCTCGCACTGGCCCATTCGTGTGTGGAACTTCCTGCGCACCCCTGAAATGCACGTACCCTGCAGAATTTGCGTGTGGAACTTCCCGCGCACCCCTGAAAGACACGTACCCTGCTCGCACTGGGACTATCGCGTGTGTAACTTCCCGCGCACCCCTGAAATACACGTACCCTGCTCGCACTGGGACTATCGCGTGTGGAACTTCCCGCACACCCCTGAAATACACGTACCCTGATGGAATCGCGTGTGGAACTTCCCGCGCACCCCTGAAATACACGTACCCTGCTCGCACTGGGACTATCGCGTGTGTAACTTCCCGCGCACCCCTGAAATACACGTACCCTGATGGAATCGCGTGTTCAACTTCCCGCGCACCCCTGAAATACACGTACCCTGATGGAATCGCGTGTGTAACTTCCCGCGCACCCCTGAAATACACGTACCCTGCTCGCACTGGGACTATCGCGTGTGGAACTTCCCGCGCACCCCTGAAATCCACGTACCCTGATGGAATCGCGTGTGGAACTTCCCGCGCACCCCTGAAATAAACGTACCCTGCTCGCACTGGCCCATTCGCGTGTGGAACTTCCTGCGCACCCCTGAAATCCACGTACCCTGATGGAATCGCGTGTGGAACTTCCCGCGCACCCATGTAATACACGTACCCTGCTCGCACTGGCCCATTCACGTGTGGAAATTCCCGCGCACCCCTGAAATACACTTACCCTGATGGAATCGCGTGTGGAACTTCCCGCGCACCCATGTAATACACGTACCCTGCTCGCACTGGCCCATTCGCGTGTGAGACTTCCCGCGCACCCCGGTATACACGCACACATATTTTTTGTCAGCGGGTCCGTGTTTGTGGGTACCCCTTTGCACGTCATTTGTCCTGGAGGGCCACAGTATAGGACATTCATCAAGGCAGTATATAGGTGCTATTTGTTGGCGCACCTTTTGGCGCACATTTCTTACAGCCGCAGAGACGCTACCGCCTGCTTTCTTGTGGCGGTCGTGTTTGTGCCTGTGCGCTGGTTTGAGCGTGCGCTTTTTTGCCCTATTCTATTCCATGAATACGTGTTGTAGGCTAGCGTGTGGGCGTTCCGCGCACTTGTGCCCTGTACTTCCCCCGTGACGCCCACGTTTTGGCAAGTTGTTACCCATTCCGAGTGTTACGCCCGTGTTCCGCCTACTTTTGTTGCGTGCGCCGCGCTATGTGCGATTTTCGCGCTGGCCTGTGCGATTTTCGCTGTGACCTGGCGCACGCTGTTAGATGGCCTGTGCGCCAACGTGCGCCGCGCACTTTTTTATCGCACATCCGCTGGTTTTCTCGCGCACGGACTTCCATGAATCGATGTGCGCTGCTTTTCGTGCGATTTTCGCACTTGCACTGCGATTTTCGTTATTCCACTGCGATTCGCACGTTTTTGCCCACTTGCGCCGCGCTAATTATTCCATGAATTGGCCTGTTAATGTTTTTTGTCAAACGACATACTGAGCAGTTTCCACATTTAAAATGC
Source organism: Ambystoma mexicanum (assembly GCF_040938575.1). NCBI lineage: Eukaryota > Metazoa > Chordata > Amphibia > Caudata > Ambystomatidae > Ambystoma > Ambystoma mexicanum. The sequence continues at coordinate 425,857,935 of NC_090937.1, read as the reverse complement.
CCACTGACTGGTGGCAGGTGCCATAATGTTGTTTGTTTCGGGGTTGGAGGTGTCTTTGGAACTTTGTACGTGTTAACCAATTTAACACGTTAATTGGGCATATGTTTAAATGCAAAGCGTGGTTTCTGCAGACTAAAGTCTTCAGTTTGAATCAGAGGCCAATTTTTCAAGATGCAACGGCGGAGGTTATTGCTAATTGGGGAATAGTGGAAACGCATGTGATTTTATCCTCATGGACCCTATGTTGTTTTTCCAAACATTGAGATCTGTTAATGTTGCGTGCCCTTTTCATTGATCGTCGAATTATATATGGTGGGTATTCCCGCTCTTCGAGAATGTGAGACAAATTTTGACTATTGCTGTCAAACTCTTCCTTTGTTGAACAGTTGCGTCTAATACACAAAAATGTACCAAAAGGAAGGTTTTCTCGCAATGATTGAGGATGTAAACTTTTAAATGACAGCAATGTGCTCTTGTCATTTGGCTTCTTATATAGAGTGGTGTTTAAATTTCCAGAGGATGTTTTATAGATCTCTAGATCTAAAAAGGTTATTTTTTGATGATTGAAATTCATAGTGAATTTGAGCATGTATCTTGTGAATTTACCAAGCAAGGAATTCTATCAAAGTTGTTTTGCTGGCATGCCATAACAAAAACACATCATCTATATAACGATGCCAAGCTTTAATTTGCATTTTAAAGGGATTGTTTTCATGGTACACTGATTTGTATTCTAAGTTATCCATGAATAAATTTGCTAGGTCGGGAGCAAAGGTCGTGCCCATGCTTGTCCTGTGTAGCTGTTGGTAAAATGTATCTTTCACCATAAAAAAATTGTTGACCAATCCTATTTTGATACATTCACATATGAAATATGATGGAACTGATAGATCTTCTCTTTTTTCTAGATACGCATGTATAACCTCAATGCATTACAGTTGGGGAATGCTAGTGTATAGCGATTCCACATCTAATGTGACCAAAATATCGCTAGGATTAGTGACAGGATTGTTGACAATTTTAATCATGTTGGTGGTGTCCTGGACATATGACCTCATTTTTAATACAAAAGGTCTAAGGAAAGAGTCCGTATATATAGACAACATTTCTAATAAAGAGCCAATCGCGGCTACAATGGGGCACCCTGGTGGATTGAGGCCGTCTCTATGAATTTTTGGGAGGCAGTATAGGGCTGGGATAGAGGGATGGATAGTTGTAAGGAACGCCTTTTCATCATCATCTATCCAACCTGCATTAGATGCATGTAACAAAAGACTGCTAATTTCATCCCATATGGTATTAGTTGGGTTTCCCGGAAGCTGTATATAAAACTTTTTGTTTTCCAATTGTTTGTTGACTTCAGCTTTTTATTTATGAGTGTCCCATAACACCACTCCTCCGCCCTTATCCGCTGGTTTAATAACAAATAGATTGTTAGTTTCTAGACCGGTGAGAGCTAATTGGTCTTCTTTAGAGAGATTGTTGGTACATATATTCTTTGCTTTAATAAGAGTTTTCATCTCTCAAAGCACCTTGTTCTCGAAACTAACAATCTCAGGTGAAACCATCCATGTCAGTGGTATAAAGGAGGAGGGCGGCTTAAGGCCTGTTGCAATCGTTATTGTTTGAACCATAGGATCTTTGTCCCCAAAAAAATATTTTAGTCTTACAATGCGAAAGAAATTGTGCATCTCAATTTCAGTTTGAAACAAGTTGGTACTGTTGGTTGGCACAAAAGACAAACCTTTACCCAAAAGATTAATTTCAATTGGAGTCAGAATGTGCTGACTCAGGTTGAAAATAGGAATCCCCGACATTGGAGTTATCAAGTCTGGGGGCGTGGTTGCCATTGGCGGGTACGCATCCCGTGATTGCCTGGCTGTCGCGTTTTGCCTCTTTTGCCCCATCCTTGAAAACACTTTCCTCGTGAGGAGTTACCTCCTCTGTTGTTGGGAGAATTATTTGCAGAGCCTGAATCACTGCTATTGCTTGAATTCGAAAAAGAGACACATTTTCTGTAAGGTCTTGACCAATTGGGGCCTCGTGAGAGGCCTTGGTTAGCATTCATTGATTGGAAAAACCCAGGAACCAGGTATGGGTAAGTGGTCTCTTCTTTGTAATTTTGTATATCTTTTTTTAGTTTCCAATTTTTTTTTTAAATCTATGGTGAATGTCTTAAATTTCACCATTTCCTCTTGTAATTTTTCAAGCAGTGTTTTAGTCTCTGGAATATTGGATTCATCTAAGATCTTTTTTTCTAGGATGGCTAATTCTTTTTTTTGTTGTTTTGCCTCCTCTACTGCCATAGAAATAACTAGAATTACCCAGCCCCTGGAGCATTTGTTGCCCACCCCACTGAACCCCATCATGAACTTCGGGTTATCTAAGAAAACCAGAGGAATATGTTTGACCTGGAGGCCTTCTGGGATGACTCCCGCCTTTAGGTATTCAACCATAAGTTGACCGTGAGACTCGTTCGAATGAGTTTCTTTTTCTTTTGTGTTAACAGGTCTAAGTCATTGGTAGTAGGGGGTTGTGCAGCAGTAGCGCCAGGTGTGGGTGCATCTAGAATCGACGGCAGGTCAAAGAATTTTTTATATTCATCGTCGGTGAATGATACAATATTTACATTCTCCATTGTCAATTATTTTTAGGCTCTACCAACCAAAGGGGTTGTCCAAATTTAGTAAACAAAACAATTAGAGATAAGGAGTCCTCTTTTTTAGGGGGCTGTGTGGCTGAGGACCAGATGCAGACATGTATATAAGAAAATGCCACTGAAAACAGCTACCCACCTACACACGTACTAGGTGAGTCTAGTTGCAACAAGTGCTATCATTCATGTCAGTCAATGGATCAAGATAGGAAAATAGAGATACACATATTTTAATTTATAAATATAAAGACACTCAAACATTTTTATAAAAAAGAAAAAAAGGAATTTTGTTTACACAACACATCACATAAAAAACATTTTGTGAAAGTCAATGTTTTCAACAAACCAAAACAAACACAATCACCATATTCCAATTTCTGGTGTTAGTATTTAATGTCCTGAAGACAGGTCCAGCGCACATCCCATAGAGGTTTAAGTCAGCTATGGAGTGTTTCGTTTTCAAGAACCACTTCTAGTACCCAGAAACACATTTTTCTGTGTCGATAGAGCCAAGGACATGTTAAGGATAAATCGAGGACATACGAAATAGCAATATGTCTACCTCACACCTTTACTAACTCCACAACATTGTTAAAATATGGTGATTGTGTTTGTTTCTGATATTTGATATTTTACTGTGATTGACTTGAAAAAGTGTTTTTCTCAATCCCGTTGCATAAAGATTCTCATGATCTGACTTTATTTACGTACAGACAGACTAAGTTAAAAAGCACAAGATTACCTCAAGGGTATTGTGAGTCCCCATCGATTTTCAAAAGAGTCCTACAGATGAACTTAAGCAATATTGATTTGCCAAGTGTCGTGTTGCAATACGTAGATGATATTTTGGTCTGCAGCTTGTCAGAGGAAGAATGCAGACGAGACTCAGTTCAACTAATGATTGTTTTAGCCGAGAAAGGGTATAAGGTGGACAAAGAAAAATTGCAGTATTGCCAAGAAGAGGTGTTATACATAGGTCAGTTAATTTCGCATGAAGGAAAAAAAGTTACACCTGAAAGGGCTGAGGCAATTTTGAAAACAGCAAAACCGCATACGATAAAGCACATGAAGCAATTTCTGGGACTATGTAATTATGTGAGAGCATAGGTAATTGATTATAGTTCATATACAAGGCCATTTTTGCAGGCCCTGAAAAAGGCTCAAGCGAATCAGGAAAAGATTGTATGGACTGAGAAAATGGAGGAAGCGTTTGATGAGTTAAAAAAGGCAATTGGTACATCTACAGTTCTAGGGATTCCAAATAATTCTGATGTTTTTTTTTTTTGCACACAAATGGAACATTCATGATGCAGTACTCACCCAGAGAACTACATTGGGTTACAAGCCCTTAGCTTATTACAGTGGGATTTTGGACCCAGTAATGAGGGGTCGCTTCCATTGCAAACAATCTTTGGCAGCTGCTGTATTCACCATTGAGAAGTCTGCTAGCATCGTAATGGGGTGTTCCATTACGTTGTTTGTTGAGCATGCATTATTTGCTGTTTTGGTAAAACCTAAAGGTACACTGACGTCTCAACGAGCTTCTGTTTATGAGGTGGTTATATCGAATCCAGCAATTAAAATAGTCTGATGCAAAACAGTGAACCCTGCCACATTTGTATATGAACCACTGTCAGAGGACGAGCAGGCGCACGATTGCTAGATTTATGAGGAGTTCTATGCTGAGATCCCAAGAGTGAAAGAAAATGCTTTAACCGCTAGGGAGATTCTCTTTATTGATGGTTATTAGAAAATTGACCAAACTGATGGGCAAAGATATTCAGGCTCTGCTGTGAATAAGCACATGGCTAATGGGGAATTCGAAGTAATGACAAGTGCACTACTACCGTTCCACTTTTCAGCCCAGGCTGAAGAATTAGTGGTGCTGATTGTTGCGCTTGAGAACAACGCAGACCAGGAAGTCACCGTGTACAGTGACTCTGCCTCTGTGATGTTGACAGTACACGCAGGGTTAGCACATTGGAAAAGGAGGGGCTACCTCTGAGCGGATGACACTCCAGTGCAACACACCGCTTTATTGGACAGACTTATTAAGGCACTACAACCCCCAGTAGCCATCGCGATAGTTAAGTGTGCAGTGCACACTAACAGAGAGCAGACTTTGTTTCATGTAGAAACCAAGCCGCCGACAAAGAAGCAAAAAGAGTTGCATATTCAGCATACATTATGAACTTTGAAACGCCAGATGTGAATGAAAAAATTGTGCTGATGATGATTGTAAATGAAAGCTTTAATAATCTAATGAAGACACAACTAATGGAAGTTCAAGGTGGAGCACCACAGGATGAGAAAGATTTGTGGACACGGAGGGGGTGTTCTTTATCCCCTTGCGAGGCATTGTGCAACAGGAAAGCACTGGTAAACTAGTGATGCCTGTAGCCTTATTAAGTGTGACATTAGAACAGCTACACTACCCTGTGCATGTCACTAGGGAAAGCCTCACAGCAACTATTGCGGAGGACTGGTTTGTACCAAATTTGTAAGAACACATTGCTTTTTATGTAGTAAATTGCATCGTATGTCAAATGTTTACTGCTGGACAAACGCTGCGAACAGTCAGAGGAGTTATACCTCGACCGAATGGTCCTTTTCAGCATTTAAATATTGACTATATTGATATGCTCCAGGTCTGTAATGGATATAGGTATGTGATAGTGGAGGTGTGCCCCTTTTCTAAGTGGATCGAGGCTGGTCCATGCACACACCCAGATGCCACTTGTGCTGTGAATTCTTAGTCTGAAAAGTATTTCCTAGATGGGGAATATGTGAGGTATTAAGATCAGATAATGGCCCACATTTTGTGAATGAAGATTTGAACAAATTAGCTTATTGCTTCATAGAAAGCATACATTTTCTGCAGTGTATCACCCAAAAGCTAACTAGGTAAGTAAGAGACTCAATGGTCTGCTCAAAAAGAAAATAGCCAAGCTTAATTTAACATTGCCTGGTCTTGCATTATATGCATTGAGGAATCAACCAGGCTCTAACCATCACCTCACACCCCATGAACTAGTAATGGGGAGGCACATGAGAATGCCTCTCACTCTTCCATCGACGACTAGAAGTTATGCCCAGACAACAGCAGAATTTTTAGGAGATGAGCTACGTGCCTACTTAACATGTATGACTACAAGTATCTCTGTCATTTCAGACCAAGTCAAGGGGACAGGGTGCCGGTCTCAGAACACAGATGAAGACCACACAGCAACTGTATCAAATGAACTTTTATTACCAAAGTTATTCTGCGGAGATCAGATTCTGATCAAGAACTTTGTCTGGATATGGCATCAACCCAGATTTAACAGTCATTTCATCGTAGAAGATGTCAGACCATCGTCAGTGAAGGTGCTAGGGAGACGCGATATGAAAGTCTCCGCTGGAGAGACCCCCACCACATTCAGAAGCAAGCCACGGAGAAGAAGTTCAGCATGTGCAGACTTGATCGATGACGAGGAAGAAGGGCGCAGAGACTGTCCAGTAGACAGATAAAGAGTTCATTGGACTGTGGTTCATTTGACACACTCTTTGTAGCTGCTAAGCAAAGAGTGAAGAAAGAAGCTACTGTTATTGAACCACAGGAGTTTGCTGAACATTGGACTGAGACACATTGAAGTCTTGGAGGGAAAAGTAATTCCAGAACTAGAGTTCCTCTTTGACGATTGGAAGAGGGAACAGTTCCCTGATTCCTTTCTCACTGAGTTTCTCTTTGGAGGTGCCCATGATAGTCCCTAATGGCAATGTTCTTTGGATCATTCTTTCTGTTTTCCTCTTCATTCTTCGTGTGTATCCTTCATGGTTGGGAGAACTGTTGACTTTCATGTATTTTTGCAAGATCCTAAAAATGGTCCAACTGTGAAAAGACTGCTCACAGCCATAATTGAGCAAATCCTCCAGCTACCCGAGTACAATACACGAAGCACAGATGGTCCTGTCTGATGAAGATGATCACAACCTGCTTGAAATTGGCTTTTATTTCTTGATTGAAGAGCATCCTTATGGACGACAAACCAACACTTGAGTATTTCTGAGAGATCCTAGAAATCGACCTATGATAAATTGGCTGATAAATGAAATATGCAGGCAGATCTGTTCATTGCCTGACAGAATCTGAACACATGAATGGGTTTATCGAGTGACAAAATTCACAACCTACTGGCCTTGGTCTTTTACTATTTGCTGGAAACACATCCTCATTTGGTTTGACCAAATGACGACTCATTTGTGTTTATCCGGAAACCTAACGACCTTCCTGCAATCAGCTAGCAGCTTGTGGAGCAGACCCAGCAATTTCCAGAACATTTTATGAGATTGTCCAATTAAAGTTTGGTTCTTTCTTCCTTAAAAGTAATCATAAGCACTATGGGCAACTTTGATAGTAATAGCAATGTGGCAAACAGCGAGGGAACACCACGACATGCAAGAGGATATTGCTGTATAAAATGGGCATACTGGTATATAATATATACATGCGTTCGTTATGTTCATTGTCATTCAACTTTCACTCACAGTACGCACTGTCTATTATGTAGATCCAAACAAAGCAGTAGTTCCTTGATATGCCACAGTAGGGTACAGGTGTGGCTTTATAAGGCCGCCAAGACCTTATGTGATGTTCCTACTCCAGGGGTGCATATGACTGCGCCTAATCCTGTGACAGATAGGTCTAAGCTTCCCTTTGGGGGGAGGTCACATTTGAAAGTGATTCATGATTCAGTGTTACCTACCTATTATGCCAGTAGGAAGAGGCCTTATGTGACTGTTTCTACAACAATAGTACATGTAAAGCCACCAATTCTACTGACAAGTGTCCCAGTAAGAAGGAACTCTGCAGACATACTTCATGAGATGATCATAAAAGCTCATGAGGCATAAAGGAGACCTAAAAGAAGTACAAGGGAAGATGATCATGACTTGATTGATTATCTAGACAGCACAGCACATTTGGGAAACAACCTGTGGTATCAGCACATGAAAGAGGTAGGGAGGAGAAATTCAGAAGAGGAATGCTATGTATGTGCACTCCTGCCTTATAGTATGGGGAAGTCTAAGATATTCATAGCTATTGAAATAGATGTTTAGACAGTACACTGTTCATCTCACATTGCACTCTGCCGAACAAGAGGGCAGTTCATGGGCCGAACAGCATATTTAGCATGGGCAACAGAATGGACAGATCCAGATAAAGATGATTATGTGCAAGACACAAAGACAAGAGCTAGAGCCCACAATAAAAATCACGTGATAAGATACGAACATCCTGGAGTGAAAGGTTCTGGAATCAGATGGGAAGTGAACAGAAGACTTGAGAGTCCAAGCAAATCAGCAGACACCATTTGAAGATGGAAGAACAGAGGCCAAATGCAGATTTGGGGATCAGTACTTTCTCCAGATGGATGGGAAGAAGGAGTGGTCATCTGCAGGGCATGGGTAGTGATTGGCTGTTACAAGCCGACATTGACATTCTAGAGAATGGATGCAAACCTCTATGGCTGTGACTTGCTAAACTACTGGCATGAGTCAAAAACAAAGTAGGGCCCTTACAGATAGTGCCTCTGGACAGTGCAAAGCTATGTTTCAGAAATAATGGCACAAGAAAACCTGCAGAAAACAGGAATTGTGGCCGAATCTTTGACTTGCCGGGAATAGGCATTGGAACAGCAGTGATGATGGACCACTACTGGGCTTGTGGATCCAGAGCATACTTGAAGCTGCCCAAGGATTGGGTAGGACTATGTTCTATAGTGAATGTCCATGTTCCAGCATTGGTGATTCCTAAAAGTGACCTGGACATTGGCGAGTTTCTTAAAGCAGATGCTCACCTAAGGAAAACAATATCTGCTGAATTCCTGAATCAAATGAAAAGAGAGAACTATTTCTCAGTTAAGTCAATAGAAGCCTTTGATTCCATCCCATCTGAACACATATTGTTTAGTGAGACTTCATTGGTATTCACAATAATCTTCAAGCCCAGGATTTAGACAGATGCAAATACTAAGTGGTTACAAATAACCAGTCGGGAGCTCCTGCAGATGATCAACACTACCATAAAGGGATTCAATGCTATCAAGGAAGAGCTGAGAGCCATGTGACTGATTACACTTCAAAGTTGATATTTCTTGGACATGATTAGAGCTATGGATGGAAGTGTTTGTGCCAAAATTGGAGTATCATGTTGCACATTCACACCTTCTCATAATGACAAGAATAGCACCTTGACAGAGGTCATATCGATGCTGACGAAGTTACACATCCAAATTATAGACAAAGTGAAAGACATTGCTGCTAACAGTTGGCTTGGATCAATCTTCTATTGGGTCCCATAATGTTTTGCAGATATCTTCAAGCTCCTTGGGGCCCTTATAGTGATGATATTGCTTGGATTTTGTGTGATCAGGATAATAATCTCACAATGCAAGAAGAATGCAAAGAAAGCTGTAGGAATGAAGATCATGATTGATGTTAAATCAGGATGGAAAACTAATGAGCTGACAGATGAAGAAATCAGAGACTACGTGAAGGCCAGTTTTCACGCACCTGAAGGACCAAGTATCTGTACCCAAACAACCAAAACAAGTACGTGGGGAAGTGGATCTATTGCAGTCCAAGTGGACAATGCATGCTTATATCTTGGATAGCAGGATGTCTGAAGGGAGTTATAAAGATATTGGTCCCAAAGAAAAATTTCTTCAAACAAGGATGTCTAGATGTGAAGACAGATGGGAGAGTGGTCGATGAATCGCCCTGAGGGGGAGTGTGTAGACATAGAGCCAAGTACCCCCACCCAAACCCATGCTGCTTATATGTTGGGAGCCAGAGTGTGAGACACGTGCAATGCCAATGAGAAGAACTATACCGAATAGAACCCTGGAAGTAAGATTCCCATTGAGAAAGCCATATATACGTTCACAACAATATGATGGCAACAATATGATGGCTATTTGAATGAAATCCTGGAAGAAGCGTGAAAACTGAGGAAAAGAGAAGATTGGTGACGTCTTAAAGAACAGAGCTGAACCACCCAGAAGAGATGCAGAGATGAGAGAATATAAACACTCTATAGGAATTCTGAGGAGGAGGTGCCAAAGATTAACAACATTTCCGGCTTGAGATGACGATGCTCATGCTATAGAAATAATGAAGAAGATATCAAGTCATTTTACAATTGTACAGCTGCAGTAATGCAAGTAGACAAAGTATTCTTAAAGGCTGGCTTGTAGTGAATTGGTTGTGGTGATGCAGTATATGCATAGGAAACTTATGAACTATGGATGATTCCACAACTGACTTTAGCAGAGCTAGATCCAGTGATAAGGAAGGTTTTCAGTGTGTCACAGTTAGAAATTGGAAAACTTAACCATGGAGGTGAACCAAGGAAGGTCTTGGCTGGCTCAACACCAAGACGTCAAGGCCATCTTGGGCCTGAATGTTCACACAGTGGTTACAGAATGTGTGAAAAGAAGGGAGGGCTTAGTTGCCCCACCTGATGTTGGAGACCCAATCACCTTCCCAACAAGTATGGAGCGTATACCTAGATGTTCCCTGTAATCCTATCACCTTCCCAAATAGGTTTTTGTAGTTTGCAACATAGGGTGACATTAATGATGATGAGTTTTTAGTATAAAAGTTGCTTTTTTCATGACAAAGATTGAGTGTGAAGATCGAGCAAATTTGTTGATGTTCATTGTAACTCCCTGTTTCAGATAATTGATATTAAAACAGTTGCACTTTGCCAACTTCCTGAGTTAGTTTAATTATTGATGTTTGAGTATATTCTGCATCTCCATCCATCTCAAAGTATTGCTACCTCGTCTTAAAGGGCTGGGTTGGGCACACCAGTTCACCCCCATGACCCAAACCTGAAAAATGAGAATCCTCTTAAACTGACCAAGAGGAATGTACACATGCCCGCATCCTCCTATTTACACTCCCCACTGCTGAATAATGTAGGCTGGGAGGAGAGGTAATGTATCAAGTATGGGCAGGGCACCCCTTGTTAATTCTCTGGATGCCACCTTTAACTTTTCAAGTACAGTGCCTATTGTTAATCCTGCAGGGCAATTTACTGACTGCAAGAGATCAGCAGAGGTCCAGACTCTTATAAAATAGGGCTGCAGTTGTGCCCTGGAATCTGTAGGCTTCACAAGAGTATGAACAAAAACAAGCCAGGGACACATCATGGACAGGGACCAGTTTGATAACTAACCCTTTATTGTGCATCATAAACAGCCTTCCTACAACTGTAGAGATCCCATATGCTGGACGACATTGCACAGGCTTCTAAACTAGTCTTCTCACCCCTACTTTGGGGAATTATCATGCCGGTCATGTTCATACCATGCTAGATAATTGGAAAATAACTTAACTTGCCTGCCTACACTGGTACATCCTTGATATGTGGCTCAATCCCAAACCCACAAGAAGAAAGGTAACAATATCAATTTGCTTCAGTGAAGAATTATTAGAAATATTAATGACAACCTCCAACCTTGCAGACCATTTTAATTGGAAGTACTTTCCCTTACTTTTGAAACCATTTGCAAACTCTTACTACATAGATACTCTTTAGAACAGGGGTATCCATCCTGCTGTAGTAAATTAGCAACAGTTGTGTGTCGAATGTAATCATACCATAAAGAAACGTAATATTTCGAAGAAGATATGTTAGTGTGCAATACATAAAAGTAATCTAGACAAAGTTCAAATCTGGCTCAGGCAATCTGGAATGGCTCTAATGGCATTTTACCCCAAATTGGGGTTTACAAGCAACAATTATGAAGTTGAGTAGAAAAGAGTCTGTTTTTACAAATATGAGACCAGTTACATTGTAGAAGATGGCAACACAAAGGAAATAGTACAGTGGTCTTGCAGTTCGCTCATAAGAACATTTCAGGATATTTAGAGACAAGTGTTGTCATTTAATTAAGCACATTTGTACAGAAAAATGTAACCTAAATTGGAACATTTAAAACACATGTTGCAAGTGATTCATTTCATAGAAAAGGAATTTCCACATTTTCTGTGGCAAATGGTCTACATTTAGGAACATAAGACCAGTAATACTGGTAAAAACATGACAAGATTGAAAAAAAGAAATCGGTTCATTAGGTTTGTGTAGATTATCCCCCAAGGAATTCCTATTCAAATTTAGTGGCATATGTTGCTTTATTCAGCACAAATCATCTGTTATATTGGTCAGAGTGTGGCAAGGAATAAAATAACACTTTAATGAAGTATTTGGGGGTCTCTTTGCTTAAGCTATCTATCTTCTGGGGCATTTACTGGGAAATATGGTCATAACTTGGAGCAATTGAAGACCACTTTACAGAATGTGGTGGGGTTTTTACTTTGAAATCTTGCAGACATTATAGTCTTGTTAATTACAAACTATTAACTGTAACTTTATCGGATTTCAAACGGAATGTATGCAATTCACACTATGATGGACTATTTTGCATGCATTTGCCTTATTTGCTAATTATCCATGCGCCAGAACACAAAGGTTCAGACGATTACATGTTTTCCACCAGGGTGCAGCAATGTGTTTGTAGCATTTCGGACAATTCTGAATGGTGGCATCAATCACACCCTTCATAGGATCAAAACTGGAATATACAAATAATTTAATGAAGAAAAATGAATCATGCATGCTGCTTATTTGCCAATCATGCATTTTCCAGTTGCGCATAGATACAGAAGATGGCAATTTTCATTCAGACACACATATGGGCAAATGGTTCTATAGTGTTGCCCATTATTGCATACTTGTGAACTGGGCAAAGAATCAGAAAATGGGAATTTATTCACAAAGACAATGCAATGAGAATGCAACATGTGTAACAAATACATTATTTCTATGCATTTGTTTCATGTTAAAAAAGTTTTCAATTGAAACGTTTTAATCATGAACAGTTGAGCATCTATGTTACTTATTTTGGTCTGAGGTAATCTTTGGAAAATAGCCACACTGTAACCGCCTTGCAATCAACAGGGGAATGGTTGGTAGCTGGCAAAATTACTACTCCAGCCAGCAGCTCACCTCCTGCTGTGATGCAGCTCCTCATCTTATCTTTTAGACGGCTATCAGCTGCCGGTTACAACTTTCAACCACGTTTACAGTAACAAATCTGGCCTTCGTTTCCCCTATTCTCTCCCTCTCTGTTCACCCTGTCTTGTTACTTGTCATTGTCATGACCCTACATTCACACCCCCACAATCAATTGTCAACCTCACCCCTTTATTCCTCAACATGCCCTTAAATTGATGTATCAATCTTGTATCACTTAATCTTGTGTACACATTGTGGGTATAATACGCATATGGGTGAAAAATGCTGTAATTGTATTACCAGATTATGAATAGCCTTGAAAAGGAACTTTAATGTCGAAACATGTGTCGCCAAATCTTATTAAACAACTATGGAATCACTAAATTCAGACTTCATGAATCTACTTGAGAGAATTTTTCATTGTCATATCTGAAGTGGTAAGCGCGACTGTGGCTAGTCTCAAAACCAACTTCCAGTTTTAGACACACATTTCAACATTATACCTATGTTCTCCCCACATGTCGAATGGGAGCTGATGATGCGATCCACTGCAATGTTGGTCTGTGTTTTCTGTAAATGTTCAATTAACTTATGAACCGTACCATACGCCTGGGTATCATTCAATGTAAATTGGGTGTTAGTGCTGCTTGAGCAAGCCAGTGGCGCTGCCTCAATGAAGCACACATAAAATAGCTTACTTTTATATTTGACACATTTTTTGTAATCCTCTTTTTAGTGTTAGACAACTTTACCGAGCTACCACAAGCACAGCACAAGTGAATAAAGATACCTCAGCCAAATAACATTGATGTTATAACATCTACTGTAAACACAGGGACACATAAAGCTGAGGAATGTGTAACTCATGTGATATTGGGGAAGTGAGGTTAGAATACATATGCACAAACCCTTGTATGGCTGAATATCACTAGCACCATTCAGAATTGTATATAGGGATAGTGAGACACTTTCAAATATTTAAGAAATAATAACTCCACTGGTAGAATTAGATTAGCAGATACATTCAATCACATGTAACAAACCAGTTAGGGATGCATACGTTACTATTTTGCCAGTTGTACTAAAGTAGCCTACACCAAAGCTACAAGTATATTTAATCTAAATCCTGCCTGAAACAAAATATACATGTATTTATGCAAATTAAAAACAAAAGAATGAATGGGACTGCTGGACAACATGGAAACTTACAAATGGACATCATTCCTAGATTCCTATTTTGGGCTAAAATGTAAACGTTGCCACTTCCATGGTGTTAAGGCCACTGGTTTGTACTTCTTTTATGACAATAGTAATAATATGCTGTACTCTGCTCAGTCAATTTAATTTTCAGACTAGCAGATGTGGTATGATAGACTTTGCATCGGTTATCTCTTTAAAAGGGACATGTCAAAAACATTGGTTCATAATCGTGCTCAACGCAAAGCATATGACAATCTATCAGCACATTACGATTATCAGAAATGGAATACCAGGATGCAGGCAAACATCTCTAAGGGTTCTGCATCGTCAAAAGCTGCCTTCAGTTCCTAGTACCACATGCTCTCAAATTCCTAGTACCACAAAAACAAAAAGGAGTTTCACAAAGGTAGCGGGCGCCCCTCTCTCGCAAGAACAGACATGATAACCTGTTCAGTGGTTATTAACCACTTGAGAGTTCGCAGCCACTGCTTTTACTCACTGTGCCTTTCACAGATGGGAAATATCCATTTGCATATCAGTCTTTGTCCTGCCCAGGGGCAGTCCAGCACCGAAATACAATGGCAAATCCAATCTGAACGAGAGTACCACCAGCAACCCCATACACGTGTTTCACCCTTGTTGGGGATCATCAGTGAGGTGAAGCTGATGCCTCTCTAAGCACAGTGAGAGGGAGACCACGTCTGGTTGCCCCCAGGAGACCTAGGGTTACCAATCCCAGGTTCCTTAAAAAATAGTTTTACAAAGGTAGCGGGCGCCCCTCTCTCGCAAGAACAGACATGATAACCTGTTCAGTGGTTATTAACCACTTGAGAGTTCGCAGCCACTGCTTTTACTCACTGTGCCTTTCACAGATGGGAAATATCCATTTGCATATCAGTCTTTGTCCTGCCCAGGGGCAGTCCAGCACCGAAATACAATGGCAAATCCAATCTGAACGAGAGTACCACCAGCAACCCCATACACGTGTGTCACCCTTGTTGGGGATCATCAGTGAGGTGAAGCTGATGCCTCTCTAAGCACAGTGAGAGGGAGACCACGTCTGGTTGCCCCCAGGAGACCTAGGGTTACCAATCCCAGGTTCCTTAAAAAATAGTTTTACAAAGGTAGCGGGCGCCCCTCTCTCGCAAGAACAGACATGATAACCTGTTCAGTGGTTATTAACCACTTGAGAGTTCGCAGCCACTGCTTTTACTCACTGTGCCTTTCACAGATGGGAAATATCCATTTGCATATCAGTCTTTGTCCTGCCCAGGGGCAGTCCAGCACCGAAATACAATGGCAAATCCAATCTGAACGAGAGTACCACCAGCAACCCCATACACGTGTTTCACCCTTGTTGGGGATCATCAGTGAGGTGAAGCTGATGCCTCTCTAAGCACAGTGAGAGGGAGACCACGTCTGGTTGCCCCCAGGAGACCTAGGGTTACCAATCCCAGGTTCCTTAAAAAATAGTTTTACAAAGGTAGCGGGCGCCCCTCTCTCGCAAGAACAGACATGATAACCTGTTCAGTGGTTATTAACCACTTGAGAGTTCGCAGCCACTGCTTTTACTCACTGTGCCTTTCACAGATGGGAAATATCCATTTGCATATCAGTCTTTGTCCTGCCCAGGGGCAGTCCAGCACCGAAATACAATGGCAAATCCAATCTGAACGAGAGTACCACCAGCAACCCCATACACGTGTTTCACCCTTGTTGGGGATCATCAGTGAGGTGAAGCTGATGCCTCTCTAAGCACAGTGAGAGGGAGACCACGTCTGGTTGCCCCCAGGAGACCTAGGGTTACCAATCCCAGGTTCCTTAAAAAATAGTTTTACAAAGGTAGCGGGCGCCCCTCTCTCGCAAGAACAGACATGATAACCTGTTCAGTGGTTATTAACCACTTGAGAGTTCGCAGCCACTGCTTTTACTCACTGTGCCTTTCACAGATGGGAAATATCCATTTGCATATCAGTCTTTGTCCTGCCCAGGGGCAGTCCAGCACCGAAATACAATGGCAAATCCAATCTGAACGAGAGTACCACCAGCAACCCCATACACGTGTTTCACCCTTGTTGGGGATCATCAGTGAGGTGAAGCTGATGCCTCTCTAAGCACAGTGAGAGGGAGACCACGTCTGGTTGCCCCCAGGAGACCTAGGGTTACCAATCCCAGGTTCCTTAAAAAATAGTTTTACAAAGGTAGCGGGCGCCCCTCTCTCGGAACCTGGGATTGGTAACCAGACGTGGTCTCCCTCTCACTGTGCTTAGAGAGGCATCAGCTTCACCTCACTGATGATCCCCAACAAGGGTGAAACACGTGTATGGGGTTGCTGGTGGTACTCTCGTTCAGATTGGATTTGGACATCATTTCAGTGATCACCCAGTAGCAAATGTCTCTATCTGTAAGAGAGTATCATGGTGTTGGAGCTTTTGTATACACATGGCATGCTCCATTGTCATGACATCCAGCTCCCGCTGGCTGACTAATGCTAGGCAAGGCAGGCAAAGCTGTCCTGCGTTCCTCATCTCCCTGTCTCTCTTGTACAAGACACACATGTGTACAGGTGTGTTATAAATTACTTATCATATCATCTCATATATTCTCACCTACTCAAATGGCACCACGCCCACAACTGCACCACGACCAAGAGGATGTTGCAGTGTGAGTGGTGGCAAAACAGGCCTGTTGGTGTATGTTGCCACTGATGAGTAGGATAGAGATGTTTTGGCTGGCCCAGAGTGGAGGAGAAATGTGTACCACTGGTATGTCCATATCCCATTGCAAAGTGGTGCATTATTGACACTTCCATGTTGCAATTAAAGGTGGAAGGCTCTTCGCTAAAAAGGTCAGGGGCACATGATGTGCAATTTCTGTGCACCGCCTTGTGCAAGAATATGCAGAGCTTGAGCGTCACACTTGTCCAACTTGATCTTTATTGGGTTTCCCCCACATGACTGACTTTTGGAAGAGGTTGATAATTACCATGCATTTCTCCTACTTGACAGCCATTCCATGTTCAGTCTGAAGTAGTTGCAGACCCATGAACAGATGGCTCCTAACCAACATGTAGTTTTGCAGTTAAAGTCTGCACCTATCTTGCATCCTCCCCCTAGGCTGGACATGGTGCAGGAGTCACAGTCTCCACCCGAGCCATCTACTGTTGACCATCTGTTTGCTCTTCAATCTCCTTAACCACCACCACACCTGAACCTGTGTAGCTACATCTACCTGTTGCAGTGATAATACCACCTCCATTGCAACAGCACAGTTGCAGGAGCCCTAACAGTCCTGCCTCTTCAACTTCACCTCCTTCAGCATGGCCCGCTGGCACGACCCACATCCAGAAACCCCTCTGGCAAGCCCATGGGCCAGGAGGGGTCTTGGCTCGGGTCTCCAATAAACTTAGGCATCCATTGCCTAGGCACTTTTGGGGCCGGTCCTGGCGCCTATGGCACCAGGCTCATACTTAATAAAGACTTGTGTTTAGGGAACTACTTTATTTCAAGTGTCAGCCAACATGGAGGCATCCACATAGCTTGGTTCCTTGGAACCAAGCTATGCGGTAAAGTGTTTTGGGTGTGGTAGCCTAGGAACTACTTTTCCTGGACAACTTTCTTGAAGCTATTTAAACCACACCCAACTTGGATAACACGCTTCGTGTTACTTTGCAATCCTGCAACGTGACGCTCATCGTGTTAAGCTGTACCCACGAACCTCGGAAGAACAGCATCTGTAAGGAGACAAATGGACATCATTAGCAGCAGCAGCTTACCTGTAATTTTCATTGTTAACTGCCCACAGCTCCTGCGAACAGCTTCCTAGGATCAGCGCATCTCCCAGACTGACAGATCTGCAAAAAAGGAAGAAACAAGATATTAGAAACTTAACAACTTAACGAACTGTGCCGAAAAGCTTACCTCGCAAGTCGCCCCTCAACCTGCATCGCCTCGGGATTCCACACACCTGGTGAGCACCGCGACCTATGGGAAAGAAAAGACAACAGGTTAGCAAAGGCAAGGCATCAAACCGCTGTGAATAGCGCCTACTTACCGCATCATAACGCTCTTTACACGCCATCATTTACCGGCGAGACCCAATTCAGCCAATGCATCACACTGGACTTCCGCACACCTAGGTAAGAGAAGAGGCAATTATTAAACCAAGAAAGGCATGCGAGAATAACAACAATATACAACAGCAATAAGACCTACCTGAAAGACTCAAAACGGGCCGGCATCAGTGAAGTAACTAGATCGCATTCGCCCACAAAGGACAACGCGCCCCTGCCAAGAAGACAGGACGGAGAGCACACCTGAATTAACAACAAGGTGAGGAGAGGCCCAGAAGGGCTGCGGGCATACAGGGTTGTGGGGGCTGTCTACCCCAGTTGGCCAGTCTTGAACATTTGCCCACCTGTATTCCAGGCAGAACTCGCCTGCTGGTCACACCTGGGAACCGCAGAGAAGGCTACTAGAGTCCCCACGGCTGGGTGGTGTCCCCGTGGATACCAGGTGAGAGTAACACCCACAATGTTGGGCCTGACTCTTCTACCCCTCTCCAACTCTTCATGATCACTCCTCCCCTCCTGCCAAACCTGGCTTACTACCTCATCCCTTGACATGGAGGAGTAGCCGAGCTTCTCTACTTCACATCCACAATACTGTCCCAGAAACAGGACATATTGACAAATGCAAATAGAAAAGTGACTAAGAATAAAAAAATGATTCATGCTGGACTTACACAGAGAAGTGTGAAAAGGTTCTCAGTACACACACAGACACAAATAAACAGGAAGATGTGTCAGATTCACAGAAATGCGTCTATGTTTTAATGAAAATGAAAGCTGTCAGCAAACCTTTTATTTTTATTTTTTCAATGTACAGAAAGGTGAAAAAGAACAAGGGAAACTGCAAGAGAGACTCTTTTTAAGAATAGATTAAAAGGAACAATGGAAAAGATAAGAGAAAGAGCCACAAACACACAAACAGCATAGGAAAGCACCAACATGGAACAGAAACACCCCAAAATACCTCAAAAAAGAAAAGGGGAAAACACAGGAAACACCACAAACAACTAGACAACTCCTCTAAAACTCTTCAAAAACATAATACTCATCTGAAAGCAACTCTTAATTAGATTTTTCAAGACAACTAATTGGCAGTTTGAAATCCCTTTATGAGTTTTGATGCTACTAATTTAACTGCAGGGCTGGAAACTGACTGCAAAATCCCGTATTACTCTTAGATGGAGAGGACGCAACCTACACGTTTCGTGGACCTCACTGCACTCGTATAGAGAGGATTGAGAAACCCATAGTATTTTTTAAATCACACATGGTGTCATTTTGTCTGATGCATAGTCAATATCATAGATTTTTCATGGTAATTGGCCCAGTACAATGTACCAGGCTGTAAAGATGGTAGTTGTCCAAATTGACTCTTTCCCTTCCCAAGAGAGAAATACAGGCTTTCCTACAACCAGTGACTATTAGAAAAAATGCACTCTTAACATTGTGATCATTGTATTCCCTTTCATTGACAGATGAGCAACACTTTCAACTAACTTGACATCCATCAGAGAGAAAACCGTCCAATCCTTTAAGACTGCATTATTGAGTCCCACATTGTTGATTATGTCAGGTTTTTCTGTCCCCAGTTTCATCCTGATTTATGCTTCAAAAGAAAGACTGAGGCCTAAGATATCCCAAATATAGCTGTATTATCCCAAAAATGAGCAGCCATATTGCTCCGTCGCCAGAGCCTAATTGCATTTTTTTTATTTTATTTTATTTAAACTTCTGTTTATTAGAATTATTCCACAAAAACCATTTAGCAAGACAGAGATTAGCAATATTTAACACAGGTACATCCCTGGATGGGGTTGCACATTGTTACAGAGCATAATCAAGGGGAGGGAGAAGGAGAATTTGCACACGTTTTCAGATAAAACAACCTCATCAATCAGTGACAATCCTTGCCAGCTGCTGGATGACTTTGCCGAGCAAGATAAGACAGGAATTTACCCCAGCAATCCAGTGGCCTAGCTGACTGTCCAGTTAGTGAACTAAGTGTATCCTCCAGTTCATTTGCCTAGATAATGGATTTAAACCAGTCTTCATACGTGGGGGCCGACACCTGGATTCATGTTCTAGAGATGAATACCTTGCCTAACACTCTGTCCCCCCCAACAAAAGCACAATCTCTCCTACTCAACTCCACCAAGCAGCCGAGTAGACACAGTTCAGGGGCCCAATCTACTGACTCCTCCATTCTATCTTGAATTGTACACAACACCTCATCCCAAAATGTACGGGTTTAAGGGCATCCCCAAGCAATATGTAGGAAGTTTGACTCAGGTTCAGCACACAGGGGACATTCTATCTTCCTTTGTGGTTTGTATAATGCAATTTGTTTTTCGGGGGGGGGGGATAGTTTTGGTACAAAAACTTAAATTGTAATAATGTATGAGAGTATGTCTCTGACCCCCCCTACCCAAACTTGTCTCATAACTTGCAAACATTGAATATCAATAAATTCAACTGTCAACTGTCCCCGACCACCATCATCGGGCAATCTGCCACTGCTGTTTTACACTTAATACTAATTTGTATAACCGAGATATAATATGCTTTAGGCCCGCTGATAGCAGCATGTAGTGTACATACGGACTATCTGGAGGAAGAGCAAGGAAAGGAGCAAACATGGCTCTGAAGGAAGACTGTAGACTTTTTTACCAAAGAGAATAGAGAGGACTTGTTCCACAAAGTTGTCTCAATCATTCATGTGCCATGAATATACTTGCAGGGAAAACATAATTCAATTTAAGAAGGTCCAGACCGCAATTACCTTCCGAAAACCTGTATTAAATGTAACAGGGATGCCCTCTATTTTGTGGAGAACTACCTGAGGGGATATACAAGGACCCATCACTGTAGATTTATGGAGCTTCACACAGGTCCACAATGTTGTGTCTACTGTGTCAGTACTAGTTGTAAAACAGGTCAGCTGTTCTGGAGCTATCTAGGGTGCCTCAATGCTATTCGTCTCCTAACATGGAGATGTGTGGTGCCATCATCATACCAACATTGTGCATGTGAAATCTGAGCCACCAAATAGTAAAGCTCTAGGTCATGAATCCCAAGATCGTCTAAGGGATGTGTAAGAACCTCCCAATTATCGGTAGGTTGCTTGGACCACACAGCAGTTTAGCCAACAGTGTTCACAATTTCTTAAAAAAGGATGAAGATATTTTTATGGGAATATTAATAAAAAGATACAACCACTTTGGGAGGACCACCATACAGATAATATTTATTCTACACAACAACGTAATGGGAAGATTCAACCATCTGTCAATCTTCTTGTCAAGCCACTCCAAAAAAGCCTCATGATTCGAATGTAGCAACTCACCTTAGGAGTGTGCCAAACAGATTCCCAAATAACGAAATGTAGTAGGCCCCAAAGGAGTCAACCAGGTTGAATTGTGCATTCCATAGGGGGGTAAGACGTCAGACTTTGCAGGATTAACTCTCAATCCCGACATTTAACCAAAGGCTACCAGCCCGCCAGTAATGGAGCCAGATTAACAGTGGGACTTCTGACATAAAGCATATAAAGCATTACATTGTCATCACATAGGTAGGTCAAAGTTGTTACTCTGGAAAAGTTTAAACCTCTGTCTTCAGTGTAGATATCGGGTTTCCCTTTGTAATCATAATGGGATCTGACAATACACCATGCTTTTTTAACATTTGTTTATTGTGCAGTTAGTCACACATAGACTTTTTACACATTTTACATTATTTATCGTTCATAATTGAAATACACTTTCTTATAAAGCTATACAAATATACATTTGAATTCCACCTACTCTTCATTCTAGTGGAATTTCTATAAAATACAATTCATTTAACATTTTTAAGAGCTGGATAGACAAGAGAATTTCCTACCCAGCCATTAGAACTAGACCAGCAGGGCCCAAATAAAGCAATTTAGCCATTTTCAAACATCCCGGAAACACACCGACTTTCTGAAGATTCAAAAACAGGAAGTAGCATTCCAGGGTATCAAACACATTTTGCATGTCCAAAAGGACCAAAGCCACCTGCACCGCTCCAGCAATCTGCTGATGAATTGCCCAAAAAACTGCAGTAAATCCGAACATTAAGCTTGGGTTCTACGCAGTTGATGAGTGCATTGATGGCCACAAGTTCTTCTGTCGCTGTGGCCTTTGTTTGTCCTGCATGCAGGACTCGCTCCCCTGAGTTCTCTGATTACAATGCATATGTGTTTTTTGTTCACTTCTGCTTCCTCTTTTTATCATGCTGGCCTTCAAGTGAATTACTTTTCTTAGACTAGTTTTGCTTCCATTTTTCATTCCACAGAATGTTGTGCAGGATAGATACATTTTTAGTGCAGTTCCAGGATAACTGAAAATATGTTAAATCGCTGGAGGCAACTTCTAAGGGTATAACTCCTTCATATTACTATCACTATTACAACACAGATTTAGTTTTCATCCAACTTGCTAATCACCATCTCAATAAAAATGTTATGCTGCTGGATGTCAGCTATGAAGAATTCAGTGATGTAATCAGATGTTCTGAATGGGTGTGGTTGTTGAAACTGCAAAGGTGGGTTCAATGTCCCTACTTGTTTAATCCAGATGATGGTAGAAGTAGCCAGCTGATAAGCATAGACCATTCCTATACGTGACTGGAAGACCTCATTCAAAGCAAATCTGTTATTTGCAAAGGCACTTAAACAAGGCGTGCCTAGGGTCTCTGTTACTGCCTTATTTGCTTGTCATTTCTCTGTATAATTACACCCTTGTTCTTCATTAGCACTCTGACAGGGTCGCACAGCCGAACATATTGCTTGCAATGTTGTTTGTATTCATCAATATCAGGAAGCCTCTCTGCACCTTTTCCTGTTTAACCCCAGAATCAGTGACACCTAAATTCTTTAACACCTGCAATGTGCTGGTGTGGAGACTAAGGCCCATTACTAAATCTACAAATGAAAAACTAGCCCACGGTACCCTCAACACACCTTGGATCTTTAAAGCTCACTCTTCAGTGTTGATTATGCCACAAGTATCGACACTGAACACAGATTTAGAAAAATACCACAGTCATTATTCATAGTGGGATTATTGTTTCTCTGCGGGTCTTTAGCCCCTGCATCTGTTCATCTTGGGTGTGAAGGGTGACATTATTATCCAGGAAATGCCAACCATGGTGATAACTGCAAGCCCTTAAATTAGGTGGTGAGATGTTACCGCCAGGGTCAGCATGGCCGGGTAGGTAGTATTATCAAAATCAATACAATAAGCACAAAAAATATGATTCTTAACTCATTCCCTTTCTCAGATTAATTTGGACATGTAGACTTTGATCCCAGTATCCATGAGCTCTCTACCTAATCGCTTTTGCAGCAGAATCTGGAAATTTAGACAAGAACATTCAGAATGCAATGCTCTTTTCTCAGAGGAATCTAGGATTTTGGAATTCAATACTACAGTGCAATGATTTCATTTGATTTGGGTTTTGTAGAATGCTCGTGTACTCTAAGGGTTTAGGGCAGTAAGCAGCAATGCTGTGACAAAACCTTATTGAGATACGAGACTTCAAGGATTTCCTGAAAAGTCAAAGATCAAAGATGGCCTAAAGCAGGAACAGAATAGAGTTGCACGGTCAGGGAATTTCAACTGAAAAGACATGACCCCTGATGTATTATCTTCTAATAAACCACAAATAAGAGATCTTGCTGGTATTGTTGCCTCTCACAGGTAGACTTTGCCATAAAGAGCACTACACCTATCTACTAAGTTTCTTTCTTATAGGAATCCAGTAATTTTGACTTAATGTAACATAAATTACAGGAGTACAATGATTATTCACTCATCCTCATCAATAAAGTAATCTGTGAACTCTGTCTTCAATTCTAGGAGAGCAATGAGTCTCTACTGAGCTAATTTCTCAGGGGGATCCATGAACTTTGACTTGAGTTCCCATTCTGCCATGTTATGTTATGTGTGTTTTGAACAAGCCTTTTGGCGCTGAGCATGTCTGCAATGTTTTTGTGGTGATATATACGAACTTGTTACTGACGGGGTTATTATTATGCAATACACTTTCCCAACGCTTGGTTCTCTATGGTTCCTGAGACGTCAGACTTCAGTTTCTAGTGCACAACAGTCAATTATTTTCTATGCATATTCTTTATCAGAGGAAACTGGGAAGTCATACTTAAATACCCACTATACAATACAATCATTCTCCAATCCATCTCTTTCTTAGGTTCTCCACGCCATCTCTTTGGCATAGTGTCCCAGAAAAACACATTTAACTTCCTAGAAAATTATTATCGATGATGTTCTTTCAAACTAGAGATATTTATTTTAAACTGCCGTTCCGTTGAATAACAGTTGCTTTACTCATTTGTTCACCCACTGGATTTACTGTTGTTAATATGTTCGCATTAACACAGCACCTTGGTATTGGGTCTCCATCTTGTCACCCTCTCTCACAACTTGACTCAATTATTGTCCTCCTCCTCCATGACATTGAGTCTTGGGTGCCCACTCAATGCTTCTTGGCTTTGTCAGCAGCTTTGATTCTGTCTGTTGTATGTGTGTATGTGCACTGATCTAATTGCACTGTTTCACACTCTCCATACCTGTTTCTTAAACCTTGTATGTTCAAGTCCACAGTTCTCAGCACAGTGTATGGTCCATATCTCTGAAAAGGCCTATTAGATCTGCTCATGCTTCTGCATCTCTCACTGGCAGTCTTCATATCACACGTTTTTATGATGTCTAAGATGGCTGTTAATCTCCATGTACTCATAACTTCATGCTGTTTCTGTCATTGACCAGAGTAGAGCAACTCCCATGCGCCTCCAGTACTTTGCTCATTCAACCCTTGTCCCAGACCAAAATGCAGTTGTGTGGCATTTTCAGGAATCAATCTATAGCCACAGGAATCCCCTTTATTATTTGAGGGCAATATCACATGAGCATAAACATGGGAAAACACACAGGGCTAAATAAGATTGTCTCTCTTTCAATTGTGACATGATATCTCATAAGTAGGCCAACCTCCATTTGTGGAATTGTTTAATTAGCTGTTACTGGTTGTATGCTACCTATATGCTTTATAGATACTGAACGTGTCATCAACATTTGGAATATATGCTGACATGCAATGTGCCCTTTGCAATGATACAAGACATGCTGTCTCTCAGGGAGGAATCCTTGGTTGGCTTATTCCTTTTTTATATTGCATAAAGCCCTGGAGATACATTACTGGCACTTCTCCACTATCTCCAGGTTGACAAGCAATAGTCAGAAATTACACTGTCCATGCAGAGGCTTTTGGCCAAGTGAATGCATGGTGATGATATATTTCAAGTCTACTACAGTCACACACAATGCTCATTTTTAACCTTCAACCTGAGACTGAGCATTTTGTTCCTTAAGAGATTAAACTGAAACTCTTGTGTGTGCAGTTCTAAGTAAACCATCTGCATTCCAGAACGCAGGATGCACAGGCAGCCACACAAGGCCTTACTTGTTTCCAAGCCCTCAACCCCACTTCTTTATATATTGACATACTTGCACCTGCTTAAATTGACCCTCATCCTCATGGTCTACTGCTTGCACCTCCTTCCAATTGTCAATATCGTAAGCTAGTTGGTCTGGCCCCTGATCTTTCTCACACCTGATGGTGTTATTATCCAGTGGCAATCTCTCTTTTTCTTGATGGCATCCAGCAATGATAGAGGATATGGTGCTAACACAACTAAAACGAAGAGCATACAGCATGTTAATGTCATTAGCCCTCACAAATGGGAAGAACAGAAGAAGAACAGAACAGACGATACTGAATCCCATACAGTATCAAACCCTTCTGATGCCAATAGACGATTAATAAGACATGTGTAATGGATAGGCTTTAATTGACTGTAATGGGAAGCACACAAAGTGTTGTACTCCTCCAAAACATGATCAAACTCTTCCAAAGACAATGCAATGGAACATGTAATAGTTTACCATAAGGTAACAGAAAGAAATGTGTAATTGCTCACCTGGACTGTGCACGAGACATTTTACTTCATGGGATCCACTTGGATTGTCTGAGATTTGGGGCAATTTATGTGGGGTCATTCTTCTTCACCGTCTATGGTCTCTTCTGTTGTCAAGATCCGGATGTCCTAATATTGGCCTGTCAACTAAGGCAAGATTTGTGCAAGGCATGGCCAACATCGATTGTAAAACATGTTGGTCTCCATTGAGAGATTGGTGCCAATGGACCAGGTTGGGTTGTGGCACATAATGTGTTCAGAATTGTATCAGCAGCAAATGTACATATGGCAATCCAATCACAACCTCAATTCAAGTAGTTCAAGGGCCACTGTCATATCAGCAGAAGCTCTATTATGTCAAGTAGACTGCATAGCTGTTCAGTGCAGTGAGGGAGGGCACTTCAGCTCAAAATTGATTTTGATGAAGCTGGTTCTCTGGGGCAGGGTAGTTCAACGGGAAATGCAGATTGTTTCTGTTTGTAATGCCATTCCAACCACCTTCATTAGTGCTTGTGTTATTTGTAGTGCATACCAATATGACACATGCGTTCTCAGACATGTTGTCCTAGCACTCTAATTGGACAAAATAAATAGAGCTCTGCGAGTCTTTATTTTAGCACTGTCACACGATGCATGACACCAAACTCCTGACCTGCACAATGTCCCACTAGCAGCGTGACTTTAAAAAAAATGCGTGCACTACCCCTATTGATGATTTTCATGGCTCCCCTGAATTAAATTTTAAATTAGTGTTCAGTAACAGTAGTTATGTCAGACAGTTGTAATATTGGCCAACACACTATGAACCGTTTGCTGTGAAACAAAAACTGTTATATTGGTGAGTGGCTTCTCAGAAATGCACAGTTCATCAATTCCTTTATCCTATACTATACTTATAAAACAGAAACCAATCATCAAATAGCTTTACCGGAGTATAATTGGCTCAGCAAGAGGTTGCACTGCCCCATACCCCTATCTCTACCTCCGTTTCTCTCTTTCACACTTCATACACTATGTATTTCCCCACTTACTCCTCTCTCTTTCTCTCTCTCTCTATCTCTCTTTCTCCCTCTCCCACTCTCTCTCTTTCTCTGTCCTTCTCCCTCTTTCTCTTTCTTTATGTCTCTATCACTATGTCCCTGTCTCTTTCCTTGTGGGTGAGAATCATGTAGTCAGGTGCACATTTGCTAGAACAGTGGTCTGCAACTTTAGGCTCTCCAGATGTTTTAGACTTTAACTCCTGTTAACCGTAGCAGAATGTCTATTACGAGAGATCATGGGAGTCGTAGTCAGAAACCCTTCTGCAGAGGTGAAGGTTGAAGATTCTGTTTTAAAGCGACCCCAGCCTTTGCTGTTTGATGTGTCACCAGAGGGAAAAACAGATGTGTTGGTGGGACAGGCCATTATTTAATTGAACTAACTTTGTAAACTGGAACTTTTTTAAATTGTACAATGTTTGTTTCTAATGATAAATTCCAGTATATTCTGTAGTCATAATCAAAATGTTACACTTGTCTTACTGAGCAAAGCACCTTAGGAACATTTAGAATAACTGTTTCAATTGTTTTCTGATAGAGGTTATCAGGCTTTCAGTTGTAAAATCAAAAAACAAATTGTGAATTTCGATGCCCCAATCTCATTCTAATGACTTTCCACACCAACCTTACATCTATATGGTTGGTGGGTTGATATGGAAAGGCAATTAACAGTGTGAAGATAGGGACAACAGAAAATCAAGAAAAAAGGGAGAAATACATTGAGGGGAAGGGAAAGTGTGGAGGCAAACGGGGATGGGTTGTAAACCACATTTAGCTGGTGCTAAACAAAGGAAATATGATTTGTACTTCATGATGAGAATATCAGCTGAGCACAGCTGAGCACAGCATTTGCACATTGAAAGAATACTGCAAATTCATATTACGGATATTTGTTCCACCACACAAGGTGACAGTAGTGAAATGTGTGTGCAGGGTAAAAATCACAGTTCACAGTTCGAGAGGATGGTTCCCTTCCCCTGGATGTCTCTTCACCCTGCTTTATACCTTTAAGAAAATCAGTTCCTTGAGTTTCTTTTCAGCAACAACACAACTAGTAGGCAAAAAACTTAGCTCTTAGACTGAATCTTGGTATGATACCTGGTGTACTCTCCTGCCAGGTTTCTTCTCCACTTTAATATATATCGGCACAGTCTTTAGTTATTCTTGATGTATCCTAATCAGAACTTCCTCATGTGATGTATTTTACACAGTGTCCATCTTGACCTTGCCTGGTATGCTCTCTCACCATTGCTGTCTTATATGAATACACTTGCAACTTGCATCTCCCTGGTATACTCTCTTGCCAGTGCTTTTCTCATATGAACACACTTGCAACTTGCATCTGCCTGGTGTACTCTCCTGCCATGGCTTTTTTCATATGAATGCACTTGCAATTTGAATCTGTCTGGCATACTCTCCTGCCAAGGCTTTTCCTATCTGAACACACCTGCAACTTTTATTTGCCTGGTGTACCCCCCTGCCAGAACATTCTCATAGGTACACAGCACCCACTTGACAGTCTCTTATATTTGTTCCATTCTGTCTCTTTAAGAAATATTGAATCTTTCATTCTTTCTCATATGCTTCATGTGCTTATATTTATCTTTGGTAGGAATGCCGAAATGCCCTGGCTTCCCTGTTTCCCTTGGGTGTGCTCACTGGCTCACTGTGGCGTGAATTGGTTCTCCTGCAGCAAGCCTCAATGGCTTCTGTGCCTCTCTTGACTCCTGCTGACCTGCTCTGTGTTTCTAAGTGTGATAGTGGCGTGGAGGCTTCTTTTCGGTCCCTGCAAATGCTCAGAAACCTGTATTCCTCTTCTGGTGTCCTCACAGCATACCATCTCCTGTAGTCTGCTCTCCTCTGCTTCTTCTGTGAGCCTGTTGGCTGCACAGACCTCACATCTTCTCACCGGTCCATCGATGGAGACCATGAGGACAGGACTTCTCCAGCCATTATCTCTCTGTTAACTGGTTAGCAGTTTAAATGTCTCAACATCAAGTACGTGCTTGCAACAACTAGAATGCAGCTTGTGCTCTTGGCCTTCATTGATCTTCATTACTCGGCTCAGGTTCCTCGTTACAGTACTTTTGTATTGAGGGCAAGGGAAGTCAGTTCTTGATGACTTGTATACATACTATGGAGACATATTCTCAGTAGCCTTGAAAGGTGGGCGAGGGGAGTCATGGCAATATGTCATTATGGCATGGGGAATCAAGGGGTTATCCTTAATAGAAAAAAGGTATACCATGCATTTTCTGATTGTATCATGTCACTCCTCTGACGGTTGCCTCCCCCATGTGATCCTCCCTTATATAGCTGTCCCCCAGGTAAATGTCAGGTAGTGGCTGCCGGCCCCTCGATACTTTGCGAGAGGTCATCCCCAAGAAAGGATTGATGACACCATTGTATTCATCGCATACCCTTGCCATAATTCTGCTGGTTTTCTCAGTACCTATTGGGAAGTCTACACTTCCCCGTTCTCTTCCTTTTCAGTGTTCTACCGTAAAACAATAGGGCTGTATGTCTAAGAACCAGTGCATGACCCATGTATTGGAATCCTTGTGGAGGCTCATCCATGTTAATAGAGAGTGATTAGTGACCAGTCTGAATTTCCAGCCAGTGAGGTGGCATTCGAGATATGAAACAGCCCACTTTATAGCTAGGGCTTCCGGCTCATTGGTGGAATAGTTCTTTTCCCAGGGGTATAATGTCCTACTGATATAAAGAATCGGGTGTTCAATGACATCATGATCTTATGACAGGTCATCCCCCAATCCGACATGCGAAGCATCTGTTTGTCAGATGAACTCTTTTTTAGAATCTGCCTCCTTTAACATTTGCACAG
This sequence comes from Ambystoma mexicanum, assembly GCF_040938575.1. Taxonomy (NCBI): domain Eukaryota; kingdom Metazoa; phylum Chordata; class Amphibia; order Caudata; family Ambystomatidae; genus Ambystoma; species Ambystoma mexicanum. Next base: position 425,828,042 of record NC_090937.1, on the reverse strand, counting down.
AATATTTTTGAGTTTATCAAAACTTTCTTGGTCTTCATCTCTCCACTTTACCTTTTGGGGTTCTACATTTCTAAGTTTATCAGTGATGCAAGATGTGATAGAATAATAACTGGGGATGAATTGTCTTTAAAAACTCACTAGACCCAACAAGGCTCTCAGATCTTTCTTGTTTCTGGGCGCTGCTTTCACCTTCTCACTTTTGGGTTTAATCGGCCTATTACTCACAGAATATCTAAGATACTTGACTGCTGACTGTGCCAAATGACACTTTTTCGGGTTTGGTGTGATCCTGGCTCTCCTCAAGACCTGCTAACTAGGTACAAGTGCTGACGGTGTTCTTCCCATGTCCTACTATGAATGATTATATCATTGATATAAACCCCACAGAAAGTGGAGTAAGGGCGGAGGACTTGGCCCATTAACCTTCGAAAGGTGGCTGGGGCCCTGTGTGGTCCAAAGGCAATAATTTGAACTGGAATTGTCCAATAGGGGTGGATAAGGTTGTTTTCTTCTTGTCCTCTGGATTAACAGGTACTTGCCAGTACCCTTTGGTCAGATCAATCGTGGAGAGGAAAACAATGGCCACCAAATTATCAATTAGATCATCTATCCTTGGCATAGGATAACTGTTGAATTGGGATACTGCGTTCACCTTTCTGAATTCAATATAGAACCTCCACGACTCATCTGGCTTGGCAACACGTACTATCAGAGAGGTCCAAGGACTCTGAGATGGTTCAATATTATCATATCTCAGCATATTGTCCACCTCCTCTATGACTACTCCTTTCCTTGCTTCTGTGATTGAATAAGGTTTTAAATGGACCACCTTCTGTGGGGGTGTATGAATGTAGTGGAAAAAAAAGTCACTCTTCCGGCTGAGACCTAAAGACATCAGGAAACCGTTCTAACAACTCTAGTAGATTAGTAGTTCTTATCTCTGATTGTGGGTTAGGTAGGAAGGATTTAAGGTTGTTTTCTCTGATTCTTCAGTTAATAGATTGGTTAATACCACTGTATTGTTCTCGACAGGGTTTTCTCCCCACTACTTGAGGAGATTTACATGATAATTATGGGTCTTGATTTGTCTATTGGGTTGGGAGATTCTATAATCATATGGCCCTGTTTGTTACATCACTCGATAGGGGCCGTGCTATTTGAACAACATCTTATGTTCATTTTCTGTGGTTGTCTTAAGCTTTAACCAGGTGTGCTTGAATTATGGTTCTCATAGTAGCCAGATGTTCTCTTAAACGTTGGGCTTTTTGGAAAAGGGGAAATACAGCTTCCTCCCATTCTTCTCAAATCTCCTGTGACATAACAAGGACATCACGTGGCTCTCTAACATATAATTTTTCAAATGGGGAAAAACCAATTAAGGATTAAGGTGTTTTTCGATGGCAAAAAGTGTACACAGTATCATGATATCCCAGGTTCAGCTTTCTGCCTCAACTAATATTTTTAGGACATGTTTCAGGGTTTTGTTGAACCATTCCACTAATCTGTCAGTTTGTGGGTTTTAAATGGAAGTCCTGAGAACTTTTGTTTGTAGGATTTCCTTCACCTCTGCCATTAACTGACTCATGAAGGTAGTCCCTTGATCCATTAGGATCTGCTTGGGGAACTCAACTCTTGATAAAAATGGCATCTGGTGTTTTAGAATTTGTTGGGTTGTATTATTGCGCAATGGGAATGCTTCAGGCTATCAAGTTGCATAATCCACAATTACCAATAAATAACTGTTCCCCAAAATCGGTGGCTCAAGAGGTCTAAATATTTCCATGCCTATAATGGAAAAGGGTACATTAATGATAGATAAAGGATGTAGTGAAGCTGGAGGGGGCATTTTTAAACTGGTCTTCACGGAACTCGGACCAGCTCAGCGGTCCCTCGGTCGACACTGAGAGGACAAGACTTCTCTAGCCAGGGTCTCTCAGTCAGCTGGTTCAGCAGTGTAAATGCTGACATCAAGTATGTGCTTGCAACAACTAGAGTACAGCTTTTGCTCTTGGTCTTCATTGACCTTCATTACTTGTCTCAGCTTCCTCGTTACAGTACTTTTGTACTGAAGGCAAGGAAAGTCAGTTCTATATGACTTTCATCAGAGTATGGAGAAGTATTCTTAGTAGCCATGAAAGGTGGGGGATGGGAGCCATGGCAATATGCTATTAAGGCATGAAAATGGTGGATGACATGACTTGTCCAATGATGTCTTGTCACTCCCCTGAGGGTTGCCTCCCCCCTGTGATCCTCTTCCACATAACCGTGCCGAGGGTCAGGATAAGGAAGCGGCTGCACTCCCCTAGCCACATGGGGAGATTTCACTGATGGGAAAGGAGTGATGACACCATCAGATTCATTACATATTGTACAAACAGCATCTGTGGGAATGCCTCTCCATCTGTAAAGTTGTTGTGTAAGTAATTTTGAATAAAAAATGACACCACTGTTCTTAAAATAAATACCAATACAAAAATGTCTTGCACTTGGCATAATACTAGAGAAGCTTGTTTGAGCTGCACTGAGGCTTCTATTTTGCAAGTTAGACTTACTACCAATATCATCGAATTCTTAAGCATCATTTCCTGGCTTTTGATGCGCCTTAACATTTGTTTGGGTTGTTTTAATTGGAGAAGCATTGGTTTTGTAGTTCTGGATTTTGCTTTTGATATGTATTTACATCATGCTGTTTTGTTATTCAATGCTTTGTTTACATGTTTAATGTTTTGCTAAGAGCCTTGATACTGGTTTCCCTGTCAGAGGTGTGTGCTGAACAAATTACTGTTACTACTAATGATACTATTCCTTACTTCGAACTAGTCCCTAAATAGATACAAAGATCTGAAAATCATTATGCATCCAAACCAGCATTCCAGTGAGGAAGCTGTGAACGTAAATTATCTGTGAATTTCTTAGCCAATTACAGAGCCACACAATCCACAAAACACCTATTTAGATTGAAAAGGAGGCAAGGGAAGATTTATTAAACACATTGACGGACAGATGTGTTCATATTTTCAAGTCTATTGATCTTTTTGTGTTTTTACAAGCAGGTCTATCTTATAGTATTCATTTGCAAAAGGCTGGAATCAAGCAATGGAAATTTGGAGTTTGCTGATATCGCTGGGTTGCACATATCTTTTACATAAAAAGTAACCCCTATCTTTCAGCTTAAACTCCATTGACTGTGGAAAGGTATGCAAGGAATTCAGACCTCTGATGTCCCATTTATCTGCAAAGCAATATAATTGGGATAACAAACAGATGGGTGCAACAGCAGGAATATAAATGGGAATATAAATTCTCAATTCCAGTGCTGGTAAATTACATTTTAAGTAGGGTTCTAATATTTACCGAAAGCGTTGCACGTAACACTTAAGCATACCCATTCTAAAAAGTAGTGCACAGAAATAAAAATGCATTGCTGTTATTGCACAGAGATTCCAAAATGAAAGTTTTGAAGAAACACAACTGTAAAAACATGCATTGTTTCACAACTTTCCCACTTACTCTCAAATTGTTCACAAACTCACTGTTTCAACCAGCTTTCAGTTTTTCAATATACAATGATTGTCTGCATCTCGATGGTATCGCACCCACATAATTCCCAGCAATGTTTTCAATCCACACACTGGCCGCCTAAGCATGGCACACTACACATGTGTTGTGATTCCAAAACATGTATGTGTCCTATGCATTCCTGATCTGATAGAAATGTACTGGTGGGGGACAAAGCTAGATGGTTCAATTGTGTGTATGCAAATAAATGCCATTTCTTGAAAATGTCCCTCACCTCACACCTGTAAATATTGTTTGCAGATTCTTAGCAAATCCATTTGGATGTGTTCATGCTGGATGATAGATAACCAAGAAGTTTGTTCATTCTTTAGTTTTGTTGTCTCTGTATTGCAGCATGTCATCTCTGGGTATTCTCAATACACAATCAAATTCGATGCCAATTTCTCTGGCTGGGTGACCCTTTTGGGGGAGGATGTCCGCAGTGTGGCACGATGATTGTCCCATGTCTTTCAGTGGGTGCAAATACATTGGTATTGGATGGTCTGACTGTTTGTAATAGATTGTTTGGTATTGATTGGATGGAAATATATTTTCTGCATGTACTTGGTTCTGTCGGTTGGTTTCCCTTTATGCATCAGTTTCTAACTGGCCATACCATCAAACAGAAAGAAGGGAGTGCTGGAATTGTATGTTCATATTTGGTATCCCATGGTGAAAACAATGAATTGGTGGAAGCCATTTAAGGATTCATGGAATTCTTTAAGATAATCTTCACCTTTTGTCTAAATCAAGAACTAGTCATCAATATATCAGATGTATGTATGTTAGTGGCATGAAAAGCTGCACACTGAGGCACCCTTTATGTGCCCTGGGCTATTCCAGTCTTTTGTAGGAAATGCCTTCAATCGATGCAGAAATTGCTGTGTGTAAATATGCACCTAATGAGACCTGTGATGGCTTTGATCAGGATGTGCATCTTGCCGGCTGTGTTTTGCAGGAATATCTAGCATAAGGCTATGCCATGTTCATGTGTAATGTTGGAATAAAATGAGACGACATCTGACGTTGCCAGGATTGCGTTCTGTTATACACGTTCTGTCACTTGAATCTTCCTGAGAAAATGTGTTGTGTCCTATAGGAAGCTTTTTGTGTCCATCACATGTGGTTTCAGGATGGACTTGATATATATTCATGTATGGCTGTGGTTAGTGTTTTGACCTAAGTGATATTTGAAAAGGCCATATTTCCTTGCTTGTGGATCTTTGGGAACATATTGCATATCCCAGGAGTCAGGTAGTTTGGCTTCAGATTCTGGAAGTATGGCGCTTGTCATAGACTTGATGATTTGTTCCAAAAACATGTTTAATCCACAGTGGAGTTATATGTCATTTCCTGAAAATACTCTGATCAAGAAGTTATCTGTATAACTCCATTTTGTATTTCTGGCCATCCGTGACTGCAAAAGCCCCACTTGCCTGCTAGTTTTATTAAGATGTTTTAGTTTGTTGGAGTTTTTACTCCATTGCTCGTTTCCTCATGTAGCCACCGTATGAAGAAGTCCGCTTTAGGCCTTTAAGAACATGTGCATTTTACCACTGGAGTATAATATTTTCAGTAAATCCAATAAAAGCAATCAACACTTGGGTTTTGTTTGATTTAACATTGGACTAACACTGCATCATTTCTTTTCTCTGCATAGTCAATATTTATACATTCATGAAGTCTATAAAAGCCCCCTTATTAAATAATCCTTTCTCTTTATACCTTGCATTAAATGTAATTATTTGTTTGAAATAACCCTGAATTAACTGGTAATCTGCTACCATTCATAACTGAGCATCTGGGTGCCTATTTGTAGCATTACATATATCCTCTGAGTTGTTCATGCTTCTCTATTCTGGCCACTGGGAAGCTGGTATATGGCATTACTTATAGTACTTAGCATTTGGCGATACAAAATAATCTGAAAAGACACTCCGTCAGGCATCTGTAAATACAGATTAAATAGTCATTATACATTCAGAATGCAGATTTAAGTTAAGAAGCACCCTGTATTTCAAAAACATTTCACTAAAGAAGAAACTTCTGACATTTAAGAATATTTTCCAGTTTGTTTAAGTATTTACGGCATAGGACGAGATATTACACAGCAATACAATGGCATTAAAATGCGTTCCATAAATACATATCACCCATAGCAAAATCTTGAACATCCTACGTACACATTATATGCCACTGTTTAATACCCTTATAAAGATGAAAGTGTGAGGGTGGGGGGTAGGAGAAACTCCATCAGCTGTGACAATTACAAACTGAGTCTCACAGGCTTCGTTCCCTTTGTCTATGTGTATGTCATCTCTCCCGACAACTAAGGGAGGAGTTTAAGCAGTCAGGCTCTAATGTGCATGCCCTCAAAATATAGCTTGCCACAAATAAAAAATAAATAAATAACTATCATTGACTTAGTGCGTTTGGTCCATCTAATGGCAGGCTGCACTCCCCGGAGCCTAACATGATTTAGAACAGGTTTCAAACATCTCTCTTCATTCAGTGTACATGTGCCCTAGTAACTCGACATGTGTAACTGTTGCCAGTGTCATCCCTTTGCAAACGGTTATACATTTACACATAGCCACCAGTTTGATAATGTGCTCTTTGTTCATGCATTTTTTGTCGAATTGTATTCAACATGTAAATATGTATTCACTGAAAAGGCCTTAGTTACTGTGCAGTTAAGTTGCACAGATTTAACACAAAAAACCTTAACATTCTGCAGATGTGGGAAGTCATGACCAGCTTAGCTCAGTGTGCTACCGTTCATGTCGCGCATAATGCTATGTTCCCCCATAATGCCAGTTTGTATGTCAATGTGAATACCTTCTCTTATAATATGTGTGTGCTCACGGGCTTTGCAACGAGAACACGCCACGTTAATTTGGTCATGACTTCCACAGCCATTTACTTTCAAGGGTTTTGTTGCGTTAAATCTGCACAACTTTACTTCGCTTTAACTAAGGTATTTTTTTCAGTGAATTACAAAGGTTTTGTTATATAGTAGTTTTTTATGGGTCACTAGTCATGGCCTTCAGCCACTGTACATGTACCATGAATATGTCTCATTTGGACCTACTTGGTGGCCATGGCCTTCGTAGGGGGCCACTATACATGTTTGTAGGCCCACTAGCCAGGGCTTTCGGACCTGTCACGTGAGCACAGCCTTTGGCCGTGGCCAATGTATATTTTAAAACACTATTGGGCCACTAGCCATGGCCTTCATCCATGGCCAGTGGTCACTGCCATTGGCCATGTCCACTGTACATATTCCCCCAATATGTTTCTTTTGGACCCAATAGGTGCCATGGACGTTGGCTGTGGCCACTGTACATCTCTTTTGGTCCCAATAGCCAGGGCCTTTGGCCTTGGACAGTGAGCATGGCCTTAGGCTGTGCCCACTGTATATTTTTAAACACTACCGGGCCACTAGCCATGGCCTTAAGCCATGTCCAGTGGCCACGCACAGTGTCCACTGTATGTGTTCCCCCAATATGTTTATTTTAGGACCACTAGGTGGCAATGACCTCGCTCTTGGAAACTAAACATGTCTTTCGGACCCACTAGTGAATAATATGTGTATGGTCAAGGCTATTTTGTCACCCTCCTCTTTCTTTTTGTCAAAGATTCTTTTGCATGGGATACACAACAAGTGATGTCTATTTCACTTTAAAAACATCTGTTTTTTATTTAAATATCCACAGGTCTTATATAAATCCTAGTTTAAAATCACATAAAAAATGACAACTTCTTCATATATACACATTCATTGGCAACAATAGCCTTCATACAATATTTGTTACACATTGGTATCAACATAGTACATTTTGTAGACACATGGGCGAGACATTGACACTCTGCAGTGTCTATTTGTCAATTTATGTCTGTGTTGTGGTGCGTGCCCTGGTTTTATCAGTGCTGATAGTTGTTTCTGTTATCAGGTTGACACCATGTGTTTCGGCTGTCTAGTCACCGGACTACAGTGTCACAGGTAAGCAGCCTTCATCAGGACGGAGCTGGATTGATAGTGGGCACAGATTAATGTGCAATGTGTCTAGAACAGGGACAAGCAAAGTGGGGTGACATTTTATTCCAAAACGAATGTGTCACTACATTATAGAAATCATTTTTAATCAGTGAATCGGAGGGCTTCCTACCTGTCTTTATAGGAGCCCGTTCCACTCTTGAAAAGGTGGAGCCCAAAACGTGGAATCTATTCAGTGTAGGGCGTCGGCAGCGCCCATCTAGATAAAAAGGCAGTGCTTGGTCACATAGTCTCATAAAGGTAACCTATGACATCATCTTACAAGTCGTTTTCCCCAACATACCTGATGGGGTTCGGAATCTGTCAAATTGCTTAAGTCTCACATATGCATGGTCCGTTTTGAGTATGTAAGTCAATTTTGAAAGAAGGCTGTCCCCAAAGAAGTAATGCCTATTTTGTAACAGCAAATGAATGCTGCATGATGTGCACCTTTGACAAGTGAAATCATGTATACTTAGGAGTGCCATGCTGCTTGTCTAGGAGCACCAGTCATGAAGGACCCAAGTGTGTGTCTACGATCGTATGATATGCTCACTGTGTGGTAGCTCTATTTCCTAGTACACACAAATATGGTTTGGGCTGTGTTTGCATTCGCAATAATGAACTGCCAGGCTGCATTTAGCGCGGCTCACGTTAGGCGTGGAAATGGCGTGCATTAAATACGTGAGCGAGTGATAGCAATTTTTATCACAGCAACCCCATGGATCCTGAGGGACCCGTGGTGATCAAGTGAAGTGCCCATCAAACTATATTGCTATTGGGGCTGGCCTTTAAAAATGTAATGCAGTGGAAGCCATGCAAAGCCTGTACTTACAGTTAGTACACTCGATCCTTCCCATTACAAGGTTGCCTAGCAACCGGACTAAGCACTCAGGACCCCATATAAAGGCACTTTCAATATGGAGGCCATCTTAAGCTGGCTAAACCAGCATCTGTCTCTATCCTGTGCCCTGGTGCCTGTGTCTGCTGGTGTGGGTGCACTTTTTTTCTTTCTGACCACTCTCCAAGAGTGATATATATTTATATTGGCTCAAATGTCCCATCCTTTTGGCATGTTCATATTTGTCTCTGCAGCACATATCAATGAACAATAATATAGTGTATATGTGTAGCTAGGATCAGGCATGATGCACATATTAGTACAGTATATAGACTAAAAACCCCCTGCTAGATATAATTAGTGCGGAAAGAAATGTAGAACATTCCCTGTATAGTCTATAATCTATAGCCCTGTGTATCTTCACACACTGTTGTTTTCATATGTATAGTAATGATATTCTTGTATTTACAGTCATTTGTAGACCAGTACTGCAGACAATGAATTCTCTACTAGTTACAACATTCTGGATATTTTATCTCAAAGTATTCTTATATTTACAGTCATTTGTCCACCAATCCTGCGGACAATGTATTGTCTACTATTTACAACATTCTGGATATTTTATCCCGACCAATTGTCAATGGGCCTCATTCCGAGTCCGGCGCTAACCAATGGTGGTAGTAGCGCCTTGGTCGGCACCGGACCCGTACCGGCACCGCCCTGGTGGAATGGGAAGTTACCGCCCTATTCCGAGTTGTTCAGGGCGGTAATTTCCCATTCCCCAGGGCTCTTCCCCATTCTGAAATGAGCCTCCATAGGACTCAATGGGAATGGGGAAATTGCAAATAACGGTAACCGTACTTTACGGTCACCGTTATTGGCTAAAAAGCCCCTTTGCGCCCTCGTCCCTAACGCCTGCTAAAAGCAGGCGTTAAGGACGAGGGCGCAAAGGGAACTCGGAATGTGGCGGTAAGGGATTACCGGCACCGGTCTCGTTAACGGTGACCGGTATCCCTTACCGCCATACTCGGAATGAGGCCCAATGAGTTGAGTGCGCTCAGAGTATGAGACATTTGATCAATGTTAGTGTGATACATACATATAATTGCAAGGAACAGTGTCACTTTGCATGTTAACAGTTAGAAATCTATAGACCAGTATGGAGACTTACATTACTTTCAATGGCATGGTAAATGCGAGGAAGTACACAAGTGCACAAGAATGTACATAAAATGTATGTCTGAATGTCCCATAGAGGTCCCACTATTCAGGCCAGCTATCTCATGATGGAAATTGAGTGCTGAGTGAATGTTAGTGTGACAGACAAATATAATTGCAAGGAACCGTGTCACTTTGCGTGTATACAGTTAGAAATCTATACAGCAGTGTGTATGGTTATATTAATTCCAATGGCATGGAAAATGCGAAAAGTACACAAGACCACACAACTGTACATAAAATGGATGTCCAGATACCCTGTGGGGGCACAGCCTAAGTGTGTATGTGTGTCTTACGTATGCCCCGCCACTAAATTTATTATGTAGGCGGAATTGTTTATATATTGGCCTCCCAGTGCTTTGTACAGAGTCATAGTTCTGGTATGATATGATATGATACTTTATTTATATTGCACTCATACACAGGCATTTCCGAGGTGGTACTCTGTTCTTTCTTATGTCAGGATCACATTCTTCCAATTGACCGTGATATTTAATCATTTTCTCACGCTATTTAAGTTATTAATCCATTGTTGTTCTCATCTGTAGAGTTGTGCTGTCATCGCTCCGCCTCTGGGATGTGGTCTTATAGTCTGTATGACGAACCAGATAAGGTCTTTGTCTGAGTGTCCCAATCTTTTGTAATGCTTGGTTAATGGTTTATTCGGTGTCTGGTTTCTTATGCTAGAAAGGTGTTCTGATATCCTTTCTCTTACTTCACGGATCGTTTTGCCTACATATAACAGTTTGCAGGGACATTCGATTATGTAGATCACATATTTACTTCTGCAATTAATATGTTCTCTAAGTTCCTACTTAAGGGTACCATTTTCTAACCATTTCTTTGTCACTGTGAAGTTGCATGCTACACATCTACCACATTTGTGGAGACCTTTAACTGCCGGTAGACCCCAAAGTGGCATTGTACCTTCATTTCCATGAGTGGGTTTATATGTTTGTTCCAGTGTTTGACATAAATTGGCATTCTTTTTCAAAGCAAATAAAGTTTTTTTTGTTCAGGGTCCAAAGGTGTTTTACCAAATGCCTGTTTTTTTTAATTAGTCTTTTAATGTGATTGCTTGTTGGTTCAAATGGTGTCACGCATACCAATCGTTCTTGTTTTTCTCTGTTTTGTTTCGTAAGTGCCACCTCTCAGTCAGTGTGGCCCACACTCTTGAAGTTGTGTCTTATCAATTTCTTTGGGTAACCTCTGTCAGTAAATCTCTTTTTCAGATGTTCTACATGATGTTTAAAGTCTGCTTGTGTGCTACAATTGCATTGAATTCTAAAAACTGGCTGTATGGTAAGTTAAGTTTCAGCCCTGCTGAATGAAAACTGGTGTAGTGCAACAATCCTTTACAATCGGCAGGTTTTCTGTAGAGGGTACTGGAGTATCCGTCTTTCAGTTTGTAGATTGTCAAATCCAAGAAGCTCACTCTTTGGTGGTCTTTTTCCATGGTGAAGTTCGGATTTTCATTACAGCAGTTGAGCCAATTAAAAAATGACGATGAGTCCGCCTCTGTACCTGATCAAATGCAGAACACGTCGTCTATGTAGCGTTTCCATATTTTTATATGGTTAGACCAGGGATTGTAGATGGAAAACATATACAGAGCTTCAAAATGAGCCATATAGATATTGACCACATTGGTGGCAAAGTTTGCCCCTTTTCTGACTCATTTTCTTTGTAAAAATATTTGTTTCTTGAAAAGAAAGACATTTTTGCACACTCTACAACAAATCCACTCAGTGGTTTGGATAGATTCCTTCATCCCTCTAATGTTGTGTACAGGATATCGAGGCATTCACCCTGCGGGATTGATGTGTACAAAGATTCCACATATAATTTCACCAAGATATTATTTTCTCCTCTCTGGATTGTGTTAAGTATATTTATCATATGTGTGGAGTCTTTGACATATGAATCCTTAGTATTTACAAATGTTTTCAGGATATATTCGGTATACACTGATAATGGTTCCAAGATAGAGTCGATTGTGGCCGCTATGGGTCTGCCTGGTGGATTCATTATGTTCTATGCACCTTGGGCAAGATGTAGAAAGTTGGTGTCTTGGGATGTTGTTTTGTGAGAAACCTTTTTTCATCATCGCATGTCAATTCTTGGTTAAGTGCGTGACTAAGTAGGCTCTCGATTTCTTGTCGTATCCATATCATAGGGTCTGTGGAAAGTTTCCTCTAGGCATCACCGTCTGCAAGCAGCCATTCACATTCTGCTTTGTATTTCACAGTGTCGAGAAGCACAATCCCACTGCCCTTGTCTGCTGGTTTAATAGTAATTTGTGTATTCTTGCGTAGGGCTGACAGACTCTGTTGTTCCTCTCGGCTCAGGTTATCATGGTGATGGTTATCTTTATGTAGTACATTCAACGTTTGTTGGATAACTAGGTTCTCAAAAGCAGTTATTTCCGTGGGGCAAGTGTAACTGGGAGGAATAAATCTGGATTTGCCCTTTAGACCAGTAAGATTTTTTTGTCTCGGGCATATTTTCTCTTTGTTGTGTGGGCAGGTGAATTTTGAAGAAGTGTTTTAATTTTATATTGTGAAAGAACTTCCGTATTTTAATTTCACAACAGAATGGGTCCATCTTAGTTACCAGGACGAAAGATAACATTTTTTTGAGTACTGTCAATTCAATATTGTTCAGATTTTTATGATGCGAGATTGATGATGGCCAGATTATTGTTCAGTGGTTCTGCTACCATTGGCGTGTTCTCAATCGATCGTATTGGGGTCGGGTTCCTCTGTTTTGTCTTCTCTAGCCCCCCCTTATGAAAACCCTGGCCTCTAGTTCTTGCTGATGCAGATGTTACAATTGAGATGCTAACTAACAACCCTGATAAGGAAAAAATTCAAATTTATAGAACCGACTGGATTAAGACATGTGAGTCATGTCGACTATATGCTGATGGGGACTATGAGCGCTTTCCGCCAAAGAAAATGAGATCCTTACCAGCATATCTCACTCGATCGCCCTCACCAAAATATTGCGCGCAACTCTTACGCTTGCGCTTCAATATACTTCCAATGAGAGCGCTACTCCTCAGACAGAAACTAATAACAAGACAGGAAAGCAATTGTCGATTTTGTAACTTAGAAACCACTTTTGAAACTCTTAAACATTTAATAACTCAATGTCCTGCCCTAATTGAAATGAGGAAAACTCATTTCTCAAGACACTGTAAATATCTGGCCAAACAGGAAGCAGACCAATGTTGGTCAATTATACTGAACAGCTCCTACCTATCCATTCAAGTGGCTGCCGTGAATTTTCTAGATAGTCTAAATTTAGAGTCTAGTATTCAAACTCAAATGGTACTTAAGGAGAATAGATAGAGGTATTTAAATGGAATTGCTTGAGTAAATAATGCTCTTTTATGAAATGACTGTCCATAAGAAATTGGTACTTTTTGTAAAACAAAGACAAAGGTGATTTGTTGGCTAAGATTGTGTAATTTTCTGTGTTTTAATTTTTTGTAATTGTTATTCATTTTTTGTATGTGCTTTTCTTTATGTTGTGTTAAAAAAAATCACTTTTTGAAAGGTTGATTAAATTCAACCAAATCAATAAAAATAAAAAATAAAAAATAAATTGTGAAAGAACTTCCGTATTTTAAATTTCACAATGGAATGGGTCCATCTTAGTTACCAGAACAAAAGATAACATCTTTTGAAGTAATGTCAATTCAATATTGTTCAGATTTTATGATGAGAGATTGGTGATAGCCAGATTATTGTTCAGTGGTTCTGGTACCATTGGTGTGTTCTCAATCGATCGTATTGGGGTCAGGTCCCTCTGTTTTGGCCTCTCTGATCCCCCCTTATGAAAACCCTGGCCTCTAGTTCCTGGTCCACTCCCTCCTCTCAATGTACTGGTCTCCTGATCGTTGTCGCTTGAGGAGGCTGAGGTATTAGAGAATGTAACGTATCTCTGTTGTCTCCTATTCCCAGGATTTTGATTCGGCTCTGTGTAAAAGGTTTCTCTCAAACAGGGATGTGTGCGTTTTTCTCTGTAATTATCTATATCCTTTTGTAGTTTCTGTATTTTTCTACTTTCACTGAGTTGTCTCAATGTAGTGATTTCCTCTTCATCTTTTCCAACTTCTTCTTAGCCTCCGAGATAGTTTGTCTAGAAAGGTCTTTTCTAGTTTGACCAACTGTTCTCCCTGTATTTTACATTCTTCCTCTGCAGTTACTATTAAGTATAATCCAATCTCGGGAACATTTGTTCCCTACTCCACTTAAGTTCTTATTGAATCTAGGGTTGTCGATAAAAATCCTTGGAATATTGTGGACTTGTAGCCTTTGTCCCTGGCCAGTGAGCACTTCTTCGACCGTGCCCACTGTATATTTTAAAACACTACCATTCTTTCTTACTCACTCGCCAAGGCCTTCGATTATTACCATTGGCCCCGGCCATCCCCAATAGACATATTTTGGCCCTGGCCAGTGGGCACAGCTGAAGCTATATATTAAAACACTACTGGCCCACTAACCAAGGTCTTTGGCCATGTTCACTGCAAATATTCCCCCAATATGTTTCTTTAGGATTCACTGCATGGCCACTGTTCATGTATTATTTCAAAACAATACCAGGCCCACTAGCAAGGGCATCCGTCCATGGTGAGTGAGTAAAAACACTACCAGGCCACTAGCCATGGACCTTGGCCATGTCCACTGTACATGCTCCCCCAATATGTTTCTTTTGGACCATTATACTTGTCTTTCCGGCCCTGTCCATGGTCACTGTATATTTTAAAACACCTTTGGTCCTGTCCACCATGTGTGTTCCCCCAAAATGTTTCTTTCGGGAGACTAGGTGGCAATGGCCTTCGGTTGCAGACACTATACATGTCTTTCAGACCCACTAGCCAGGGCCTTTTGGCCCTGGCCAGTGAGCACGTCCGTCAACCGTGCCCACTGTATACTTTAAAACGCTACCTTTCTTTCTCACTCACTAGCCATGGCCATTGGCCATAGCCCATCAATATATTTCTCCAATAGGTTTCCTAAATGGGCCCACTTGCCATTTCCTTTGGTCGTGGCCACACCAACTGGTTTCTTTTGGACACAGTAGCCATGGCCTCCCTACTAGATCTTTTGGTTTTAGGAGAGGAAGGTTTTGGTTTACTCAACCATGACTGCTTCTGGGTCCCCTTTTCTTAGTCCTTGTCCTTAGGGGACACCCAGTGGGAGGACCACTTGTCAGCCAGCCTGGCCAGCTTAAAGGAATCCAAAATGTTCTGGTCAGCAACATACTGGCACAGCTCTGGTGAACATACTTTAGCAAACATGCACAAAAAACAAAAGGTGTGACAATTCAGCAAACGTGTTCACCTTGTAACCATCAATCCAACCCATCATGTTCATATGTGCAGCACTCACCCAGTCAACCTAAGACACATTGGGCCTCATTACGACTCTGGCGCTAATGGGTTAACGGCACCGTAAAAGGCTGCAGCGCTGTTAACCCATTAGCGCCTTACTACGAGGTCCCTTTGCGGGACCCAACCTGAACGGCTGGTCTAGACCAGCCGTTAAAGTAGGGACCCGCAAAAGGACCTTGGTGCTAAGTACGGTACCGCAATTTGCGGTACCGTACTTAGCGCCTTCCCCAGTCCGATTGAGCCCTATGGGGCAAAAATGGGAATGGGGAAGGGCCAATGTTCAATGGTGAATTACCGCCCCGCCAACCTTGAAATGGGGTGGTAATTCCCCATTAAACATTGGTGGACTTGTTACGCTACCGGCACCAACCATGGTGTTAATAGCGCCATGGTTTAGCAGCAGTATTGTAACGAGGGCCAATCTCTCTTTTCTTAAATTCCCTGAACCTTTTAAGGTATTGGGTAGGTGCCTTGCCAAACTTTGCAATCAAAGCAGACTTCATACACTCATACTGACCCCTTTCTTCCACACTCGTTTTCAGAATACAGTCATATCCAGTCTGAGGCACTCTACTTAACAATCTCTTTTATCAACATCATGAATTGCACAAGCCATTTCAAATTCTTCAATCTATTGGAGGATATCAGAACCCTCCACATACACACCAACCAAATCTTTCATAAACTTGGTGGCAGGGGACCTGACACTCTCAACTGGTTTCGATTAAGTCTCCACTCTAGCTTTCTCTAGCTGGATTCTCTGACAGTCACTGTCCTTGTTCTTAAGTTCAAGATCCCTATACTTTTTTATCCTCGCAATCTGTGGCTTTAAGGATCACTTGTGCCAATTCTTCTTTCTTAAGCTGAGCTTCTATTTCTAACTGTTTATATTGAAAGGCCAATTCCATCCTTAATAATTTAAGTTCCAAGGCATTCCCTGCAGAAACATTGCTGGGGGTCGGAACAGAGGCAGCAGGAATGGTGGCATTCCCAGAATCAGATCCAAAGACACCCCCAGGGGTAGAGCCCTCATTGGTTACATCCCCCCCTTCAAGAGCTTCACAATCAGTCTGGTAGTCCACCAGGGCATCTATCAGCTCAGCCCTTGATTTATCCTCAAATTCGAACTCCCTGGGCCTCATTACCCGGTAGGCGGTGAGCCATGGCGCTATTAGCGCCATGGCTCATGCCGGTAAAATACCGGCTCCGCCTTGGCGGAAAGGGGATTTACTGCCCCATTCCAAGGTTGGAGGGGCGGTAAATCCCCCTTCCGCCATTGCCCTTCCCCATTCCCATTTCTGCCCCATAGGGCTCTATGGGAATGGGGAAGGCGCTAATTACGGCACCGCAATTTTGCGGTGCCGTAATTAGCTCCGAGGTCCCTTAGCGGGTTGGATTTTAACGCCTGCAAAAAGCAGGCGTTAAATCCCCCAACCCGCAATGGGACCTCGTAGTAAGGCGGTAGGGATTTTCCGGTACCGGTATTTTACCGGTACCGGTAAATCCCTACCGCCATCCGTGTAATGAGGCCCCCTGAATTCACAAGCACTCTGGAGAGCCTCTAACGTCATTCGAGTCAATTTACCATTTGCAATAGATTCCATTGCGTGTAATGTAGTTATCTAGCACACAATTAAACCTCAATTTAACAAAGTGTAGATATTTTGTAAGTGGCACGGATACACACTGATTCTTAAAACCATAAGCATCCCACCGCCGCCACCAGTGTAAAGACTGGAGGGGTGTGTCTGTACTCCTGCTCTCTATACGGCCGAGGAGAGGCACAGAGAACCCCAGTGAAGATTCTCTATTTGGTAAAACGTGGGCGAGAAATCAAGGCCTAACTCTCAGGAGGTGATGCAGGCTGTTTCTTAAGCACAGTGTAGTCCCAAGCACCCACAAAGGAATGTCCACACACTGTATTAGTGAAAACACAGTCTTTATATAATTAAAGTTCATGGTTATATGCACAATCCCAATAACTCACTTTGTGCTCAGTTAATCTACCATGGCATACATATACCATCCCTTTAAAGCAGGAGCCACAGATTGTTGAGATCCCATGAGTAAAAAGCTAAACAGTGTCATTGCGGCAGCAGCTTCCATTCTTGTGGTGCTCGTTGACGATCGGTCAAAAACATCCTGCAAACAGAGGCGTGCGGTGCCCCTCGACGACAAGTGTTCATTGTTGTAAGGAGTCAATGAAGAACTTTGGCCCAGCAAGGGCATTGAGTCGTCAGTGTCTCTGGGGTCTTCGGGTGGCGGGAAACCCACCAGCGGAATCTCATCGGTTGTCTGCAGCCTTGACTTTCTCCGGCAGGATGAAAGCAGTCAACGAGAATTAGCAGCGGAGTCGTTGGATCAAATGTCTTTTTTAAAGGAGCACTGCAGCTCCGGGGGGTGACAGCGGTCATCGACAGTGATGTACATCAATGTCCATGCGCTTCTTTTTGTGATTCCATGGCATTCCCCATCTCCAGTCAGCAGCCTTTCGTAGGTCTGTCTACCCGGGAGCTTTGGCAAAGATCAGCTGGTGTACGATGGTCCCTCATTGCTTGGGAAGATGTATCCTAGCCATGTCCTCTCTTCGATCAGTTCCTTAAAGGCACAGCAGCTTTCAGATTAGCGAAGGACCGCAGCTTCAGTCCTTCTTCTTCCAGCGGGCTTCAAAGTTAAGCATCAGTTTTGACTTCAGCTTCTGAAAGATTTCTAGCAGTGAGAGGCCCCCAGATATACTGTTGATCTCCCATTCACTCTGCTGGTTCACACTCAGAAGGCCATTCAGGCAGTCAGGGAGCCAATCGGCTCATGGTGCATTCAGGCCATTCTTCTCCATCCAGACACTCACAACACAGAATGTGGATTCGGACAAGCACTCTGCCATTCAGCACTACACACTGCATTCATACCCATTTCAGGGAGGGCTGTCTCAGTCATTGTGTCAAACACCAGATACTAGACAGCCATAACACAGAATGCATATTCATCAGGCACTCCATTCACCCAGGTCCCACACCATGGGTGTACCCACAACATGCAGTTGTTGGGAAGGCTGTAGCCAGTCTGGCCCAGACTTCCCCACAACACCATATATGGAACTTCCACCCAACAGCCAGAGTCAGGGCTTCCCGGGACTTTGCGAAAAGTAAGGTAACCAGCGATTGAAAGCAAGAGGCCACAGGGGCCATCTTGTTTCCTATCAGGAATCCACTGACTCCAATGACAGGGCCTGGGCATCCCAAAATGGAGGAGGACCAGGGCACCTGTCAATTCAGCATGGAGCCAACACCAGCCCATACCCCGCTCTGTTTTTGGGCACACACAGATGCCCAAAAACATACACTAGGAGTACATGGTTGTACTCCCACCCATGGGTGCCATAAGGGAATCCCAAGGGTCTGTTCACCAAACCAAAAAGAGGAAGAGCCGCCCCACCAGGAGTCCCACATGAACTCCTGTGCAGAAAACAAGACAGGGCAAACATGATAAGGGTATAAAGGACAAGGATATGGAGGCCCTGTCCCTCCGATACATTTCCAGCATCACACCTATCTTCTGGGAAAATATGTTGTGTAAAAATTACTGAACCTTTCTTTTCTTTCTGTTGCTAGATAATTAGCTTCCTTCACTTCTAGTCTGGGGGCAAGATAGGAGTCTGAGAGTATCCCAGGGACCCAAGGAAGAAGGAAGGAAAGGGGGTTCCTTGCTACATGCCCCAACCCAAAGACGAAGTTGGAGGCTGGAGCACCCACTCCCTAAGGAAGGAGAAGGAGCCGGTTCTTTTTCGCAACCACCAACCAGAAAGACAGAAGTGGAGGTCAGATTGCCCACTCCCTAAAGGAAGAAATTGTGCCAGATGGACTCTAACCAAGAGAACAAATATAAAAAAAGGGGAAAAAGGAACTCAGAAGACAACTCACTCTGACCTCCTCTTCCCCACAACAAAATCACAAAAGAACCGAAGAGGTGGGATATGTGGTTTAATCAAAGGCACACACAAACATAACTGAAAGGCCAACTATAAAAATGGCCTGCCAGCCTTCAAAAATCTTTACACTGGAAATGGGCCTATTGAGGCTGGCGTTGTGGGTTTCTGCAAGTAAGAGCTATTTGAATGGCAAGCATTGGAAATTGAACGGATTACCAGGACAGAATGCCAGATATCAGCATGGCCTCATGACATTAGAGGGCCGGCCTGGCTCCCTATCTGCAATGGGCAATCTCTGTGTGGTCAATGAATCTCAACTATTTACTATCAGCAGCCCATTAATGTTCAATGTACAAAAGGGTAGAGAATTGATTGCAGACAGTGTCAACATCGCTGCTTAGCAGACTCTGTGTCATGTGGTTTCCAAGAAATGTACTCCTCAGAGCTAAACTGAAACTAGCTGTGGAATTAAAGAGCGAATATGTATCATGTATTTTGCTCTTGAATGGCCCATAGGACCACATTTTCATAATTTTCTCCATCATCTTGAGGGTCAGAAAAGACATTGAGGTGTCATCTATAAGCTAATATCACAGTGTTTTTGTGGGCTCATGTGCATAAAAGTCAGAATTTTCAGAACTCTGGTATGTAGCCAAAAGTGATCAAAGCTCCCCAGTTGTTTCCAGTCACCTGCCAGCAAAATCAAGTGTGAAAAATACAAGTACCAGAATCCTCAGAGCTAATTAAATTGCCACACCTGAAAAATAAATGCAGACCTGCCTGAAATAACTAAGAAACTGAGCCTCTCTGAAGATTGATGAAGTCATGAAAACGTGCGTTAGGAGGAGAAGTTAAAGACTGGTAACAGAGCGCCTGGCTTTACATTTTTAAACATTGTTTCAGGAGTCCCGGGCTCAAAACGCAGTAGCAGCAGGGCCATCATGCCTTACATTGGAGAACCACAACCATGGCTTTCCCCCTCCCCCATCAAAGGGAAGATTTGTGCTATGGAGGTAGTTGTTTTCAGTCACCTGCCAGCAAAATCAAGTGTGAAAAATACAAGTACCAGAATCCTCAGAGCTAATTAACTTGCCACATCTGAAAAAGAAATGCAGACCTGCCTGAAATAACTAAGAAACTCAGCCTCCCGGAAGATTGATGAAGTCAATAAAACGTGTGTTAGGAGGAGAAGTTAAAGACTGGTAAAAGAGCGCCTGCCTTTACATTTTTAAACATTTTTAAACAGAAAGTGGGAAGAAGCTGAATATTGGCACAATAGTGGCTAAATATATCACATAATCGGTGGTAAACTTTGATCATAATCACTGCTAATATTTCATGTAATTGAGAAAAAAACACCAATTGCACAGGCAACATGGTGCAAACACCGCTGTTATTATATTAAATCCCCCATGAATAGCTGAAGGAGACTATCTAGGAATTGGAAACAGAAGTCTGGGCTTTCTTGATGAAATGGCAGAAAATAGTAATCCTTGATGAGGACATGGTCAAGTTTGTGTTTACAAAACATTCGACAATCCCAACCATCTACTTCCTCCCAAAGATTCACAAGAATCCAACTAAACCATGAGGGAGACCTATTGTGACCTTAAGTGGTTCTCTCCTTGAGAATATGTAAAATTTTGTGGATGATGTATTGTTTACCTTTGTACCCTCACTACCCTCATACGTGAGAGGCACTACAGATTTTCTGTCAAAAATAGATGATCTCCCATGGCAACCAAAATATATTTTGGCAACCATGGACGTGGTATCATTTTACATGTCCATCCAACATACAGATGGTATCAAGGCGTGTGAATTCTTTCAATCACTTACAACATTCCAACATGATCCTTGGCATGATAGATCTTTGCCTACAGAATAACATCTTCCTATTCAATAATGAATTTTTTCGACCTTCTCAGTGCCCCCCATGGGCACCACATTTGAGCCATCATACGCTAACCTGACAATTGGACATTGGGAAAAGTTTACAGTTTGGGCTGAAGGAAATTAGGCGTACACAGAAAACATTGTACTGTGGTAACGTTGTATTGATGACCTCTTCATCATCTGGGATGGCAGCGAAAAGAACTTGATAGAGTTTGTAAAATCCCTGAATATCAACAAATGTAATTTAAAATTCAAGGACCACCACAGTCCACATTCTGTAGTATTCCTAGATTTACAAGTAAAAATAATAGCTCAAAAAGTAGTATGTGAACTACACAGAAAATCCACAGGGGCTAATGTCCCACCGCATGCAAGAAGTGGACATCCAAAGAATCTCATATGGAGCATTCCATATGGGGAATTTATCATAATATGCAGAAATTGTACTAACATCTTGGACTTTGACTCAGCCAGTCAAATTACGGCACAAAGTTTTCTGCAACAACAATAACCCAAAAAAGGTGATTGAGAGATCATATTTGAAAGCACGAGATATAGACAGACATACATTGTTGACCAAATCGACATCCACTTCACCGTGTGAACAAGAGAAAATGGCATTAGAAATATCTTGACATTAAGCAGCCAGTCACACACCATAAAACAAATTGTCAAGAAATATTGGAAAGTACTAAAGGCAGACAATGATCTGGGCAGTGACTTGAATGAACATACAGATACAAATTTCAGCAAAAGTATTTCCATCAAGGATACACTAGTTAACAGTTATATGACACCCGACAATACAGGAGTAAGCTGCAACTGGCTGTCACAAAGTGGGGATGGCTTTTTCAAATGTACAAGATGCAAAATCTGCAAATATCCCAGAACTGCAACATTGAAACTCATCCCATTTTGGGACATCCTATGAATATCAAAGGTAAAATCAGGTGCAAATCAGAATTTGTTGTTTATGTACTAACATGTCCATGCTTGAAATGATATGTAGGGAGCATGAAATGCAAATTGAAAGTTTGCATTCTACAACATGTTAGGGCCATTAAAAATAAGGATGGCACTTATCTTATGGCTAAACATTTTTCTGAATTCCATGGCGGAGATCCAAAGGAGTTGTTTTTCTTTGGCATATATTAGGTTGTTGTTGGACCAAGAGGAGGGGACACTGAACGTCTACTTAGACAAGAAGAAACAAGATTCATCATAGACTAAGAAAGTAAAAACCCTGTTGGCCACAAAGTGGATGAAGAACTCTATACTTTTTGAGGGTTAGAATAAGCACAGTAAACAGCATCCCTTAAACATGACATAGAAGTCCTCCAAACCTGCATGAAAAGAATCTAATTTGTAGGGGAATGTAAGCATTTTTGAACTTCACTCCCTCATTTTGATTGTATCTTCACTCTGTATATTATAGATGACATATTTAATTTGTTACAGATTTTATTTTATTACCATGTTGCTCTGATGTGCATGATTACACCCTGTTCCAGGTTATAGCTTTTTTAGGTTCTGCGTTTCCTTTTCCCCCTCTTTCTTAGTTGTCTTTTATCCCAACCCCAGTAGGGGGATGAGATTTGTGAATATTCTTCTTTTCTAACCACTGAAATTCTACCCAGCCTTATCTGACCATTCTGGTGGACTATAATGGGTTAGTTGTCAGGATGGAGACTACTGGTCCATATTAGCAATCATTCTAAGACCACAAGCTTGACTCAAACACAAAGCTCTTTTATAGCATATTTATATGTACTTATGTTTAGATGTGATGCATAATGCACTTTATTAGATCAATTGTTTTATTGTTCCTGAAATGGATTATAGAATGTAATAGTCTAGCATTGAAAGCCCACATAATGTTGAGCCGATATGCCCATGTATGATGCACTATGCACTTTGACTGATTTATTGTTTAATTGATGATGTCTGCCCTTATAATGGTTAGCTTACATGCCTATTTATAATGCACTATGAATTGTATTGTCTGAAATTACAATGGTACCATCATCATTAGATGTTTAAAAGACTGTTTCTGACAGAATATGCATTGTAATGGTAAGTCCATATGTTCAGATGTGATGCACTATGCACTTTATTAAATCAATAGTTCTTTTATTGAAATTATAGAATATATCATTCTATCATTGGGGGATTAAACTTGATCAGTTGATATGTCTATGTAAAATGCACCATGCACCTTGTTGGACTGATTGACTCATTGCTGACGTTTATGCCTTGATAATGATCATTCTACATGGCTACGCACTATGCACTTTATTCTTTGAAATCGTAGTGGAATGATCACTATCTGGTGTTAACAGAATTGTACCGCCAGTATATGCATGATGTATTTAGATGATTGTGCTATTAGCAGCATGACAATTTTATGCAGGACCAATGACAACATTAGTTCTGTGACCTCAGCGGATCACCCTATGACACAAGAATGATGCATCTTATATTTCATCTGCTGTATCAGGTTAATTAATTGAGGTGTGTATATTGACATAATCTCCCTCTTCCTTTTAGAAAAATAATGACATGGATAAGGTGTAATATATCCTTAAAACAAGAGATACTGACCTTGGCGTAGATATTTTCTAACTATCTGTCAAAATGGATCACAAAATGTGAAAAATGTTTTTAAAAAAATTTAAAAAATCTATGAACGTCTAACCTAGGAGGATGTTAAAAGATCATTGCAAGGACATAGAAGGCATTAACCTTGTCCAAACCAATATGGCCGCATAGCTTTTGAGCTGAAGTGGAAGTCACATTGTCAGTGTTTGGCCCATGGCTGTTTTATTATGATGCTTGGGGAAAGGTGGAGTCACTGTGAACAAGCCACACGTGTGTGGCCAAACTTTTCAGGCTGCCTGCCTGCTTGCATGAACTATTCTGGGAGATGGACATTTTTATTACGAATGAACGTTGTTAAATAAAGTTTGTTACTTCATCAAACTTTGGCAGTACACTTGGCGTCTTTGAATTCAGGCATTAATATCACAGGAGTGCTGCTCGCTGGAACAGCATTTTCTCCGCCATTTAACTTTGGATATATATTACACGGCCCGCGCTAGTGGGC
Source organism: Ambystoma mexicanum (assembly GCF_040938575.1). Lineage (NCBI taxonomy): Eukaryota > Metazoa > Chordata > Amphibia > Caudata > Ambystomatidae > Ambystoma > Ambystoma mexicanum. The sequence continues at coordinate 425,804,058 of NC_090937.1, read as the reverse complement.
GTGTAGTTATAGTTAAGTGGCTAAACCCATAGGAAGACCACTTTTTGGGTGGCTCATAACTTTGCTCCCCCAGACGAATCCTCACCAAACTTTGCAAAAAAAGTATATGGCCCTCTCTGAATTATTTTGGAAAGTTTTGTGAGGTTTCGTCAGGGAGAGAGGGAATGTTATAGGCAGGTCCCACATTTTTCTTTCTCCATAGACTGAATGGAGAATAACTTTGTACACATGTACAGCCCAATCCGCTGGATGGATTTTCACCAAGTTAGCAGCAGGAGCTGCGGCTTGGTCCCGAAAGTGTTCTTTTGTAAATTTGGTGAAAATCCATCCAGTAGTTTTTTTTTGAAAAACAGGTAAAATGTAGGTCCTAAAAAATGTGTGATATCTGGCTCCACTTTACTGTCTCATTTCCCTGTTCACTCTGTGGCCAGAACTCTGATTGGCCCAGGGGGCAGTGTGATGTCTGCAGACATATGACGCACCCACTGATTGGCTGGAGCGAAGCGTGATGTGCATCATCATTTTCAGAAACGCCAGCCATGTTAAATCCGAGGATAGTGCAGCGGCGAAAGGGGCTCAAAATCATGCTTTGAGGCATCTGGTGGTGCGACTAGGGGCTGGAAAGGGTTGGGGAGTGAAAACCTATTCATATGATGTATTTGTTTAGGTGGAAAAAGACAGTGGTGTGTGTGCAGTGTCCAGGAATACTACGGCAGTTCGAGCTCCTCAGGCGAGCACCTTCGGTGGAGACTTCAGGCAGCCTTCACTAGGGTAGGATAGTTCCTGAGGCAAGCAGTTGATGTGGTGACTGCATGCAGGCTTAATTTGGGAAGGGGAGTGGATTGCAGATGCTATGAGGATGTGTGCATAGGGTGTATTATGCTATGTTGTGCGTGGTAAGCCCCTAGACTCTTGGGTGCATGGCCGAAGGTTATGAGGCCATGCACCCAAGAGTCTGCCCACTGGTTGCAAGTACTACAATAGTATCTGTATAGAAGTGGACAGGCCTTCAGGTGGCTGGCTTATTGGACCCAAGAGTCTGCCAATTGGTTGCAAGTACCTTAATAGTATGTGTACAGAAGTGCATAGGGCCTCTGGTGGCTGGTTTATTTATGTGGGCGGTTTGTGGGCGGTGCGCAGCTTGTTGGGTGCATGGCTCGAGTCCATAGGCTGTAGGCCATGCAACCAAGAGCAAAGGCCCTGGGCACAACCACTGCAACATAACATAGCCATGTTGTCAATATTGTGATAGTGGTGTATGGAATGCACAAATATGTGTAAAGAATGCAATGTGCATATTACAAAGAAGAAAGATACCAATAAATGTGTATTTACTATATGTATTGTTGGGGGTGTATAGTAGGTCTAGAAAGGTGTACAGGGGCTGAGGTGGCTGGTTTATTGGAGTGAAGAGTGTGCCGACTGCTTGTACATATTGGAATAATATGTGTATAGAAGTGGACAGTGTTTCAGGTTGTTGGCTTATGTGTGTGGATTTGTGACCATTGCACAGATTGCTCGGTGCATGGGTGTGTTATGTTGTGGTGATTGTGACCAGCTACTACAGTGTTGGGTGCATGGCTGGAGGTGATGGAGTCAACAGTACAGGAGTGTGCACTGGGTGAAGTTTTGGAATTCTATGTGTACAGAAGTGGACAGGGCTTTAGGTGGATGGTTTATGTGTTTGGATTGTGGCCACTGGGCACATTCTTTGGTATTTTACGGTATTATGATGTATTGGTTGTGGGCAGTTAATAGAGTCTTGGGTGCAGAGGCCATGTATTGTAGAGTGTGTGCATTGGATGGAAGTATTATAATAGTATGTGAACTGAAGTGGGTAGGGCCGCAGGTGGCTGTGTTATGTTTGTGGGTTGTGGTAACTGGGCAGATGTTTGCATGTATGGCTGTATTATGTTGCGGTGCTTGTGGCATTTGCCACAAGCACCGCAACATAATACAGCCATGCATGCAAATATGGTGATACTGGTATATGGATTCGACAAATATGTGTACAGGGTGCAATTTTATTGTACTGATTGTTTGGGCAAGTTGTTATAACCATATGCTTATCGATTGTAAACATTTTTCCTATACATCTTACCTTAGTTTTCCTAACTTTTACAGATGCGAATAGAACGAGTTTGGCACGGCCATCTTGTGCTAATCTTATGCATGGATCAATCTCTGTAAGTTTAAGTGAAGGCACGGTAATAAATCAAAACAGCCGCCCCCAAAACTGACATCAGTTTTGCCAATGATCGGCTCTAACTATTTTCATTACGTTTGTGGCCAGCGTAGCCCAACGTGCCACGTCATCACCCAAGCCCGCGCAAACAGGAATATAAACACAAGATAAAACAGACCTGCTCACACAATTCATACCCTCTCTGTCTTGCCAAAGATGTCATTGTAACATAGCGTGCAAGATTTCTGTTTGAAAACCAAGCACACTGCTCACGGACAACGTTTACGCCATGGTCCATTAATTGTTATGCATACAGTACTTTATCCTACTCATTTTTATTCTGAAGAAAAATGTTATGTAAACTTCAATTTACATAATTTCTGGAAATTCCATGGTTAGATTGTTTCCACGAGAAATCGCTCTGTATGAAGTATCACACACTTTTAGACTAACTTGGCAGTACATGTCCGCTCTGAATATAGTTAAAGTTATATTTTGTCTTTTTTTTCTCTTTTGCACAATGTATGTCCTTCTAGCAATTGATGCGTAACATTCAAATTACAATAAGCATTCATCCTGTTCAAAGGCAGACACATTAGGTTTTGATTTCCGGAAAGAATGCAGAAAAAAAAATCATCCAGTAGACGGATGAGCAAATAAACAATTGTAGAATGTACGCCCCCTATGTAATACTGTCATGTAAACTGTCTTATGAATTAACGTGCATGTTTGGACACTGTGTGTGACAGACTGTGTGTGTCAGATGGCCGAGCATATGTGGGTGGCAGGGCCATGTTAAGCACTTTTGGGTCCCTGGGCACAGACATTTTTTGTGCCCCTCTCCACCAAACCAAAGGAATTACTTTAAAACTTTTAAAAAGACATGGTTTTCGAATAGTGTTTCCATTAGATATTAAAATAGAAAAGCAGAAGTTTAAAACTTTAAAGAGTAGAGCAGACTTTAAAATATGCTTTCCCGAGTCCAGCATGATGTGGTCCATTGTGTCTTCTACCCGTTTGAGTCAAATGGCCTACATAAGAGGAATGATCAAGTAATAGGCGAAACGATGCCACTGGCATCCGAGGAGTCAAATCTTACCAAACATAGTACAGTTAGGTATGAGATATGCAAGCATTCAGTGTTTGGGCTCTGGCATCTGGGCAGATTGTTGGTAACTTACTGTATTATGATGTATTGGTTGCAGGCAGTTACTTGGGTGCAGAGGGCATTCATCAAAGAGTTTGTACATTGGCTGGAAGTAGTGCAATACTACGTGAACTGAAGTGGGTATGGGTTTGGTGGCTGTGTTATGTTTGTGGTTTGTGGTAAGTGGTTAGATGTTTGCATGCATGCCTGTATAATGTTGTGGTGGTTGTGGCCAGGGTCTAGAGAATTGAGTGCATGGCTGGAGGCCATAGACTGTAGGGTATGCACTCAAGAGTGTAGGTTGTGGGTAGAAGCACCACAGTATAATATACCAATACATTCAACATTGTGATACTGGTATGTGGATTGCAGAAATATGTGCACGGATTGAAATTTGGAGATTATAAAGAAGTATAACACCAATAATGTTATACTTAATGTTTGTATTGTTGAGGGCCTTTGCGGTTTTTGTGCATGGTAGTGGAAATGTAGGAGTAATCTTTGTTTCATTCTCTGTGATAAAAGAAAACATAACATGTTAGGGTCGGTACTTTGTCATTTTGTAGTTAATTGTATTGCAGACATTTGTATACTTTGTGGACAGTCATAATTAGTACTTCATAAGTACCGTGCTTTAAACAAGTGTACTGTGCAATGTACACAGTTCCTGTGTTTTTTCACACAATCATTGGGTCTGTGGGAAAAAAATCAATGCAGGATTAAAAATATATATATATGTCTACATTCAATTATCATTATGTTGTACAGACCGTTTTAGTGATGTATACACTCGTTACAGCAAGGTTTAAGGTGCACTGTTGCAGTAGGAAGAATTTAAATTGTGTATGATTTGTCTTTTGGAATTGGTGGTAGTATGGTTGCAGTTAGATACCAGTTGGTGATTCTAACTGTTTATCTGTTTCCTCTTTTTAGCAGTATTTATTATTGTTTGGTTGTTGCTGATGTTATAGAAGTATTGTGGCATTGCACTGTGATATTGCAGGATTGTGGGTGGAGTTAGATACCTGTTGGCATATTGTAACTGCTGATAGTTTGGAAGTTGTTGAGGGTATGTTTGTAGCACTGTGGTTGCTGAAGGTTGAGTTTAGCAGTTTGAATGCTGCAAGTAATATTGAAGTATTATGGCTGCAGTTAGATAGGAGTTGGCGTATTCTAACTGTTTGCAAATTCTATTTTTTGCAATGTATGTTTTGAGGCTTGTGCATTCTTGTTGGTACATTTTCATTTTTCAATATTGTATAGTGCTATTAAAGCTCTATGGGTTCACTTAATAATATTTGCATTTTTCTTGCATTGGTATGGGTATTGTTAAACAGTTGTTTCCTTATTCTAGTAGTTGGTGGTTTCAGAGGTTACTGAGGACAGTTTTAAACCTTCATAATCAGTCCTTTTTTTAAGTAGCATGTAAGAAACAATACTAGTGCGTCTTTTCTACAGTTAGTGTTTTTGTGACTGTAATCATTGGGTCATTGGGGACAAAATTGAATAGCAGGCAAACAGATGTATTTGGTGGATAGTTCCTGTATGCTAAGTTGTTCCAGTTCCACAGAGTAGAAGGAAATTTATTTTTTACCATTATATATGTACTGGCGGGTGTTGGCGAGTAGGTTATTCTAATTTTGTAGATCAGTGAGTACATTTTGATTTCAAGAATATTAAGTAGGCATTTGCAAGATTTGCTGGTAATCTCTGCTTTAGAGTAATGGACGTATCATTGCATTGAAACCATTCACATTTCTTTTTAATGTTTGCAGTATGGTGACCTGCAGTGGTTGTGGCACCTGTGTGGTAGATTATGGCTACTCTTGTGAAGGTTTTCTTTCCAAGTGATACTTGTCCGTGTGTGAAGCTGATAAGCTTTTAGTTGTTTTTGGTTTGTTGGGTATTTTGGGGCCTGGCGGTATTTTCTTACCGCCGAAAAATAATTTAGCAACAATCACTCCTTGTATTCAGATTGGGTTATGTATAATAATAATACAGTGGATATGCATTATTTCAGTACACAGACATGCGTGGTTGGTATGTGTGGTTGGTGGTATTTTGGTGAGCATAATGCCTTTGTTTTATTTGTGGCCCCAATATCCAAAACCCCTTATTTTTGTTTAGATTTTTCGTGTAATCACTAGAGAGACCTCAGGCTTGTATTTCAGGAACACCACATTTTCATTTTTAGTGTGCCACCATGGGCAATTTCTCGCTGTCTTATCTACGGCAGCGAGCTATCATGTGGTATTTTTCACTAACTTATATACGGTAGTGAACTATGTCCCGGGTCTCTATTTTTGCTGACTCATGTACCTTCAGCAAAAGGCTATAACACACACAGTTAGTTATAATTGCGCATACTGAATGACATTGTGCACACAGCTGCAGCCAAATCTTATTTTTAGCTACCTTAAAAATGACAATTGCACTGTCTAAACATCTCCCCACATCATCAGCACTGTATTGGTAAATGCACAAATGAAAGAGAAAATAACACATACAACCCGTCTGCTTTCAGATATTTTTGTATATTATAAAAGTTGCATTTAAACACGATCTCACTCTTTTACAGAAATAAATGAAATAGCACAGTAACAGCATTATTTGTGATACACTGAGAAGAGAGTGGCGGGGAACAATAATTCAATTTGCAACATTAAACACGTGGGTACAGCACAGGAATCTCCTTTCCTACACTGACTGAATATTTTCGCACATTCAGCCCCCACACTTCAGCGAGATAATTACCAGGCTTATTCAGCATGTAACTTCTTTGACTGGTCGCCTTCTGGAGGGGTTCACCCAGTAAGGACAAGCATTTGCTGTCACTCAAACTGGGACTTGTTGACTTCAAATCCCAGTCTCTGCAACCAAGTTGAATCTGCTTTAGGAATCAGGCATCCCCAGCTATCAACCCAGTCCTTCTTCGAGCTGTGTCAAGATGTCTCTCCCTAGCTTCTTCCTCGAGATTATACAAGAAAACTCTGGTTACCTCCTACCAAAGGATCCTAACCAATAAAATTCTATCATGCACTAACCACCCTCTGCACACAATGGCTTGGCTTATACAGTTGCAACTGTAACCAAACTGATTTCCTGCTTATTCGAGGTCTTTGCTTCCTGCAGTTACTGTGGACAGAACAGCAGAGCAAAAAGAAAAAAAAAATGGAATGTGCATTTAAATAATGACTTTCAGAGCCTGTAATTTTCCATTCATGTGGCACTGAAGAGCACATTATTATTAGTGGGTTATGATCAGGTTTGTTGTTAATGAGGTTAGTTTATTAATTTTCAAATGTGTTTCTTGCAACATAGGCATTTCAGGTGAAAAATAGTGCGCATTTTGAATGTACAAATGTGTGCTTTTAACTGTGAAAAAAATGATTTGCATTTTATATGTAAAAATCGTTTTTGACTGAATAACCTACCCTCATTTATATGTCCATGTTACACTGGCAACACAGAGCGTGAAACAATTGCATCATAGCAATGCACCAAACCCATGCAGTGGTACTGCATAAAAAAAAACATGCTACACATTCATCCTGTTCAGTAGTGCTGTACTCTGTGTTGTAACACGCTAAATAACCTTACAGGTTCCATCTGCATTGTATATTAAAAGTGTTAGTGTTAGCTATTGGCTATGTAATTGTATCTGTAAGGTGGAACAATTATCAGAATTGCAAGTAGTACATAATATGCTATGGTTTGCATTTTGTATGAGTTGCTGAAATGGAATGGATTCACAGTTAGGTATCGCTACATGTGGAAGATCTGGAAGATTTCATTTATAGGTATGTTTTTGCTTTTCAGTACTTGTAGTAAGTACATTAGAAATTCCTGTGGATCTTCTTGTGTGTGTATAGTGAATTTCACCATTCCACCACAGTAGTCCAATTCCTGCCTTATTCCTGAGGCACTGCAAGTGTTCTCAGGAGTGTCTGTTGCATTTCTGTGAAGGAGTAGCATTTGTAAACACAACTGGTCTGAGCCTTTTAAATAAATGTTTTCAACAATTGGTGGCAATTGGAATAGACCATTGATTGCTACATTTGCATAGCAATTTACACCAGTTGTATTGGACATTGTCAATGGACAAGATACTTGTGTGTCTGAATCATTTGATGTAAGTCCATGTGGTCTGTGAGAAGAGGTAGTTCGCTTTGTTTGTGCAGTTGGGTATGTATTTTCCTTTTTAGTACATTTTTCTGTGGTTTTGGTAGTTGATGGAGTGTGAGCTGATTTAAATTGCTTTTGTGGTACTGTTGGGAGATCATGTATCAGTTCTGATTGCATTAGTTTTCTTTTGCAAAGTTTGTGTTTTTCAGGAATAGGGTAGATGGGGTGTTGTAGAGTAACACTTAGTCTATATTACTCTATGATGCAAGGAATGTCAGTGTTTTGGTGTTACCTGCATCAAAATTGACTAGAAATAGTTTCAGGTGTACTTAGCTGTGACATTGCTTTGTAACTCATGCCTTCTTTAAAGACTGTGCTGCCAATATCAATCACTGCTTGATCTACGGTTAGACCATGCAATTTAGGGATAGTGACTGCATATTCTAGTGACAGAGAAAACTGTTCTCTGCGTACATACAAGTCTTTGAAATGAAGGAATCAGGCTATTGAGCATCCTATCATTTTTACTTCTGAAAGTTTGTCAAAGTGGATGCAAACAAACTGAATGCTGTTGTCACGTGGGTATGTCTGGAAGCCAACAACTACAAAAGTGCTCCACTAACTAAACCTTGCTCCTCGTCAAAGTTATGCTTTAGCATTACTGTACAGTTTAAACACAATGTTAACATTTTCTCCAAACCAGTTGTGCTAGAGATAGATTTTTCTAAAAGTATTTAGTTGTGCTATGGCTTGTTGACACATAGGTATTATCATACCATGTAAGTCCAATTTGTATGTGGAGTAAATTTGCACCTGTGGTTGAATTTCTTTTTTCAGCATTGTTTCATTGAATTGTGCACAGCTTGCTAGAGTTGGCATTAAGGACATGCAGTTCACATTTGTGTGTGCTAATTTTTCCATGACATCAGTAGCACATGTGTTATGCCCATATAGCTCATGGATGCATCTGGCATTTAGGATAGAATGAGCTTCCTTAGATAGTACACCAATGCAAATGCTTTTTAAAATATTGGCGTAGGTGAGGTCTACAGACTGACACATGTTTTCAGTTAGATCTCTGTATTGGAAATGTTGCCAGAGATTTACATTCCCTATGCTTTCAAGAGTTTTATGGCATAGTTTGTGTCCTAAGGTTTTAAAAATAGGTTCACCTTTCACTGGTGTTAATTGAAGGAGAGCTCCGAAAACAATAATATGTTTTCCTCCAAAGAGTTCTTCGTAGTCTGTTTTGAGGACCTCTTGCAATGTAAGGTGAATCAAAGCCAACATTAGGTTGGAGACCTTGCTCACCTCATCTATTAGGAGCATTTTCATTTGTTTCAAAACTCTATTTAGCTCCATAGAATCTTCTGTTGAAAGTTTGTTGTAGTCTAATTTGTTTTGGTGTTCTACTGGAAGGAGTAGCAATCAGTGTAAAGTGACACCACCTATGTTGTAGGCAGCTAAACCTGTGAGGGAGGTTACAACAGCTGAATTAATTGTTGGAGGAATTTACTGAGGATTTTTATTAAGAATGTTTTGCCTGGACCAGCTTGACCAATTACATACAGCAGTACAGGTTTATAGTGTTGACAGGTTGACAGGTAGAAGTTTTCATTTTGTGCTGCATACCATGTTCAATTTCTTTAGTTACTTCTAGGAAAATGGTACGCTGCTCATTGTTTAGTTGTCATTTCAATAGAGAAAAGTCTTCTGCAGATTGCTCAGACTGACACATGGTGTTCTCTACTTCAGTCATGGCTAATTCTGCCTCATTTACTACGAGTGGGTGTCCAAGTGGTTCTTGGCTTCCTGTCAGAGAAGGTTGATTGCTCCCAGGAGTGTCTATGTTTAGTTGTGCTTTGAATAATTCTTCTTGTTGGCGTTCATTGTCCAACATGTTTTTGTAGTGAATACAGTTTATATCTGTTATGGTTCTTTCACTTGCATTGAAAGCATCTTCAAAGGAGGAATGGGTGTCTAATAAATCTTCTTCTTTTCTCCATGGTTTAAAAAGTTGCAGTAGGACCATGTAGTACAGTTCTTTGTGTTGAGGAGTTTTTAATGAAAGCTTCATATTATTAATCAGGCTGTGTTTGGTAAGTTGCACCAGGCTGCCCTCACAACTTTTGCCTTTGTATTTACCTTTTTTCTCATCTGGTTTAATGTTATTTTTGTATGAGAAGTTTTGGGCTATGTGGTACAGGCTCATGGTTACTCCTGTTTGGGTAGTATGTATCCAACAAGTAAGTTTTTCAAAGTGGCTTGGCTGTTCGGATCATTTTTGACTATTATTTCAATGTCTTGGTAAGATTTGAGAACTCTTTTTCTGGATGCAGGAGGACCAAAGCTTAGCCAGACTATGGGCCTCATTACGAGTCCAGCGGTAACCTGACAGTTTTTTCGGCTCGGGTAGCGCCGGACTCGTATTACCATTCCGCCTCCGTGATTCCTGGAATTACCAGGGGCATTACAACCCCGGTGTCCCGGGAATTCCGGAGGCGGAATTTGGTAAATCCCCATTCCCATTGAGTCCTATAGGACTCAATGGGAATGGGGACCATGGAAACACCGGCACCATCTTCAGGCGGGCAGTGTTAAACCCACCAGGTCAGACCTGCCGGGAATGACACCTCCACCTGCAGGACTCCAAATCACCCAGAATGGAACCAACGGTGACAGCGGGTTTAACGGGACTGTTATTTCCATATCGGGTAACTCGTAATGAGGCCCTATGTTTTCAGATTTCCCATATAAGGTGGTGTTGGTTAAACGATCTTCAGCTTTGTAGCAGCCACATTCTATTTGGGAGGGCATTTGTATGCCAAAGCTGTACAAATTCTGTGACAGTGTTCTGTCTGATGATATGTCATACCAGAGGACTTTCAGTTCTATTTTCTCTGCTTTGGTTAAGTAGGCTGTGACATATCGTGTAACTGCAGTGGAATTGTTTGCAATGTACTGCACATCCATATTTGCATTCCATAGGAGGGAAATTATTGCATTGTAATCATTGATGTACTTTGATGCTTCGGTTCTTTTCATGCAGTATTTGTTGTTAGGAGATTTGCCTTTCACACTGTGTCTAACCAAAAGACATGCAGCTGTTTACTTGTCCTGTTGCTGAAACTGGTCTAGGGAAACCAAATCACCATTTGTTGTTGTGTTTGACATTGTTTTTATATTTGCGCCGACAATACTTGCCACACTTGTGTCTTTTAAACTGCAAAATGTGTGCATGTAGGTCACTATGTGTACTTTCAGAAGGGATTTCGCAAGTAACATATTTGTGAATGAACTGCAAAACAGATGCATCACTGTCCTGCATTTGATATGTTTCCAGTGCATTGTCTATGATGTCTTTGGAGTGCAGTGGGTGAATTGTATAGTGGTCTAAAATATTGGAGGCTGCAGTAGGATCTAGAAGTTCAAATTGGCCAGTTGTTGAGGAGTCCTGAATTATTTTGTCGTTTTTCTCAGAATTTCATCAATGTTTATTTCTTTGTAGTATTCATTTTTGTCTTTAAGATATTGCATGGCTTTTCTAACTTTGTTTAAGTTCACTAGTTGCTGCCATTTTAGTTTTTCTATTGTAGGTACACTATTCACCATGATAATCAAAGATTGTTCAATTGGTCATTGCACTCCTAGAGTGTCTAAATTTTCTTTGAGATCTAATGGCAAATAAACTACTTTGCCACAAGTGCCTCTCAGTAATTCAGTGGGAGGCAATTTTGCAGTTTTTGGTTGTAGTTTGTATTATTGCTTGAAATGGGTGTACTGTTTGGATTATAATGGTCTGATACAAATGAAGCTGTTTGAGTGGTTTTGGCAGTGGAGTTATTTCAAAATTATTACTGATAGCCTGTGAAGGCATTTGGTTGTTGTCAAGTTTTGCAGTGCAGTATGTGCACAGTATTGATGGGTTAGTAATTTCATATTTGTTTTGCGCTATAATGTGGAGAGCTAATTGGAACCATTGGGATTCCTCATTGTCTTCTGTTTTGTACATTATATCTATAGTTTTTGTGCTCTTTGTATAAAATGTTCTGTAACAACACACAGATACTTGGTTTGCTAGTTCAGCAGATATGCTTTTGAACTTGGCTATTTATTTTTTGTATGTGTGTAATAGAACATTGACAATTGCAAAGTTGTTGCTACTGTTTTCTGAAGTTACTGGATTTTGTAAGTACTAAAATATTTGCTTTGGATGTGGTCTATTTGTTCGAGCAGTAGTTTTGCTGTACCATGTAGGAGAATGTAATTTAAATGATTCAGTGCTAAAGTAGGACGTTTTGCACAGTACAGTTTGTGAACGAGATGTCTTAAAGTACAATGGTGTGTTGCTAACATTTTGATATAGTGGAAGGTGCTTTTGCAAGCAGGTCCAGAAATACAGGCTAATGAATGTCCTCGTAGTCATGTGTATTTATGCACTGGACAGGAGTCGATAGTATGTAGTATTTTCATTTTCATTTGTCGTAGGCTTTTACCTAGTGATTAAGGAACTGCTGCAAAGACTTGATAGAGTTTTGGCATGTGTTACACATTGTTGTGCATTGCGCTTTGTAGATGGGGCGTATTGGTTCGGTGGAATGGAGAGTTGTTTCTAAGTTTGATGGTGATATTTGTGAGGACACTGTTTCTTCTTCCATTATCGTATTGTCTACCTATTCATACCCTTGCCCACTGCTATGCTTGGCAATTTGGTTTCTTTGCTCTTGTTTGTATGATTCTTCATTGAAATATGGCTCTGTGCTGGTGGTGTGACTTCCCTCACCTGTACAGATGTTGCCAAAGTTATCTATGCTGATATTGTGTTTGTTGAGAAGTACTGGTTGTAGTTTACTAATTCATTTTGTTAGTGGTTTAATTCTGTTTAAAATTAATATGAAGAATTTCCTTTTGAGGAGCATTGCACTGTTTACAAGAGCTTCCAGGATCAGTTTTCTGCAGCAAGTTTTAAGGGTTGAGCATGATTTTTCTCCTGTATTTATAAGGTTCTGAAGGACTCTGTGGTGGAGCATTTGTTGTCAAATACATTTTTTGGTATGTGCTCTGTAAGCAGTAGTGGTAGTTGAAATCTTTTTAGTAAATTTATTTTTATTTTTACATTTTGAAAGAGGAATTAACATTTGTTTCCTATTAGGTGCTTCGGTTTTCGTTAGTGACTGTATTAGCTTTTTTGTTTGAACTTTCTGTACACAATCTGCTAAAGGCGGATGGCTATTTTGTATGCTTTTAGGTTGACCGGCTCTATTTCTGCATTGTTTTCTACAGAGTTTATTTTTTGTAGGCATTTTGTAGTATCTGTTGGAGAAAAAAAGGACATTTTGGGTGTGCAGGTTGTGCAATGTATATGTGTGCACTGTGAATGAGTGTTTGAATCTGAGTGTAGGCATACACATAGAGGTGTGTGATTGTGTAATGGGTTATTACTTTAAGTTGGGAAGGCTGTATTGGTATCTGTGTGTTACTATGATGGCAGTCAGATGACAACAGGAAGTGGGCACCTGTTGAGGTGCAATGAGTAAGAACTAAGCAAATACAGTTGGGCTGATGGAATTGTGTATCCTACAATACAAGAACACTGCACAGCCAGAGTAAGAGGCAGAACACTATGATAGTATTGCACTTACTTTGTTGGATGTTGAGAGTAGGTTTCTTCGCGGTTGTATTTTCCACTTGAGATGCCACCGGCTTTCAGGAGAGAGGTGTTCATTCCAACTGCAAAAGGGAGTAAGAACATATGTTTTTTAATTGCATAGTGATTGCATTTGGAGAATACATTATTTAAAATTGTAGGAGGCTGTCTTGGCAAGTGGAGTTAGTGTGTGTGTGAAATTGGATAGCTTTGTATATGAATGGGGACTTGGGAGCATTAGCATTTTTGGTAAGGGGGTCAGTGGCTTATTTATAATTGTGCCGTATGAGGTGCACTTTAGCAAGTGCATGTGTTGCTGTGGGACTATTTAGTTTGGAAATGGATTAGTGCAAGTTGTAGTAGGGCAAGAAAAAGGTTCAGAAAGATGTACAGATTGGAAAGGAAAATGTTTATGTGTGTGTAATTCCATTAACTTTTCTGCAGATATAGCCTTGCTACATGAGATGAGCAATCATTTCAGATGTTTGATTTTTGTATCTGCATTTATAAATGGTACTGCTCTCAATTCACACATACATCTTTTTGCTTTTTAAGTAATGGTGCCTTCTGTGAACTGTGCAAGGTAAGTGGCAGGCAACCTGTTGATATGCGCATAATGTATGTACTTGGTATGCTTTGGTAAAATACATTCAGTTTTCATATTCTGTGTACATTTTAGGAATTTTATAGGAGGTGTGTCACTGGGGGAAGAGGTTGTAAAATGACAGAAGGAAAGAAGAGAATTACAGTTTGAACATTACAATGGGTGATATGGGTAAATGAAAACTTTCAAAGCACATAGCATTGTAAGTGCCAGTTGATGATAGGTGATGTGACAAATGACAGTATGCTTTTTGAGTATGTTATGGGGGGTAAGTGGAAGGTACCCTGTTCACAGGCAGTTATAACAGAGTTGGAAATGTACTGCATAATACATATTCATACCTGTAGTTTATGTTGATGGATGGAGATGTAGATGTATCTGGAAGATGAAATAGTTAGTTTTACAGTACTTTTTGATGGAGGTGCTTTGCAATCACAGGAGACCTGTATTCTGAGTGTTTAACAGTACATCTGGAGTGTTGAACAAAGATTATAGAGTTAGATGTAGAGATCTTGGATGTGATTGGTGGATGGTTGTGTGACTGCTTATCAGTAACCAATGAGATAATGGTGTAAAGTGGAATTGGAAAGTGGAAAGATGAAGAAGGTTTGCCCCTGTTTTACGAGATCTGCAGACGATGCAGTAGTCCACAGATCGCACGTGGTGCATCCGGGGCTTGTTACCATTATTGGCATGGTAATGGGGGTGTACTGTGGGGATTATCCAATCAGGTGTTCTGGGTGTGCTTAACAGGAAAGGATGGCAATACTTTGTTTCATTGCTGTGTTGGTTGTGTAGTGAAGATGGCTGGAGTTAGTGTATGGAAAGTGGGAGATTCCTTTATATGTGATCTGGAGAGCTGTGCAAAGGCAAGCAGGTTTTCTGCAGATCTTGGTTTTCCAGGCATGGAGGTTTTATGGTGCAGTGTTCCTGGCCGCAATTTGCAGGCACTGATTGCTGTTTGTAAATACATGGCCACTTTTGGTCATCTGATGTTTTGGTGATGCACTGTGGAGGAGAGCATTTGGGCTACATCAGTGCCCCAAATGTGTGTCCTGTATTGACGTTGTTCCTGGAAGAGCTAATGGTGTTTTTCCCTAATGCAAAGGTGTTTTTTTCTCAAATAATATCAAGAACACTATGGAATGATCCCAATGTTTTCAAACCCTAGAAAAGAAAAATGTTGCAAGGTGTCTTGTTAATAGCGGCATGAATGTTGTTTTGGGAAGTGCTGAGATGTCTGTTTTCTCCAATGAGAACATTGATTCCCTTAGTGTGCACTAGTTTACTGGAGAGGCCGTTTCATTGTCCTTCCTTGGAAATGCTCGTTTTTGGGAAATCTAAGGGATGCTTTTCAGAAGTTGATGCAAAATAGAAAACAAAAGTTGTTTCTACAGTAGCACCTAATAAAAAGGTTATTTTCAGAGCCACCACTAAAGAGAAAATCCCCTACCGTGTTTGAAATGTGTTTGACGCCCTTGCACAAAGCACGATATGTTCGCAGACAACATGGTAGTTCCAGGTCCACACATGCCACATCAGGGGTTTTTGAGGATGACATGCATGGAAATGGGAGTGTGGAGGCCAGGGGATTGGTCAATAAGTTTTCCTGGGTATGGTGTGTAAGGAGAGACTGTGGCAGAAGGTCTGTTTGCAGAGAGGAGTGCAGCTGCCTATGGTTATGGCTGTGTTGTTCAGGTGGCAGAGTGTATGAATATTGGGGACTCCTGGATACATTGGATGGAAGTGCATGCAGAACACTGTGGAGTGGCTACACATCTTGGATTCCATAATGTGGATGTCCACTGGTATGGAGTGCATGGAATGAAGTGGCTGAATTTGGTTCCTCTTTGTGCCACTTTGGTGATGCTCTATTATCCAGACATTATTATTATTCATTGTCGAGGGAACAGTTTAGGACATGTTACTGGAATCTCTCTGCAGTTTGCAATGAAGGAGGCACTTGGACAAGTCATGGACATGTTTCCAAACTCCCAAGTATTTTTTTCTCACATTGCCCAGACACAGATGTGGCTGCATTCTTCTTCATTTGGTCTGCAAATTGAGAAAGTGAGGTACAATGTCAATCTTACTGATGCTAGCAATCAGCTTTTTCTGCAAAATTTCCAGAATGCATTGCAGCCTTTTTTGCAGATGTAGCAAGCATTTTCCCAGTTGGTGTTGTCCAGTTGAAACCTTTCACAAAGAACAAAAAAAAAACAAAAAGACTCTTTTCAGAGCCACCACTTTGTCCCAGAAAAGAGTGCAATGTTTTTGATGGTACCACCACCCACTTTTTTTTTTAGATGTCTGTGGACTACCACGCTGTCCACAGATTGTGCAGGCTGTGTGGTGGCCTGCATCATTTCATTGGCAATTCTATTTTTAAACTGTGAATGGTGGCTCTGAAAAGAGCCTTTTCTTTTTTTTTGGTTTTTGTTGTTTTGTCTTCTTTTTGTTTTTTTTTACACACGAGACACAAGGAAAGAAAGGGAAGGGAGGGTAGGGAAGGGGTATCAACCACAGGGATAAGAAAGGGTAGGTGGAGAAAGGAATATGTTGGGTGGGCCTTACTTAGGTAGGGGGCAGTGTTTCTCATGCTCCTGGACCGAAGCCTCGAAAGCACTTCAAAGTTGCTTCCCCCTGCGGAGGACCATGTTGCAGTATATGTACAATACAGTGACCTTCAAAGAGTAAGGGTCTTCTGCAGTGCGTATGGCCTACAAGGCTAGTTCAGGGATCTGTTGCCCCAGAGGAGTGTCCCTTGTGGTGGCAGGAGCAGATACGGAGAATGCTGCAGAGGAACTCCACCTACTGCCTAGATCGAAGGGGTAAACCCGCCGAACTGCCGCCTTGTGGTTCGACCTTATGTGTCACAGCATGGAGGTGGTGCAGTAGCTGTTCAAGCCTGGTTTTCTGCGACTGAGAGCATTTCACCTTGTTTGCATGAGCTTTGGGCATGTTTCCAATGGGGATAAATAGCCTCTGCATCCACGAATCACGCTAGCTGCAGGCAATGGGGCCTTCCGCTGCCTCATCCTCGCTCTCTTCTTAATCCCTTTCTACATCACCATGCCTGTTCCCCTCTCCAGGCCCTTGGACAGGTTGTGGTGGTGGTGAGGGAGAGGGTGCGGGTGCTGCTGAGGCAGAGGCAGTAGCAGCAGCCATGGTTGCCATTAGCTCCAAAGGCAGTACAGCACAGCAGAATTGAGCAGAAACCAATTCTAGAAGGGAACAATCTTGAACACTGTTCTGGCACATCAGCAAAAGTAGCTCAGCAGAGCAGATTTCGGCAGAAAGCAATTCCAGTAGGCAGGAGCAATCTGGACCAGTGTTCTGTTCTGACAGCCAAAAACCGAATGAGGAGCAGCTCTGGGGTGTGGCCTTTTATAGAGGTGCTGGTGAGCGCTTTGAACGTGAAAGCAGGCCTAAAATGTTCCCAAATGTGTTCAGATTGCCAGCGGCATAGCGTGGGACCTCTCTAAGGGTTTGGTTTCACAGTAAAACACCTTGGATTGCCCAAAAAAGGACTTTTCCGATTTCTGGGGGCCCGCAGCATGACCGCAAACAAGGGCCAATGCTCAGGGTGGGTGCGGTCACATGGTGAAATTGCAAATGTTCTTGAATGACAATGCTGCTCGCAAGACAGATATTGTGATGTATACATTGTGCGCATGTGCATAGGTGTCCTCTGGACAGGGTTGAGCTCCCCAAACTAATTAAAAGTGTGACACACTTGCGGCAGACATTTCTAAACAGGCACAGTGTTCGTAGGACAAAAGGGGTGGGATGCGCATGTGCCCAGGTGCCCGTCGGACATGGATGGGTGCCTCAAACTACTAAGCAAAGTACGTCACAACTTTTTTCAGACATGCCGGAGAGGGGCAGTGTTACCAAGACATGGGATGAGATACGCATACTTGTAGGTGTCCGCCAGACAGTCATACGTTCCCACAACTAATTAAAGGTGAGTCACAAGTTTGCAGACATGCAGACAGGATTGGCATCCTACGGGCACCTCCATTTTGATTGCAGACAGACAGGACAGGCGCGATGTCCGTAGGACACTTCCACTTTGCTTAGTTGCGGGCATTTTTGGAAGCATACATTATTTTTTTGTTGGTGCATTCCCTTATGGTTCATACCCTATGCATTTTTTTTCTGTTTCTTTCATAAGTACAGAGTTTGCAGATATTTATCATTGTAATTCACTTATATGTTGCTCTTTGAATATGTTCAGTGTCTTTGCTGCATGGTACAGCAATGTAAGAGAACCCCTGATCTTTTTAGCAGTTTGGATGCTACCCTATGTCAGGGTATAGTCACATTGTCCGGGGACCCTGCTGGTATCAGCATGGGGACAGGGGGTTTTGTATGTTGTATGGTTCATCTATACAAATTAAGGATTTCCTGATAAACCCTATGAAATTCAGTGAAAAAACTTTGTTAAAGGGGCGTTATGGATAAGTTGCGCTACTAAAAACCTGTCAAATTATGTGAACAAACATTGTTAAAGGGACGTTATGGTTAAGTTGTGCTACTAAAAACCTATCAAATTCAGTGAAAAAACTTTTTTAAAGGGACTTTATAGTTACTTTGCACTGAATAAAACCTATCCATATAATGGCTACAAGTAAAATAAAAAAAAAAAACAGAAATTCGCAAGTTATGGTAAGCTAACCAACCATAACTCGTGCCACCCCTGTGCACTGCAGAGACTAACACCCATGACATCAAAGATGACATCACAAATGCCATTGATGACATCACCGATGCCATCACATGTCTGGCCCCTTCTTTTTTGTTCACTGACATATCTAGGTGGACACCTCAAACCTGACGAGGTATAAATAGGGGCATTCACAATAACTAACAAGTTGAATCAATAATCACTGAATCTTATAAATTAGAATAAAAAGTGTCTTTGTTATTTTTGTAAAGTATTCTTTTTAGTGCTATACATTTCAGTTATCAAAACATATGAACTTAAAATCAAGTTTATCTATCCAATGAAGTGCTCTCTAATATATTACTGATTAGAAGAATATCGCAGCAAGATTACCTTTTCTAGAAACAGTTGCCTATCAGCACAGCAAGATAACTGTATGGACAATCCGGTTGCACACAAATATCACTTGAATGAAGTGAGGAACATTACATGATGTTATACTTACTTGGACAGCATAATACCAAAGACACAAATAGTTAAACGAGGTTTAAATTAACCTCATCTCATCTAGAAGTGGTCTTGAAGATCTCATGCAGAGAATCCAAGTGGTTTGGTCCACATTAAACCAGACTCACTATGCAAGAGCGAGGTGAGTGTACCTACAGCACATTAGTGAACTGAGTGACATCTTAAGAAGAAATGGTCTCGTAGTGGGACACAGCTCAATAGTGTGACTGGTCCCAAACAACACCATTGTTGAGGCTACTGGAACACCTTTGTGACCTAAATATATTTATTTACAGAAACATTTTCAGAAAACTGAAGGGCATCAGTCAGTGGGCAATTCCACTTACAGGTTAGTGCAGATATATGAAATCCTTACCTAGTGCAAATGAGATGAACACAACACAAAATAGTTGAGTTAAACACTATTTATTATTTATTTGTCTAAATTCACAGAATCCAATTATCCAGATATTTTTACCTGAAGAAGTGCATATAACGCCCAAAGCGCGTAGTGGACAATAGGGAGGCAAATTAATCAACCTATCAAAATATCAGGATACTCATCACTGAAAAGTCAACATACAATTAATTTAATTGAGATTGTGACACAAAAAAGTGTAATTGAATTGTTTTCATGCAAAAATTAATTGCCAATCTTGAAGTGTGTATCTTGTAAATTCATATGATTTGAAAACGGAAATGTATAGCACTAAAAATAAATCCTATATAAAAAATAACAAAGAGACATTTTATACTAATGAATAAGATTCAGTGATTATTGATTTAGTTATTGTGAGTTCCCCTATTTATACCTCGTCAGGTTCGAGGTGTCCACTATTTCCATATTGTTCTGATCCGGTAGCACGGATCCAATAGGGAGCACCAGGAAGTCAAATAGCAATATATGTATCTGTCAACCAATTCCCAGAATAATCCATCTAAATAATTGAGTGCACTTCTACACCATACACCCTACTAATACACTGACATACCTAGGCCTGGTGGTTTTCTTCACTGACAGTGAGAAACTGAACATTTCAAAGTCACTATATTTGTAGATGTTACCCTTCTCATACGTTCTTTCAGTACTTTCCTTAGGGTTCAATCGCATCATATGATGCATATACATATGGGAAGAAGCAGGCCTGAAAGATAGAAATCATTTCTGTGCATTAACCTTCATTAAGATTCTGTTGACTAACTCCATGACCACCAGTCTGTCTTCAGAGCTGCCAGAAGCACGGAAACTGCTCTCCTGAACATCTGTGAAGATCTGTTCTCCAACCTTGTCTCTAGCATTCACTCTGTCCTCATCCTACTCGATCTCTCTTCTGTCTTCGACAAGGTCAACCATACCATCCTGCTTAACCGTCTCCGTGATAACCTGGGTATCACTGATCAGGATCTGGCCTTGCTGACCTCTTTCCTCTCTGAACAGCCCTCCCAGGTCCAACTTGGGTCCTTCCTATCACCTATCTCCCTCTCTACCTGTGGTGTTTCCCAGGGGTCTACCCTCTTGCCCTGGATTTGCAACCAATACCTGGCACCTCTTGCCCACTGCATTGCCATTTTCTACTCAAATTTCCTGTGCTATGCTGATGACACTCAACTCATTTTCAGGCTGCCCTCGGCCACCTCCTCTCCCCTCTCATCTGTGATTGCCTAACTGCCATTCAAGATTGGTGTGCCTCCAATGATCTTTGTCCGAGTGCCTGCAAGATGGAGATCCTCCTCATTGGCACACCTTCACCATCCTTTCTCCTCACTCTCTGGCTGGCCGCCCTTGGCCCTCCAGCTTCCCACACCTGCGAGGCTTTGAACCTTGGGGTCATCTATGACTCCACACTTTCCTTCTCAGCCCACATCTCTGATGTCTCTAAAAAGTCAAACTGCCTACTGTACCTCCTCAGAGGCAGTCTGCCTTTCCTCTCCTTCCCCCAGAAGCTCACTGTCTCCCAAGCTCTGGTTCTATCTAGGTTGGACTATTGTGACAGCCTCTTTCTAAATCCATCTGCCTATACTCTCCTTACTTTGCAAGTAATCCACAAGAGGACTGCAAGACTTTTCCTTGGCCTCAAGCCCTGGGATCGTATGTCTCCAGCTCTGCAATCTCTCCATTGGCTCCCAGTGGATACATGGATGACATTCAAAACCCTCTGTGTTGTCTGCAAGTCTTTCTGGGGCCTGGGTCCAAAATACCTTGAGCTATCCCTCCGCAAATAGCTCCCCTCTCAAGCTCTTCGCTCCTCTACCTCTACTCCCTCAAGGTCAATCGTTTTTCAAAGAAACAAGCTGGGGGTAGATCTCTGTCTTCGGCTGGGGCCTCCCTCTGGAACAGCCTCCCTGCCACTCTAAAACTTGAGGAGAACCATCGCTGGTTCCAGAAGCACCTCAAGACCTTCCTTTGCTTCTGCCTTCGCTCCCCCTCTCACCTGCTGATCTGTTCTCTCTTGGCACCGTGCACCTGGCCACCCTTGTCCTCCAGACCCAGGTACCTGCTCACACTGCCACCCTCCTGCACTTCCTCCGGGCCACCCCTTGCACTGGGGTCTGTATCTGTACCCATACAGTCCCCACTTTTTTCTTCCTGCACTTATCAGACCTACCCGGTCTGCTGCCTTAAAACCAGCACTTACTCATCTTTGATGTCATGGGTGCTAGTTTTAGTAGTGCACAGTGGTGGCGCGAGTTAGGGTTGTTTAACGTACCATAACTGGCAAATTACTGGGGGTTTTCAATTTTACTTGTAACCATAATATGGATAGGTTTTTATTGGTGCAAAGTAATTAAAATGTCTCTTTAAAAAAGATATATTGTTTTTTTAGCAGCGCAACTGAATCATAACGTCCCTTTAACAGTTTTTTTTCACTGAATTTGATCGGTTGTGTAGTAGCGCAACTTAACCATAACGTCCCTTCAACAACTTCTTTTCACTGAATACATATATATATATATATATATATATATATATATATATATATATATATATATATATATATATATATATATATATGGAGTTGCAATATTTCTGTGCTAGACTCTTAAACTAATCCTTATAGAGGCGGGACTTTGGGGTGGAGAGAAATGTAAATATTCAATGTGGTTTCAGAGATCATAAGTTAGCAGGGCCTAATGTTCACTGACCAGGTAAGGGGCAGAGAGGGAAAAAAGTCTTCCACCATGGAAGAATGGAAGAGCTGAAAAAAGATCACCAAAGGACAACTGCCAAAAATCACTGATGGAGATCTGATGAAATTTCATCTGGGATAAATATTGTTGGACAGACTAGAAAACAGAGGCTGTGAGATCATAGAGGGAGGATCGCTGTGGGTCATTGACTGAAGTGCTGGCAAGAACCCTGTTTTCCCTAAGAGCAAAGCACTGCTCAGTCCATGAGTGCCAGCCCAGACATTTCCAAAAGTGAATAGATTGTCCAACAAAATGTCAGCATGTGGATACATTCAAGTCACCTATTCCCTTTCATAGTGTGTTCTCATCCATTAATGGGTGGGTGGAAAAATTGTGTACACCCTTAACATATTTAACTGTATATTAATTTAATGAACTCCCAAGGGAATTGTGTAGAGCCTTAACATATTTAACTGTATATTAATTTAATGAACTCCCAAGAATTCAAAACTTTCACCCTGTCTCGGGAAAATACAAGATAATCATTTAAAATAATTGTGGTATCTTGATTTTCCTGTCCATCCCTGACTTTGATCATGAAAAGGGGTATCCCTTTGTAAAAGAAAAATTCCCAACTGAACCCCTTACCAAAACATGTTTTTAAACAAAAGATATTTTTGCCACAAATACACGATTGATAACTGTCACTATCCCCAAACCTTGCCCTCAAAACCAAAATATATGTTTTGCTTAAATGAGAAATCCCAACTGAATCCTATTCCCAAAACTGGCTTTTCAATGCAAGGCATTCTTATCTAAAAAATGAAATTCACAATTCACAAAACTCTTTCAATGATGTATTTACAAGGGGTGCCCTTGGCCTCGCAAAAAAGACCATTCTAAACCGCCTCACTTTCCCAACACAGGCCTTTAAGTGAGGAGGTCTGCAAAACGAACTTCCTAAACTGTCCCTACTCCCTAAACCTGCCCTTTGAAAGGAAGTGTGCTGCATGTCATTTAGGCATAGGTTTTTGGGGCTGGGGGAGAAGTGCTTTAACAAAATTGAGACCTCATTTATGCAACATTGAACGTGTGATGTATGTATTTATTTATTGTTTTAAATTAGCCCAGTGTCTATTCGTAGTCTAAATGCTGGTGAAGTCCTATTTGCCATATGCAGTTTACAAATCTATGATTCAAACTTCTAGCATTTTGAGTGCGCAGGGAACTCTATATAGCAAGCATTGAAGATGAACTAGTTTCCACAAAAAGAAAATGGTGCTTATGTTTTGATAGTAAACCTCTCATCCAGTAATGTTGAAGATTATATCCTAGCATTGTCTATTATTATTATTATTATTATTATTATTATTATTATTATTATTATTATTATTATTATTATTATTATTATAGAAATTCAACATTCTCCTGGATTCATGGGAAAAGAGTTTTGATATTTTATTCAGCCTGTCTTCCATGTTTGTGAGACAAAAGTAAACCTAGCGTATGTGTGTTTTGTAATTCAAGCTGTGTTTTCTGCCACAAAGAGGGTGGTGGCCTTAATTGAACAAAGTTATTATTCATTGAGTTTATAATTAAAATAAATATATATTCTTTCCATACCCTGGTCTGGTTCTTGCCTCACTGTTGGGTCCAGGGGGGATTTAGGTGGCTCTATTTGAGTCTTCAGTAAGGCCAGTGCTAAAAAACGTTTCAATTATTGCAGGGCTCCTTTACTAGGATTGGGAATGAACCCCCAAGGTTAAGGGTGGCCTCCATATAATACAAGACTGCAGCACCCATAATATTGACTTTCAAAATGCTGGCTTCCATTACGGTACGGTGCAGTGATCACATAGATCACTGTGCCCTGCATCCCCATATCCACCCCACCACCTACCCCCACCCACTTTCATTTTTTCAGTGGCATACTTCTTTGTGTGCTGCTGTCTCTCCTTTATCCCTGTGGCGGCAGTTCTCTCCCACTAACGTGGGTCGGAACTGGCACGGCAAGATTATTTTATCTTTTCTTTTCTTTTATTGTCCCCCGCTGCCATCTAATGGAAGTGAGGGACACCACCGCAACCTCTGACCCCCATTACACCGTCTAAGGGGTTCGGGGGACACCTCCAAATTCCCTGATCCCTTCAGTCGGTGTAATGAGGGTCAGCATTTTCGTTCTGCACAAGGGGCATTTTGGTACGTTTCCACTAAAAACACAATAAGGCCATCATTTAGTTTAGACTGAGGAAACACTGATATATTTTAATGAAGAAATGCATTTCTGTAAACAGGGTATTACTGAAACAAATAGCTGCAACAGTATTGAGAACAGATGTTTGTAAGTGGATTGTATATCTTAATTGAATTAGTTAGTCTCCTTGAGGTCTTCTCATTAAGATAGAGGTCAATGTCCATCAGCATTTAAAGGACAGAGTCCTTGTTATGCTTCTCTCGTCTTGGAGCGGTTGTCTAAAGGTAACAGCTTTCTATTACATAAACACTCCTATTACTGTGGCCTGATGTTAGGATGAAACGGTTACATATCTTCACTGTGAACATTTTAAAAAGGGAGCAGTTAGACATGTATGTAGGTAATTGAAAGTACTAAATGCAATTTAGATTATGGTTTGCATGCTTTATAGTACAGAACAGAGAAAAGCACCAGCCCACTGAAGGTCTCAGAATTAGTCAATAGGTATGCACCATAATGAACTGTGTTTAAATACAGTGCCTTGAATATAGTAGAATGTGGTACGTTTGGGATAGGAGTTGATACACAAAGGTATGATGTTATGACTGAACATGGTATTGTTAAAGTACAATGTTCCACATGCACGTGAAGAACACCTATAAGTAATAATGCACACCTCAGTAGAGAGTCAGTAAAACAGGCCTGTAAATATGTGTGATTAGAGTACAGCGTGTTTACATTTAGTGTGCGTAATGTAGGTGTAGGACTCACCAGGAACACTCTGACTCATCAGTAGAACAACTAAAAGTGTACGGACTTGAACAGATTACAGAACCTCTGAGGGGATAGAACAAAGAACTGCTATTGAGACAGAAGGAAACGAAATTGATCTTTTTGATGGACAAGTGTGATACTGAGTGAGTTGTGTTAACGGGATGTATAACTGGTTGTAATACTACCACACACCCTCACACAATTTGAACGTAAAAACTGATAGATGCTCTGTAAAAATACACCTTTTATGTGTAAATGTTTCAGAGCTTTAAAGTTTCAGAAAGCACCCTGCACCATAAATAAATGAATATTTTTCAAAAGTAGTTAACTAAGTAAGGAATTTAAGATGAACTTCAGGAAGTACCTATTTAAATACATAACCATGTAAGGTTTGGTTCTTAATCTTTTTAAAAACTAATAGGACACATAAACTATTTGTTCTCTATGATCGATCTACACAATTTAAAATAAGAATCAAGGTAATTTACTAGTGGAAAATAATAGGTTTTGGAAAAGATGTTAAAGACATTATGCTCACCCTATTCCTAAACAAAAATGTGCCATCTGAATGATAGAAAAAGGTGAGGATGTTCTCTCTCCTTGTCTCCTAGAACAAAAAGGCACTTTTTTGCCTCAGAAAAAGTCACCTGTTTAATGTAGGAGCGGTACTTGATTAGTATCCACTTTACAAAAAAGGGGGGAAAATTGAAGTATATACCATTAAGCATTAGAACCTGTAAACATGGCATTTAAAATGGATGTGGAATGACGGAGATGTCCTCACGCTGATGATTGCGGGCGTGATGATATCATCATGGCAGCAATGGGCACCATAAAAACCTGCGAATATGCAGTGTTGATCCGTGCATCGGATCGGCTGCATCAGAAGAAGGACAATTGTATCCTTTTTCTCCTTCTTATTCTTATCTAATGTAAGACAATCTTTGAAAGTTGTGTTTCTCTGGAATTCTGCATCCCACTCTGAGCCAATCTAGTCCATGGGCAAAAGGTACTTCAATGTCCCTATTGTTGTGCTGTCTAGATACACTTCCAATAATATTTAATACTGGAAGCTTTATAAATCCCATAGTATTGGATAAACTTGCCAATCAAGAGAAAACAAGACAGATGCAATTACCAAAATTGAAACCCTATTTCTGAAATACATCTTTAAAGTATCCAAAGGTGAGTGGCCAAAAATGAGTACAATGATTAATGGATTGATATCTATAAAAAATGTCAACATGTCATTCATTTCAGTGTGTTGCTTATTGAGAAATGTATTGTTTATGTAAAAGGAATATACACAATTTGCATTATTGTATACTGTTTAATCACAGATACTCTCCTGATGATCCTTCTGAATATAAGAAGTTGGAACACGTGCAGAGGTTTATGAGAGTTATTGGGAATCACAAATGGAACTTGTGACAACTGCAATTGGAAAATATGCCATAAAAACTCACTTGAAAATATGATTTGTGTAAACTGATAAGTTTGGATTCTGCATTGGAAAAACCACCCTTAAAAGCGGTTACTATACAAAAGAAGGATAATACAAATATTGCTACTTTAAAAAGACTTTCTGAATCAGTTGGCACAACTAGGATAATACCAACAATAAGAAAAGAAAAAAGTAAGACTCACCAGGATTCACATGGGGATCAATGGCTGCACTGTCGAGCACCCTGGCCACGTTCCCAGCCCTCTCTGGGCACACAGAAGTGAAAACTACTCGGTGGCCTTGATCGTTAATGAAAAATCATGGAGCAGAAGAACTTGGATTAGACAAGACTGGAAAGGAACCTTCAAGTGGGATGTCAGAAGGTTGGACGGGCAGGCAGCAGTTAGCGGGGCTGCGGATCCTACCAATCAATCCCTTTGTGGCCTTGGAGGATTGTTAATTGCCTAGTGGGGCAGTCCATTGCTTATGATATGATATGATATGGAATTTGTAACATGCCTCTACACAAGTGTTTCTAGGCACCACAAGACAAAGGAGGGAAGACAAAGGGAAGACAAGACAAACAAGCTTACTATACCTTGTGTCAATCAGATCCTTCAGGTGCAACAGGAGAAGTACAGGGGGAAGGGAGAGCGGGAAGTGCAAGGAAGAGGGAAGGGAGTAAGTAGGATCAGGGCAGCAGGCTAAGAGTAAGTGCAGCCAGAACAGCGCAGCTCTGGTTAAGTACAAGGCGGCAAGGAGACTGTAGGGTTTACAGTTAAAGCCCCTAAGTGTGCGGTAGGCCAGGAGGCAGTGCAAGGAAGACTGGTCATGGAGGAGTCTCCTACCCAGTGAGACTCTTAGGGTACCAGGCAACCAGTCAGTGCAGCAGACAGGTCTGTTAGCAACTAAGGGAGAGCAATAAGGCAGAGGAGAAAAGGAAGCTCTTGGGATGTGACTGGAACTTCAGATGGTCCAGTTCAAGTCTGAAAGAGGCAGGGAGGCCATTACAGAGGGAGACACCTACAGAGGAGAGAGATATACCCCCACTCTCTGCTTGGAGAAGTGTCTGACCCTCAGAGAGTTTAATTAAGCTGAGCAAAGGGATCTAGATGGGAGGAATTCTGGCAGAGAGAGTTGGATGTAGTGTGGGCCCCTACCCCAGAAAACCTGGTGGGCAATGCAGAGGGTCTTGAACTCGTTCCTTGCAGCCACCAGGAACCAGTGGAGAGATTTCAGGGCTGGAGAGATATGGTCCCTGGGCTTGAGGCCAAGGATAAATCTTGCAGTCCTATTCTGGATTAGTTTCAGTGGGAAAAGAGTGGAGTTAGGCAGATTGAGAAAGAGGCTGAAGCAGTAGTCCAGCCTGCAGAGAACCAGGGCTCTGGAGACAGTGAGCTTCTGGGAAAAGTGAGAAAGCTTGAATGCCTCTGAGAGGGTGATTCTGGAAGTGGGCCTTCTTGGCAAGTCTGTTATGTGAGGTCAGAGTACACGACTAAAGCAACGTTATGAAGATAAAGGGTCATACAACTCATGGATCAGACTATAGGGTTCATTCTGAGGTTGGTGCTAAGGGAACAACGATGCCGGTAAAGGATGACTGGCATTGAATACCGCTACGAGGTATTCTGACCAGCCCGACCGCTATCAATGGCATCGTAAAGTACAGTGCCATTAATACCGGTCTGGGCGCAGACATGTGACCCACCATGCTGGCAATAGTGGCATGCCGTAAACTGGAAGAGATCACAAGGTAAGCGGACATGCAAATAACGGCTTCATGAAGGCGTTAAAAGTGCCTACCGGTATGCCTTAAATACCGGCATCGCAGACCTACCGTAAAATGCCATGTGCAGTGATCCCAAATGCCACAGGTGCACACAATCAGCACAGGTTGAGGCAATGGAGTCTGGCCCACTACAAAATGAGCACACCCACACACCACACCCCTTACCACACCAAGATCAATACAATAGCAGCATCAGCACTTCAGCTGGAGGACATGCATGCATTGCAACACCAGCAACAACATCAACAACAGCAGGCAGAGAGGAGACGCAGAAGGAGAAGGAGGGTGAGACAGGCCCTGCATGCCCCACCAGTGCAGCCAGCTTAACCACGCATGCAGCCCCCAATCCCAAACATCAGAGCCGGTCCCTCCAACCCAACTCTGCAGCACATCCACACCCTGTACCGTCTGGACCGTGACACCATCAACACCATTGTGGACTATCAGTCTCATTGAAATATGCACCAACATCCTAGATCAACCACAGGAATGCTGCATGTCACCATGGAAAAATCAGCGCAGAATGCCAAAAATTGCAGAGCCTACTGCCAACGCTCACCATCAGAAAATCCTACACAACACAACAAATCGCTAAATTCAGGCATCTTCACGTGTCTGTGATGCACCAGCCTACTTTGGTGGGAGTGTGTGTGTTTGGGCGACCATGGCTTGACTCTTTGAACTGACATATTGGTTGACTTTCATCAGAATTGGCATAGCAATGTTTAGTTTGGACACTCTCCTCCATCGCTCGATGTAGTGGCGCCACACTCCATCTCGCCAACACCATCAATAGCTTCCATCCCTATCATGCTGGCGCAGATGTCCTCCCATGGGGTGAGCTTTATCGGGGAAATGGGACCTCCTCCTGTTCCCATGGCCTGGCTGCGGTTCACAGAGAGGATGTTGCTGACCCTTAATCTCAGCTTGTCCCAGAGCTTGCAACAGTCTTTTGTTGTGTGTGCAGTGTTCCCCATGGCACTGACCTTCTGGGAAACAAGTGCCCAAGTCTCTTTTTTCTTTAGCATTGCCTCTCTCTTCATGTTGCTAGAGAACACTATGGCAGCATGCTCCTGAAGTGTGTCGACCAGCATCTGCAGCTCATCTTCATTGAACCGTTCTTTTCTGAGGCAGGCAGCTCCCTTCTTCAGGGTCTTAGGCATAGCGGTGTTGGAGGTGGATGTTTGCAAAAATCAGCAGAGTCCCAGGGGTCCTGTGTGGTGAGGATGGCAATGGATTGTGTTTTTAAAGATGGCCGCCTTGCTCCTTCCCGTTCCTGTGTGATGACGCTACTTCCGGTTCCGCTTATTAGCGGTCACCGTAAATAGCAGTGACCACTAATAACGGTCACCACTATTTAAGGTGACCGCTAATGCCGCATTGAACAATGTCGGTAGTGTTATCTGCGCTATGCTTGATGACGCTAAGGTCATTTTGGGTGCCTTTAACGGCATGGCGTAAAATACCTTACCGGCAGTAAGAGACGTTACTTACCTCCAAACTCGTAATGACCCCCTATGTCAGGATCAGAGGGAAAGCAGCCAAGGAACAAGCTGACCAGAATGGTAGAACAGTGAGGCAGTGGTGTGTCCAGACTCTTTTGCCTGGGGTGGCCCAAGTGGGGCACTGACTTATGCAGGGGTGCCATGAAGTAAGAGCGCTTACACCCACACACACACATGATCACAGTTTAGGATAAGGGGTGGCTGATTAAATTCCAGGGGTAGCATGCGCTACCCCACACCAATCCCTAGACACACCCATGCAGTGAGGAGTTAATGATCAGAGAAGTAAAAGTGGAATATGGCTGCACGTGTCTGCAATGGAGAGTCCTGCATTCGATCAAGTATCCAAGCAGCCATACCTCATAATGAGGAGCACAAGAAAAATCAGGGGATAGTGACGTGCATCTCAGGGATGGTCTGCTCGTTTGGAGGGCCTTGCACGGTAGTGGAACTTTTAGAAGGCAGACCACATATGGCAGGAGCAGTCCGCTTGTATTGAATATGAATGGTTGGGTAGGGTAGTGGAGATTCAAAGATGCAAACTGCATGTGCAAGGAGCAGTCTCCCACTCTAAAGGCCTAGCAGGCCCAATTGAGCACAGAAGAAGCAGACTGTGTTCCATTGAAGGGTTCTTCTGGTGTGTGGACCCTTGGGGAATGGGAGCATGCATGACAGCCAGTGGAAGTCAGGTGCGGTAGCAGGACAGAGACATATGGAGATGGATGAAAATGTGGGAGTAAATTGCAAGGCACTTTCATAGTCACTCCCCCATGTGGCTCACATCATCTCTGTTGCCCAACTATGCAACCGTGTGCACAGATAAGTGCAACCCAGCAAAGTGAATGTCATGAAGGAGGAAACCAGACAAGTAGTGTTGTACAAGTTTTCATGAAAGTGTATTCTTGTGGTTTCTATTATTGCTCTTCAAAAAACATTTTCTGCATGGTTGAGGCACCACCTGTGGCTGTGAACAGCCATAAAGTGCGCATTAATTTGCATCTGAATGACCCTATGGATCGTGACACTAAGAAATTGGAGGCAGGTCTTTTGGATCTTTCCTTGGCCCTATGTAATCCTTTTCCTACTCATGAGAGCGGTTATGTGCTGGATCTCATTTTTGCTGAGGCTGCAATGGTTACTAGCTGCATTCCGGTCTCTGTGAGCTGGTCAGATCATTTTGTGATTCCGTTTCTGGTCCATGTTCCGCCTTCCCCTCTGAAGGCGTCTCATGGTGTTCTCTTTTATTCCTGCGTGGACGACACACAGCTGATTTTTAAGTTGGAATCTCTCCAAACTGCATCTCCCAGCCAGCTGCATGACTGCCTGGAGAATGTGGGTTCTTGGATGGTAGCTAACTGGCTCCAACTAAACAGGAATGTATTAGTGGTTTAGCAACAGGGCAGGGATCATCTCTGGAATGTGGAATAATGGCCCTACTCCCTTGGCCCTTGTCCAGTGCCATGCGCGTCAGTCAAGAGTCTGAGTGTGAAATTTCTACCCAATGGTTCACGAGAAGACCCGATTTATGCTATCTGTGGGGCTGGTTTTGGAAAAATTAAAGCTCTGAGAAAAATTCTTACCTGCTTCCTTTGGATAATCACACTACACTGGTGACTTGCTCGATAATGGGGTCCTTAGATTACTGTAATGGTATCTATTTGGGACATCCGATGCAACAGATTCAGCGATTACAAGTTCTCCGGAATGCGGCGCTTCAAGCTCTTTGATTGATTCCTTCCGCTGCTCTTCTTAACCGGCGTCAGTGGTTGGAGGTGGAAGCACGGATCAAGTTTAAGATCTTGTGTTTAAGATCTTGTGTATTGTGCATCAAGCTCTCTACAATGTTGGGCCTCATTATTTGAGAAAGAAATTGGTAAGATATTATCCGGCAAGAAGTCTTCAATCTAAAACACAAGTTCTTTTTCTGAAGATTCTAGAATAACTCTGAAAGCACCTGGGTGGCTTCTCCTTTTCAGTACTGGCCCCCAGCCTGTGGAATGCCCTGCCTTTGCACTTGAGATTTCAGACTGAATACCGAAGGTATTAAAGGCTCATCTGTTTAGCTCTCTTTCTGCTTTTTAGACTTCAGCTCCTGTCTCTGTAAAACTGCTCCTCTTTCCTTTCCAGCGCCTAGATGCCTCCGGGCCATAGCTTGCATTCAACAAATCGTATAATAATGCATGGTAATTCACAAAGATGCCCCTTTGCATTATTACCAATTTGCACTTGTCACACTTTCCACACACCTGATTCACAAAACAAACAACAAATCACAACATGCATGTTCGCAAAGGTTAAACTTAACAAGATATGGTCTGATAGATAATGTGTTTGACATGTTAACCTGAATGGGTTGTCAAACTGTAGGAGAATTGGACCCCTTGTGGCCACATTCATTTTTGGAATGTTACATTTGTTTATCAGGGCTGATTATGAGGTTCCATCAGGGCTGATTATGAGGTTCCGTTTGCTAATAGCACCATGGCTACCTCCAAACTCGTAATGAGGCCCCATGTCTTTTTCCCGGTGAAAGTGATAATTGTACCAAGAACACCACCTGTTGAATATTTTTTTTAAAAAATGTTTTTATTTTATTGCATTGACTTTCTAGTGGTGCGCTGGGTTTGGGGAATTAATGTGTACATTCATGTGGAATGCAAACAACATGAACCTCAGTTTGTAACATAAAAGCATGTTATCACTTAAAGCAGAGCCAGAGTGTACAATTTAACAATGTATAATTTACAGAACATTATATCTCAAAGGAGCGCAGGAAAAGAAAGAAAGACATTTTGGTATTAAAAGGTAAGTCAGTTTGCTCCATACCTTGCTCACTGTATATATGCCGTGGGACCTTCCCAGGGGAACAACTTTGCACATATGTTATAAATAATCTCATACATCTTTTATTATTGTAAACTGGAGAAAAGGAAATCTCTCGTAAGCATCTGCACTTTATATAGATTGCTTCCTTGGGCTCCTTTGATGTACTGATGAGATGGAACCACCGAGTGCTGTACCTTGCCAAATGATGTTCACTGTCATCTTTTTTTCGAAGAAGAGATTGTTCCTTGTTAAAGTGTCATCTTGACCCAGAATCTTCACTACACTGATACGGTTTTTGCAGGTGTATTCAACCTCAACAACTCAGATATCTGCCATTGCCTTTTAGAAAAAGGACACATGGAAACTGAAATGATGCTTAATCCAGCAATCATTAAGATGGATTGCAATGAGGGGGGTGGACAGTTGAAGTCACTCTGTGCCCAACACGTTTGTGTTATGGCTATGCCTTGGCAAACATATTTGAGAATACAACAAACCCTCCCCACACCCTAAATGTTCGCCTTTTTTCCAGAAATGTACTTCTCCAGACTGTTCTGTTGATTTCAGTGAAAAAAGGGACTTAGGCTAAAGAGTTTAAATAGACTCAATTGTGTAGTCATTCTTGTGTTGGCTGAGGAAAGATGCTGCATAGCATTGGGATAATAGGGGTTAAATGAGGATAAGTAGAACATTCATAGGATTTAGTTAAGGCTTAGATGGAACATTAAAACAGACTTTAAATGACGGAGAGGCTAACGGTTAAATATGATTTAGCTGAGGAATGGGTGGAAAACTAAAATAGGACTAATTCGAGGTAGAGGTGGAACATTGAAAAAGGAAATCTCATTTTCAGTGACTACTCTCTATCGTGCATTAGATAAGCACATGCACAACTGAGGAGACTTGGATCACATAATTGTCAGGAGAGCATTGCAGACAATTATTCAATATATGTGGCTAAGAGTGCCATCTTTGCATGGCCATGCTACATACCTGTTGCTTGCACACTTGTTGCTTGTGTAGAAAAGTCAGTCGTAGTGGCAGCAATAGTAAAAGTATAGCAGAAGTAGTAGAACATAAACCTTTATTGACTGCAGCAAATTACTAGAACGTCGAATTTCTAGGTGCAAAACAATACATAAACAGACACACATAATATAAACATGTCGTGAAAATACAGTGTAGAAGAACAACAACACATTCATCAACCAAACTAAACCTAAGGAGAGCTGGTGATTGTATAACTCACAATTATAATAAATCAAAACCAAACAATGAAAAATATGGTATTGCTTTAAACTTCTGTTTAATAACTGCAGAGACGGGTACCCCAATAGTAAATGTGTGCTTCATGTGCCACAAAAAGAAACCCACAATTCTAAAAGATGTGCCTCCTAAATGAGATCTGTGACAGTTGCTAAGAGAAAGAAAGTTCAATGAAGTAGACTTAATGGTCTGATTGTGGACACAATGGTCTATAAATTGTGACAAATAATAAGGGGCTAGAACTTTGGGAATCATGCAAAATAAAAAGCATTGCCGTGCCTGAATTTGGTACTCAATTGGAATCCAACCAAGCTTACTCTAGTCTGAGAAAAATTCAACAAATTCCACGAATGCATGATCACCACAACAGTCGATTTTGCACAGCTGGGAGTTTGGGCGCACTTGTTTTTTTTGTTTTTTTTTTTTACATTCCTAAGCAGAGTGACATACAACATTGAACTCTGGATAAGACCACCCACCACGTATGCCAATATGTGGTGATGATTCTCACCCAGCAGACTGGTAGCTCTGCTTAGATGTAGAAATGAAAATGAGATGATTCAGGTAAAAGTGTGCGTTTTTAGATTGTAGCGGGAGTGCGCTTCTGAAAGTGTGCTGATATCGTTGCCTGCTGACGGCTGAGTACTTTGTTTGCTACTTCGCTCTGCTTCGTGTTTCTGATTCATTGGATTGGACCAAGCCTCTTGACTGCAATACGAGAGCCCTCCCATCTTACCCAGAAGCCTTATTAATTCAAACACACGCGCATTCAGCATGCGCGCATTCTAGAAGTGTGCTTCCGAAAGTGTGCTGATATCGCTGATAGGGCTGGAGGGTGTGGAGGGTGTGGTAAGAACTATATTATTGAAACTATTGCTCTCAACTTATTTCACTTTTAAGAACACTTGCTGATGTTTGAATATATTGATTACGGGCCCGAGCGGCGTACTCTATCATATGTCAGTCACATATAATGTTCTGCCATGCCATCTCCTGAAAAAATAGCTTTCGCAATGGTGCGAACAAATATGACACCCAACTGCTCAACGCACTCCGTAAAACTGGTGCGTAGTGCGAATAATACCATTCGAGTAAAGACTTTTCTTTTGATATTAGAAAGTTTTACCCCTGTCCTGTTCCCTTTCCCTTGACGGTAGATGTCGCTGAGAGCCCGACTGAGACTCATAATACAGTCTTGAATGAACAACTTGGCGAGTCGGATGATGCTGCATCAGTCCCAGTACCCATTCATTTATATACTCCCTCATACTCGCTTATGCCGGCATTAACCAATGGTGATCTGATTTCAGTCCCTGGTTTGCAAGCGGTGAATGAAACGATGCTGGGTGCACATAAGTGATGGTAATAACAACAAAACGTTACACTCGCTTGTTAACCCTACATACTCAACTAATGAAATTGGAGACGAATTTGACTGTTCCATGCTGGCTACAGCAATATCCATAATGTTCTCGCAAAAGTACAGCTAGAGGGTAATACAATTCCGCTCTCCCGATCACTCTTATCACAATCCCCTGTGATGTTCTCTGAATCTGGGCATGAGTGCTCCAGTGCTTCTATGACCTATGCTCAGCTCACTCCGAGAAAGCCTCTGATAGTGAGCTCTCAGTTGGGTGAAGCCGATATATCGGCTGCTCTACCTTTCACAGAGATCTCGTTACTCTGATAGTGAGCTCTCAGTTGGGTGAAGCCGATATATCGGCTGCTCTACCTTTCACAGAGATCTCGTTACTCTGATAGTGAGCTCTCAGTTGGGTGAAGCCGATATATCGGCTGCTCTACCTTTCACAGAGATCTCGTTACTCTGATAGTGAGCTCTCAGTTGGGTGAAGCCGATATATCGGCTGCTCTACCTTTCACAGAGATCTCGTTACTCTGATAGTGAGCTCTCAGTTGGGTGAAGCCGATATATCGGCTGCTCTACCTTTCACAGAGATCTCGTTACTCTGATAGTGAGCTCTCAGTTGGGTGAAGCCGATACATCGGCTGCTCTACCTTTCACAGAGATCTCGTTACAAGCAATGAATATTGCTTTGTTTTCGCTCGTTAAATTATATGAGAACCTAGATGATAGACTCGGTGAGCAAAACATTACGTTAAAACCGCTTTTGGGAAAAAACGATCCCAGTGAGTGCTTCCTCTGTGGTGTATACTGGCAACACTCTTTCCACAATGGAAACCATGAAAGAACATATCATGGATAGAAGAGACGTGATGTCAGCACCAGTTCTCGACTCATTGGTTGAAAATAATGCAATTACTGTTAAATTTGTAGACGCTGACGAGTTGCACTTTGAGATCATTTTTATAGATGAAGCTATTAATGTGGGTCTATAATGTGGGTCTATCTGGAGGGGAGGGAAACTGTGTTTTTGCAGACTCTGATAATAGGTTGAACATCATTGAGGTGGCTGAACCTAACACGGATCCCATTGGAGTATTAGATGGTAAACCTATTTTTAACACCTTTGCTACATCTAAATCTATTATTGCGCCAAAATACAATATGCCTTCTGACAAAAAAAGCAAGAAGAAAAAGAGTTTAGCCTCCTCAGTGCTGCAACCTAAGCCTAACTCGCTATTTCATACACTCTCTGTCCCTTGCCCCGAGAACTAAAGCTAGAAGGAAACTAATAGTTAAAAGGAAGCAGGTTAATGTGGGGACAAAGAAGAGCGTAGCCTTTGCAATTGAAAAAGAACCTGCATAAGTCTAGTGTGATATCGGAAACCTCTTCCTTATGGTCCATTGGACAACTTGGTTGAAGAGGTTCAAGAAGCTGCTGTAACAAACACACCTGTGAATATCTCTACAAAACAAGCTAGTTCTCAGATGTGCACGCCTGATCAAATTCAGGCAATTTCGCAAGAGGACAATGGGCACATTTTAACCTTGGAGGCTTGGCGCAAGGAAATTGAAAAGTCAATCTCTTTGTTTATGGCCGGATCTTCTAGGAACTTAGCCCTCCCCCAGATAAATTCGAGGGACCCAGATAGATTTCCTTTCAGACCAGCTTTTACCAATCATTCACTTCACTCAAACTTAACAA
Organism: Ambystoma mexicanum; assembly: GCF_040938575.1. Lineage (NCBI taxonomy): Eukaryota > Metazoa > Chordata > Amphibia > Caudata > Ambystomatidae > Ambystoma > Ambystoma mexicanum. The sequence continues at coordinate 425,767,179 of NC_090937.1, read as the reverse complement.
CACAGTCACTCATAGCCAAGAAGGATATTCCTCAGATGCCTCTGGGCCACAAAGTTGGTAAACAACTATAATGAGAAACCAACGCTTCACTCCACAAATGGAGCCCCCACATAATTTCCCAAATCCCATATACATATTGAAACATGTTAGCTGTGATCCGAAAACTCATCATAGCTTTATACTTCAATGCAGAGGGGGAGATTTCCCAACCTATGACCTAAATAGATCTTCAATCCTAAATATTTTTGAAGAGATTCCAAAGTTGCAAGATATAGCCTCAAGCGACCTTGCACAAATTGAATTTGTACATCATTACGACACCACAGCAGTGATACTATGGATGACATCTGGAGTTGTCAGAAATGTTATATGGCAGGCCTGTGATGAATTATACAGTATGGGATTTTTGCTATTGCATCAACCCAGCCTAATGTCAGGGAATGACTCTGAAAGAGAACACGTTACTTTGCCATCATTATCTAAACCATGGCTTACAGCTCCCCTGTTAAATTCTTGCTCTCACATGAATCCTATTGCACCACAAACCGTCTCAGCGACACATTTGGTACCTGACAGCCATAGGAATTAACAACCATTTATTGAAAAGCTTGCCACTTTTAGGCTATACTCTTGGAACACTTGTGGTCATGCTCACCTAACCACTTCTTCCATAGAGCTATTAGCTGACTATGATATAATCATGTTACAAGAGGTATGGCTTACTTCTCCACCAGTGTGGGACAAACATGCTATTATCCTGTTGCCGGCTTCCTAACCGATCTGGGGAAGACCTATGGCGGGCCTGCTGACGGCTGTTAAATCTTCAGCAAATCTTACAGTGAAGCCTTGGGCCTCGCCCAGCCCTTATATTCAATTGGTGAAGATCGAATCTGACTCCTTTGTGATCGCTGCTGTAAATATATACTGGAATCATGCATCAATTACTGATGAACAATTCATACAGGACCTTGAAAACATTCTTGACCTCATTAGTAATGATTCTACAACAGACTATACAATAGTTGCGGGTGATCTAAATATAAATTGCTTTGTGCAGCGGAACAAGATATTGGGCCTCATTACGACCCTGGCATTAACCAATGGCGCTATTAGGGTCATGGTTAACGCCGGTAATTTACCGGATGCGCCATGGTGACATGGGGAATTACCGCCCCTTCCAAGGTTGGTGGGGCGGTAATTCCCTATTTACCATTGGCCCTTTCCCATTCCCATTTTTGCCCCATAGGGCTCTATGGGAATGGGGAAGGCGGTAATTACGGTACCACAACATGCGGTACCGTAATCACCTTCAAGGTCCCTTTGCGGGTCCTTACCTTAACGGCTAGTACAGACCAGCCGTTAAGGTCGGGACCCGCAAAGGGACTTGTAATCAGGCGTTAAGGGATTACCAGTACCGGTACCCTTACCGGTACCGGTAATCCCTTAACGCCAGGGTCGTAATGAGGGCCATAGTCTAATGCAGCACTTAGTTGGATGACACTTATGGAAGATCGTAATCTCCTAATGATAAATTATGCAAATGCTGAGACAAACTCAAATGTTCACACATGGCAGAGAGGGTTCCAAACAGCATGCATTGATTATATATATGTAGATAAAACCTTTTTGCCAGAATTAATACATTTGAGATTGTTTCTCAGGTGGTAAGTGACCATTTTATACTGTTTCTATCATGGTTCCTGCCTATACCAGCTCTAATATTAAATCCAGGGCCTTATAGATCTCAAGTAGCTTGCTCTAGTAGTGGCAATCAGTTCAATTGGTAGTCAGATAAACTATAGGCCCTGATGCTAAAAGTGTTGTATCCTTCGGAGAGGCGCTTTCCAGATCTCATCCATAACGAAGGTCTTTATTGACAGCTATGCAAATATTCAAGACAAATGACCATAAGCAAGCTAGACCTGCTATAACACACTCTCACACATATGATGCTGATATACGATTGAGAAAATCTCAATTAAGAATGACCATTCGAGCACTTAAACATCTACTGGTTGAACTAAGAATGCGTGAAGTAAGCAAACTCAAAAACAAACATAATAACTGGAAAAAAGCAAGACAAGCTCAAATGCATCTTAAAGATGCACAATGTATGTTATGTTCTCTGATATCCAACAGCTCTGCCTTGATATGGGGCATCATGAAAAAAAATACATCGACAACTCAAACTATAGTCCAAATAAATGTGTTTCCAGAAGCGGTTTGGACTGCTACTATCTGGCCTAAAACCCCTCCCCCTACACTAGCCAACTCCTATGCTGAACTTGCTATCTCTGAGGAAGATTTAGTATTTTATTATATCCAAACTATCTTCCTCGCATGTGCCGGGCCCGGACGGCCTATGCAATAGCATGCTTAAGGCTCATCCGCAAGCGTGGGCGCAAATCTTTTATGTGATATTCTCCCGGATCATACGGTCACATCATATTCCACCAACCTGGCAGGAGTCCATAATCGTGCCCATTTATAAGAAGGGCGACCAGACTCAGCCCAACAATTATAGACCCGTGGCATTATTACATGTCCCGGGAAAGTTATTTGCACGCTGTATACTGAAGGAATTTAATACCGATCAGAATAACATCCATGACCCTTTTCAATCGGGATTTATGCCAGGGTTGGGGACAGCAATTAATCTTCATACATTGCACGCTATTAAACATCAAGAGGGACAAAAAACGACATCCCCTTTACCCAACATTCATAGATTTTCAAACCGCATTTGATTCTGTATCAAGGGAAATGTTATTTTGTAAATTAAAGCTGGATGTCCAGATCATCTTCAACACTGGATTAAAGAATTCCACTCAAATACGTCAGTGCAAATAAGACTGTCTTTGGATGAAAGATTGTCTTCCTCTATACAAACAACTAGAGGGTTGAAGCAGGGCTGCTTATTGACTTCTTTATTTAACTTTTTCATTTTGGATATTTGCAAAGGCTTTCTCAATGTCATCTCTGACGCTCCTCGCTTGGCTCAACATGCAATCCCCTGGCTTTTTCACGCGGACAATTTAGTTTTGTTAGCAAAAACGCCACGGGGATTGCAGGATCTGCTAAAGGAAATAAACAAATATGCCTGCAAACACGAATTGATTAATTATCATTCGAAATCCAAAGTCATCATTTATGATAGCAGACAAAAAGCCGATGTCGTAAATTCAAATGGAGCTCACAAGAAAAGATCTTAGAACCAGTCTGACAGTATAAGTACTTAGGATTTATCGTCAATTACCAGCTTTCAGAGGCCCCCTATTATTGTGGTACTGCCAAGAAAATGAAAACGGCAGTAGCTCAAGCAATCATTAAATCAGCGATATGGGAGATTCTCTTTAACACCAGCACTTACATTCTATATACAGAAAGCGGTTCCAGTAACCATTTACGGTGCCGAGACGCGAAACTGGCAATGGCAAATTTATTGGACCACTATTGATGGTTCATATTGGAAGAAGTTACTGAATTTACCGAAATGTATATCTATGCATTCTAAGATTTGAGTTGAGCCTTGTGTCTCTATACGCAATCTATATGTGGAAATTGTGTAGCCTTTATAGGAAATACATAATGAAGATCAGAAAAGGTTCCTTGCTTGATGCAATGTCGCAATACGTGAATATAACGGATCACAAACATATGAGTTTATGGTGATCTAAAGAATAGGAATTTGTGCTTACAGCTGATGTGACGCAAGACATGCTAATTCACAACCCCAACAAGGCTAAAACAAATCTGGGAGTGGGAATGGAGCAATAACAGAACAGAATGTTTCAATTGTAAGCATCTGAAAGTCTATACATCCCTTGAAAAAAAAACTCAGACCCCTAAATCATATATTATTCAATTTCCTTCAGCAAAATATTGTGATCTATATATCCGGTTTAGAAAAGAGATTCTGGCCAAATGGCACATAATCTAAGCTGATACTAACATATGTCGCTTCTGTAAAAAGGTTACAGAAGCAGAGACACTTATCCATCTGATTGTGAATTGCCCTTTACTTACGACCTTAAGGAGAAACTATTTCGAACATTTCTTCGTTGGCTTGGTGACACCAGAAATGATTTGGAGCATGATATACAATGCACAAACAACAGCAATGCGATTGGCTATAGTGAACTTTCTGTTAGCGCTGAAATTGGCTGAGGAGGAAGATGTGATAAATTATAACATGCATACTGTTTGCTAGTATGACAATGATTATGAGCTGATAGAAAATTATTACACATGATGAATTATTATACTGAAGATCAAACTAAGTTTAGTTACTTAGAATGTGTTATGATTAGTTTTTATTTATTTTAGATTGCATTGATTGTTTTTTTTTCTTCCCTTTTTCTCTTTATATTCATGTTCATGATGGATGAATGTATAGTACATGAAGTAGATTTTCTTTTGTATAATGTGATGAATTGGATAGGTCTAAGATTTGAATGTATTCTTGTTGATAATATTGAAAAGTTGTTTTCACAAATAAATCAATAAAAAAAGAAGAAAAAAAGACTGTAGCGGAAAGTGTTTCTTTTTATGGCCGGTCCAAATGCAATCCTCAGAGCTAGAAGGGATTTCTTTCAGTATCTGTAACTAAGTATTCTATCTTTACGTGGTCAGCCCCCTACTTGTGGTTGGAATAATTAGTCCTAGAAATCTTTTGCTACTAAACAGTTTTAGCAAGGGAAAAGTGTGTCTGTGGCAGGTGAGGTAGGGGAATAAAGTTGTGGCAAAAGCAGCAACTGCCACTTGCTTCATCGGTCTAATTGCAGTAAAGGAGACTGGCAGGCGAGGCAGATGCTTAGCCGGGGGCCTAAGAGTTCCAGGTGAGAGTACGGGAGAGCATGGTCTGACCAGGAGAGAGGTGTAGTGAGAGATTTGGAGATGGGATATCTGCTGGGATGAGAGCATCCAAGGTATGTCCAGCTGAGTGTGTCAGACAAGAGGGATGAATAGTGATAGAAAGAAAATCACAGAGGCTGTGGAAGAGTCCAGTGCCAAATCAAGAGAGTCAATGTGAATATTGAGATCTACGAGAGAGTATAAGCTTGGAAGTGGAGGCAAGAAGAGACAATGTGAGGTCAGACCACTCCAAGAGGATGAGGGAGACCAGACCAGGGGTCCTGTATATGGTGGCGAGAGTCAACGAGAGGGTTGGAGAGACACCAAGCCTCCAGACGAGGCATTCAAAGGAAGAGTAGATCCAAGTGGGAATGATTGTAGCACGAACCCATGCAGGGAAGACAAGGCCACTCCGCCTGCAGACCGGTTTGGCCTGGGCTTAAGGATCTTGTAGCTATTGGGGAAGAGTGTGTCAAACGTAGAGACCAAGCTGGCAGTGAACCACGTCTCAGTGAGAGCGAGAACGTCAATGTCAAAGTCTTTAAGAAGAAGACAGATATCAGAGGAGTGTTTAACAGGACAGCGAGAGTTGAGGGTAGCTAGGTGAAGCTGGTTGCCACCTTTGAAGGTCTTCCGAGGAGAGGTGCAGGGATGTGTTCATGCCACTAGTCCTTCAGTCCAACCCTCAGGTGTGAGTATAGTTCCCTTTATTTGTAATTGGCCCCTCTCCCAACATCTGGGAATTTCCTTCCCATTGTTGTTGTTGTACTGGAGCATTTTATTTTCTTCTACTCTAATACCTGATCCAATTGTTTTAGATGGTATATATCTTATCACCTTTTGCCAAATCTCCTGTATGTAATTATCTTTCTGTGTGCATTTTGCTTTCTTTACCCATACTAGTGAAGCAGTCTGACTCTGGAATTGTCCTCTAGTCAGACAAAGGGAAAGGTGTGATAGGCAATGTGCTGTGCCAGTGGGTACTTCGGTTGCTATAGGCACTGACTCTGTCTATCACGCACCAATGCCTAGCCAGCCACGCGCTGACATATCTCATCCAAAAGAGATACTAGTTTAATTGTGATTTCCTTTGCCTGACTGAATTTGTTAATTGGGTGAATGCATTGCAAAGGCCGGTTTTTGATGGTTATCGTCTGGGTATTGCTGGGCTGAGGGCTCCTAGGCTTGGCACTTTGCTGTCACCTCATCTTGCACATAAGCACCCAGGATCAACTGTAGCAGACACCCTTTCTACACGCTGGTATGCTCTCCCAAAAGACCTAAAATATCAAAAAATGGCCCTTCTAACCAATGTGTCTCCTAAGGTCAGCTGGGTAGGTGAAATGGCCTTGAACAGTGGACAAACACTGCAGGCACCCGATAACCTTCCACATGACTGCTCACTTAATGGCCAGCAGCTAGAAAATACTGCCTGTGGCCTGCAGACTTTCCTGCCTTCTTTGCCACACTATATTTCATTACAATGTTAGGATAATTTGCCAGATCTTGCCATTGACACAGCATTTGTGTTAGTTTTCAATGTGGTCAATATAACCACTATAGATGTAACCTTGTGCTGTGTACTCCCTCGAGGAATTTGAGCTCCCCTCCAAATGGTCTACTCTTTGTCCACCTTTCTGACTCTAGTATGCAGCTGAATCAGGCTAGTTTTTGGGATATTACGAACAAAACAGATGCAGAGCACCTGGCCATGGAAGACACTCCTAGTGTCCAGGAATGAGAGGCTCAAAACATAGAGCCCTCAACTACTGACTTAACAATCAATTCCCCCCTACTATGCTGGGTGCTGGCAGGATGTACACCATTAATTTAGCTAATTCCAGAAGAACCCTTAGATGTATGCTACTAAACTCAAGATCAATGATCAAACAATTGACAGAGGTAGCTGACTTTATCACAGAACATAAGATCAACCTCTGTGCTATCACATAATCTTGGCTACATATTGAAGCAAGTTCTGCCCTTACAAAAGTGATTCCCTGGGGGTACAATATATTAAGAGCTGATCGCTTACATGGAAAGGGAGGGGGTGTTCCCCTAATCTTTCATGCATCTTTTAATTTGCACCAAGTTAGGGATGTCAGCTTGCCAGACTCTGAAATCCAACAAGTCAATCTGGCTATCAACAACAACACTATACTCATCATCTTCATGTTATATCTCCCTCCTAATACCATGCTAGATTTCCTTTCGAATATTTGTGATTGTATCAGCTCCTCTCTTAAACCCCAATCTAGGGTTAATATTATGGCAGGTTTACATCTGGGCCTGGATGACCCACTGGGCCCTCTTGCGAAGGCTGGGCAGGACACTCGGAGGGAATATCATTTTATAATGCATGTTCACAGCTTACCCATGAAGGGGGCAGAACTCTGGACTGGGTGGTCTGGCATAGGGTTATAATGTGGTATGATAATCACCTTATGCAATTTCAACTTCCATGGATTGCGCCTCCAAGGAAAATTAGTGACCCGCTGCAGAAAATGATGTGTTGCATTATACAGAAACTGACCCCAGCCTCCATGATGCCCCTCCTTGCCCCCTTCCTAGAGAATCTTTCAAACTACAACTCAGCAACAGAGCTGGTGGCTGTTCATCACAACACTATGTCTCTAGCTGTAAACAAACTGGACCACTACAACTCAGACCTATGAATTCTCAACAGTGTAAAGTGTGGTTTAGTACTGAAATGCAGAATTTAAAACTCCAGAAAAACACAATTCTACGGACGTCGAACAAGAGTGGGGCCCAAAAGGAAAACATGAGATATGGGCATGCTGCTAAGGCCCACAAAACAGCCATCTGTGCTGCTAAAAAAATATTGTACAACAGGAGAATTAAGGAAGCATCCTTCAATTTGAAGGAATTGTTTAAAATCTTGAGAGAGCTGGAAGATGCTCTCCCTTTGGGGCACACATTGTGAAGGACATTAATTGGTGCACTTCAATTCAGGATGCTATGCTGCATAAAATTGAAAGAATCAAGGGTGATATCATGGTTAATTTAGGCTCTCTAAGTGTTAGTGCACCTGTGAATAACCATGGTAGGCTGGAGGCCTCTCTGCCTCAGTATAAATTCAGGCCTGTTTATGGAAATGGACACGTTGGATATCTTAGAGAAGATAAAACCAACTAACTGTAAAGGGGATGTTTGCCCAGCTACTATTCTTAAATCATGCTCCACGCTACTAGCCCCTTTTATCACCACATTTGTCAATGCCTCATTTCAGGAGCACTATGTGCCACCAGAGATAAAGCAGGCCTGGATCTCTCCACTTAAAAATAAAAACCTTGTTGGATTCTAATTTAGTGGGAAATTATCGCCCAATTACAAATACACCTTTTCTTTTTCAAATTTGGGATGAAACCGCCCATGGCCAAATTCAAGAATTTCTAGGCCTACTTAACATCCTAGGCCCAAAGCAATCAGGTTTCTGAAAGCTTCCACAGTACTGAATCCACTCTGCTGGATCTTGCATCCCTGCGACAAAGGAAATACTGCACTACTGATGCTTTTGGATCTTAGTGCAGGTTTCAACCTGGTAGAGCATTCTATCTAGATGGCTAGACTGCAAGACTACGCCTCCATTTCCTTTGAGGCCTCATCCTGGGTTCAATCAGAGTAGAGTATTTTATGAGGATGCCATAGCAGATGTTCATGTGCTACCGTGTGCCATAGGGGTTGTGTGTGTCCCCTACTCTTTTTAACATCTTCACCCTGCCTGCCTTCGAGCTGTTGGAGTCAGAAGGCATAATATTCACCAACTATGCAGATGATACGCAATGCCTTAGTCCTCTGTCAGACCACCATGCCCAAAATTTGGTGACCATTAATACCACTTATAAACACATAAACATTGGATGGTCTGTAATGGATTGTCTCTTAATAACATAAAAATTGAAATTATGATTGTCAGCATTGCTCCTAAAATACGAAAACTGGTCACTGCTTACCACTCCTTTGAAATTGCAGACTGTACACTGACATCCCTTTCAAAAGTTAAGACCCTGGGAGCAGTGCTCACCAAGAGCTTACTATGAAAGCCCACATTAGCAGCCTGGTCTCAAGCAAATCCTACTACATCTAACACCTGGCCCAACTCAGACCATTCCTTGACTCCTCCAATTTTGCTACCCTGGTTCGCGCCATTATTGGCTCTCGTCTTGATTATTGCTCTACCCTGCTTCTGGGAATAGGAAAAGGAGAACTTAATTGTCCATGGGTGTTGCAAAACAATGTTGTTTGGGTGGTCAAGGGTTTGCAGAAATCTGATCCTGTGTCAGCAGCTAGGCGATCCCTACATTGGTTGCCCATTGCTAAGTGGATTACCTTCAGGACTTTGTGTCTGACTCATTCCTGTTTGTATGGGAATCGTCCTCTCTACCTTTCCAACCAGCTCTTGTGGCGCCCGACTAGGCGGGCCCTGAGATCGAACAACACATGCCTGCTGTGCACCCCCAAAGTTAAGCTGTCATTGGTATCAGAAAGGTGTTTGTCTGTGGCAGCGCCACGCTTGTGGAATGAACTACCTAGGGCCTGTAAGACTATTGCTGTCTTCAAGCGTAGACCGAAGACTATTCTGTTCAAATAAGTTAGTCCCCTTGCTGCAGATGACCGCTTGTTTACCATTGCTTGACTTGCTCTTTTCATTTTGTTGTCTTCTTCTGTTCCTGCGATTCTAACCGTCCCTAATTTCTTGGTAACCTTGGATGGGTCTGTGGATCTACTGTCTGTGCCCTGCACGGGTCTGCATTTCAGTGATTTCAGCACTTTGAGTTTCATGAAGTCTCAAGGCCTTCCATTCATTTTAATGCATGCTACTGCTTCCATTTTGAAAAAGAAGACTGTCCATTACTGTAGCGTGTCTACTTTAGTGAGATATATATGTGTATCGTTTGTGTTGCATTTCAGCTTATACATTGCTTATGTTATGTTCTTTGTATCTTTATGGTTGCAAGCGATATACAAGTATCTTTGAGCTATTTTCTGTGTTTCTTAATGGTGAGTGCATATCTGCTTCGTGTCTATTGCATGCATGTGTGTCAGTTAACAGTGAGTTTGCTTATTCTCACCTTCGATAGTTACATTAAGTCCATTTCCTCCTGTACATGTCTGGTGAGTAGCGTGTCCCACCTCTTTGATATTGGGGTGGAGCAGTATTAAAATTTGGTTATTGTACATGATCAATTTATTCCACACAACAAGGTGAACACATCACACAAGATGTGCTATACTAAATACACAAGCTATGTACTCAATGAAAACAAAATACATTACATGATTAATTAAACAGGTCAGCACTTCCTTGTCAGCAACAGCCAGGCAAACTCATTAGTGCCCTGTACAATGCTATGACATGGGTTATTTATGTTTTATGTTTTATGAAACAATGTGCAGTAATGTCTTTGGTTCAGGTAATCAGGTGAGGGCTCCCCTTTCCCGCTCATTATGGTAGCAGAACATAGACAAAACTCCATCCTAAGATCTGCACAAATAGCATTATTTTTTCCTCACATTAGGTGACTCTGAAGTGTTAAATATGAGCTAAAACCAAGCATATATATTATTAGAAAAATGCAAAGCAAACATTGTAATAGAGCTTGCTACGATGCTATATAATATAATGTATGCTCATTTTCTTGATTTTGCTTATTAATGGTATTAGAACATGTATTTAAAAAAATGATACCAACTCTGTGCTCAAGACATTCAAACTTGAGGCACAACTCATTAAATAGTGATTTTTGGAAATGTTCAGTGAGAGGATTTTGGAAAATAGTTACCTTTTTTGCATTCGTGTTTGAGCTTCAAGCAACGAGGCATCCTGAGCCTCCTATAGGACAGTGAATATATTTCCCCGGGAATAGAACACACAATGGATAAAGACCTTTAACCTTGAATAGCGTGTCCACCGTGCTTAAATTTGCGTCTGTGTGTTGGTCTGTGCATAAACCTAATCCACCAGTCTTAAAATGAGAAAATACGATATTAAATGAAAGATAAGAAAAAGAACACGGAGCACACAATATGTAGTTTCCCCAACTGCGGGCACTGGTGACATTAGTGAGAAAGCAAGGCATCGCCACTGCTCCTGGGAAACCTTAGGGGACGCAATAGGGATCAAAAGCTTTTCAGAGTGAGACATTTTGGCGCGGCTCTGTGCAGACAGCCCTGCATTGGGGAATACAAAAATGTTTGCAATCGGACTATTTTCAACTGACAAGTTAAGAACCAATATTCCACTGTGAGCAGAGCAGTTTACTGTAGCAGAATTCTAATATTACGCTGAAGTATTACAAGATATATATTGTATAAATAATGCCACCGTTCTACACTCAAGTGTCCCACTTTGCTCTTTTTGCCTATAACTAAATGTGCAATTTTTTTTTTTTTAATTAAACAAGCTTTGTTTCTTCATGAATACCAGCGCTATTGGTTACATGCGATCTTGCGGTCGATTGCATTGGTTTTTACAGAGCCAAAAGGAAACTTTTCTGCTCTTTTTGATTGGTATAATTGTTTCAGGATTAGAGAAGCGGGAAGTGGAGCAGGAGATGAAATCTCAATATGGATTGAAACATTTCCGCTGAATCTCTTCGCTCTGTTCCGGGGAAAAGGTCTGACTGTGTAAAGAAAAAAACAGATCAATATGTGTATTTTTGTGCGCTCTGAGTGCATTTACGTTCATTGGGGCTATTTTGTTCTGGATTTTCTTTATAAGGTGCACATTGGGACTTAATTCCGATCTTATTTATAGACTGAAAACCATTGCAAACACTTCTAAGCACCTTTACTAGTATATACTGCAGTTGATTGCAACTGTTTACTAAGCACCTGTAAATGGCTTTCCCCTTGCAGAGAAATGGATTGAGAGTTCAGGGGGCTTGATCAGATGCCTAAATTAAGGAACGTCTTCTTCTGTTGAAAATCCACATCCCGGGGTCAAGAGTAAGTAGAGCATCTTAAGGTGCGGTTTGGCCCTTTAAATTACATTTGACCATAGAGATAGTTGAGAGAAATGCCAGAGAGGCATTGATTTGTTAATCATAGACCCTTAAAGTCCACACGTGAACTTACTGTTCACCAGAAGTGAACAACTATTTCTAAGGGATGTTTCTTTTTGTCAAAGATCATCATTTGCAAAAACAATTATCAACCAGATCCTCGACATAATTAAGAAAAAGTAGATTAACGTTGAGTGCATAGAGCCCAAGTATTACATTAACAAAAACAACAAAAATAACGACTCAGTCTGTATAAAGAATGTACATGGAAAACATAGTCAACTTTTGAAGAACAAACAATTGAATATTGGAGAAACAATCCCAGTAGCCAAAAAGAGGCTTGTGCTCTTGACCCTCAATTTATGAAGTGGGTGGTCTTACACAAGATACTTCTCAGCTAATTGCCTCATGGAAGCCATATCTTCACAATCTATGGGGAGAGGTGATCCTTTGTGTGGTTCAAACCCATCAACATTGTTTCAGAGCCATCAAAATTGTCCCACTGTAATTGGATACTGGTGGTGCATCATAGAGAAGCTTTTTCCAAGTTGGCCAGAGTGATGGAACAACCTCTAAAGTAGCCAGCACTGTGGGAGAAGCAGACACTGAACAAAGCAGCCTCATCTGAGGGAACCTTATTTGGCAAGAAATGAGCATAAGGGTCTAACTCAGCACCAGCATGTTTCACACAGAGCTTAGGGGATGGTAGCTAAACATTTTAGAAAAAAGAAGGGACTGCCTAAACCCAGCCAGATTAAACCTAATGTGCAGGCCACGATAAAGACAATTTGACAGCCTTGGAAAGAGTGATGGTCACTGGAAAGAGAGAAAGCAGGGCACGTTATGCCACGAAAATTATTCTTGACCAGCAAAAATCAGAAAGGCAAAATGTACTAGACATACAAGCCATCAGATCTGCAGAGCATTCCACAAACATGACACAGTGCTTCCACCTGAAGACTGCTTCATAGATAATGCAGGCACCAAGAAAAATATCAAATGAATGGACTTACACAATGAAATTCAACATTGTGCTAGGCATCACACAGGTAAAATCCACCCAGTCATTGAAAGCAAACACACTCAGAGAAAGCCCTAACTTCAGAAACCACAACTAACAGCTGTCCCTCCACATGCAAAACCCTGGGATGACGCTGTCATGATGCCCGCTCCCGGGGAGCCGGTTCAAGCCCTGCGTCCCCGAAAGCGGACATCCAGTCCCCAAGAAAGGACCCAGCAACCCATATAGGGGCCCTTTGGACAGTGTCCTGGCGCTGGATGGAGAGCTCGTCCTTCCAGACCCTAAGGTGAGACGCTACGAGGAATCACAGAAGGGTTTCGAGGAGGGTGAGAGGGGAAAGTGGGAGGCTGATTGCATTACCCCGCAGACAGTTAATCCCCTATTTTCGCCTACAGAAGGATACTTCTGCGAGCCAGACAAGCCAGATTTGGGGGCCCGGTCCAGTCCGTCTTCCGAACCCTGCGCATCACCTTAGAAGAGGTCACAGCAGCGCAAACCAGGCCAGCGCCTCCGTGGGAGTCAGGTGAGCATTACAGAACGCGAAGCCTTCCTACAAATTCCCAACCAGGCGCTATGGAAAGTTATGAGACTGATCAGTTAGCCCAATTACTGGGGGAATTATGGGCCGAAGTACATGCCACTCGTCAAGAGACTAATGCCCTCAGGAGGGAATTAATAATATCAAAGGAAAGAACTGATGACTTGGCCAGACAGCTTTTGCAAGGTCAAGCTGGGCAAACTCCTCTACCCAGTTCCGGAGGGAACCCCGCTCCTGTGGTTTCCAGTAACCCTGTGCAGATTAATCTACCTGGAAACATGCAGCTGGCCCCACCCGAACGCTTTGCTGGGGACCCCAAACGATTCGCCGTATTCATGAATCAGTGTCGTTTGCACTTCCTATGCAGACCTGGGGCCTTCCCTAATGATCAGACCAAGGTAGCCTTTGTATTGTCATATCTCAGCGGCTGCGCTGCCGATTGGTCAGTTCCACTGGTTACTCAAGATGACCCGATTCTCCGTGATTTTCAAAGGTTTCAAGCAAGCATGGAAAGGTTATTTGCTCGACACTCTCAGGGGCAGGCTCTGGATGACGAACTTCTATCCCTGCGACAGGGCAATTAGGACCTCCTATCCTATATTGCAACCTTTAATAGACTAATTGTGGAAACGGGATGGCCAGAGGATGAAAGAGTCACGTTGTTTTATCGAGGCCTATGCGGAGAACTTAAAGATGTCTTGGCCCAAGTTGTAAATCCGCCCCAAGAATGCACAGAGTATATAGACTTAGTGGTCCAATTGGATCACAGACTTCAAAATAGAAAAGCAGATCGGTCCAGGTTTGAGACCCGGGTGTTGGTCAAGACCCATGCTAATCCCGAGGGAGTTGATGTCTCTGAGCCTTTGTAAATTGGAGGGGTTAAAGGACCTTTAACTCAAAAGGAACGTGAAAGGAGGCAGCAGTTTAAATTATGTCTTTATTGTAGGAATTCTGGACACTTTCTACGAGATTGCCCGGCAAAACCGCCCCGAAAGGCGGTAGGAGCCGCTGATAAAAACCATGAAGACTCTGTTTCGGGAAACGACTCCGCCAAACAAGTGTAGGGGTCCACTTGCCGAGCTTGAAAACTAACTCTCAGACCTCGCATTTCATTTTGCCAATGGTTCTCGTAGATCCAGAACAGCCTAAGCGGTTGCATGCAATAAAGGCATACATCGATAGTGGGGCTATTGGAAACTATGTGGATCGTGAATTGGTCTCTAGGATTAACCTCCCTCTCCGTCCTAAAACCAGCAAAGATGTCATCACCACAGTCGATGGAACTGAAATTGCCTCTGGACCGGTAACACATTCCACTACTGAGGCGACTCTTATTGGTCCCGACGGCCATCACGAGGGTGTTGTGTTTGATGTAATCAAGGCTCCACAGTTTCAGTTTATTCTTGGAATCCCTTGGTTAGAGACACATAATCCTCGAATTGATTGGCGAGCTAAGAGAATAACCTTCCCGGATTGTACACAAACCTGCTACCCAGAAAACCTGAAGATTAATCTAGCATCTGTAACCTTTGCCTACATGCAACTACCTCCGGAATACCAAGACTTTCAGGACGTCTTCCAAAAGGAACAGGTCAACACGTTACCTCCTCACAGATCGTACGATTGCCAAATCGATCTGGTGCCCGTGCACAACCCCCTTGTAGCAGGATTTATGCCCTTACTGAACGTGAGAATCTGCATTTGAGACAATATTTGGATCAATACCTAGCTAATGGTTTTATTCGCCCGTCAAAGTCCCCGGCATCCTCGGCTTTGTTCTTCGTGCCCAAAAAAGAAGGTGACCTTAGAACTTGTATCGATTACCGCGCATTGAACCAGATAACGGTTAAAAACCGTTATCCTCTGCCTCTGATCCCTGAACTCCTTGACCAGGTGAAGGACGCTTGCATATACACCAAGTTAGATCTCCGGGGGCTTATCATCTGGTACGAGTTAAAGAAGGCGACGAATGGAAAACTGCCTTCCGTACTAAATACGGATTATTCGAGTACCAGGTGATGCCTTTCGGATTGTGTAACGCGCCGGCTGCCTTCCAATACTTCATGAATGATGTCCTTCGGGAACTCATCGATGTTTGTGTTGTCGTATATATTGATGACATTCTGGTGTACTCCTCTTCGGAATCTGATCACAGAAAACACGTCAGGGCAGTACTTGAAAAACTGCCCCAACACAAACTATTTGCTAAATTGGAGAAATGTGTTTTCCATACCACAGAAGTCGAATTTCTAGGTTTCATCCTGACACCCAAAGGAGTCCGAATGGACTCAAGAAAAGTGGATGCCATCCTCAAATGGCCATCACCTAGCTCTGTAAAAGGGGTTCAAAGCATGCTCGACTTTGCCAATTTCTATCGCAGGTTTATCCCGGAATTTTCACGCGTGTTACAACCCATTACTTCACTCTTGAGGAAAAATAAATGTTTTGAATGGTCTGAAGAAGCCGAGCAGGCCTTTCAGGATTTAAAAGCTAAGTTTACCTCCGCACCTATATTGAAACACCCGCGTCCAGATCTCCCTTATGTCGTCGAGACTGATGCATCCAGCCTAGCCATGGGAGCTGTCCTGTCCCAAAGAGATCCCGAAACCAACCAACTGCATCCCGTAGCATTTTGGTCCAGAAAATTCTCGGCACCCGAGGTTAATTATGCAATCACGGACAAAGAACTGTTAGCCATTAAGTCCGCTTTTAAAGCCTGGCGGCATTATCTGCTTGGCGCTCGACATACCATCACAGTGATCACTGATCACCGGAATTTACAGTATTTGAAAACCGCCAAGGCTCAGTCACGGCAGCTCCGATGGGCTTTGTTTTTCGCTGAATTTGATTTTGTGATTACCTATCGACCTGGCTGCAAGAATGGCAAAGCAGACGCCTTATCCTGAATTGGAATGGGAGAATCTGATACAAACTCAGAACCAGTACCAATAATTCCCGAACAGAGGATTCTAGGCATGACTTCGTTACAGACGCTTGAAGACATTCAAGCCAGAGTGAAACAACTCCTGGACCCTACAACCTTACAGGATTGGATACAAAAGGGATCAGACTTTACCATAGATAATGGTTTACCTTATTTCCAAGGACGCTTATTCCTGCCACATAAGGAATTACACAAACTAGTTATTTCCGGTTATCATGATGCATTAATAGAGGGACACCCCGGTATTGCCAAGACAGAGGAAAAGGTGAAACGACAATTTTGGTGGCCCTCTTGGCGAAAAGATGTTAAATCTTTTGTGATGTCCTGTGGCGTTTGCGCCCAAAATAAAAGTCAAAAGAAAAGACCAGCCGGTCTCCTTCAACCTCTAGACATACCGCCAGCACCCTGGCACACCCTATCAATGGATTTTATTACGGACCTGCCTCCTTGTTCGGGGTACAATACTATTCTGGTAATTGTGGATTTGTTTTCCAAAATGGCCCACTTTATTCCTTTGAAAGGTTTACTTTCAGCTTCTGTCCTAGCCAAAGAATTCCTCGAAAATATTGTTCGGCTACATGGATTCCCATCTATACTAATCTCTGACCGGGGAAGCCAATTCATTTCCCACTTCTGGCGCAAATGTTGTCAAATCGCGCAGATCGACGTAAGATTATCGACCAGTCACCACCCTCAGACCGATGGTCAGACCGAGAGGACAAATAAGACCCTTGAGCAATACTTACGGTGTATGTTACAGCAATCTGAAAGCAACTGGAAAGACATTCTTTGGATAGCCGAATACACATATAATAATTCGGTACACTCTGGAACTGGCCACAGTCCTTTTTATACTTTGTTTGGGCATCACCCTCGAACCTCAAACCTTGACTCACCTCAGAACCTCGGAATGCCTGCAGTAGACATTTGCATTCTACAATTACCCAAGCCTTCAAAGAGGCAACTACGCATTTACAACAAGCCAAGAGAAAATACAAGGAGAATGCTGATCTACATCGGAGTGAAGCACCTCCGTATCAGATTGGGGATCAAGTGTGGTTAGCTACCAGACATTTACCACTCAAAGGGCCTCGAACTTTTAACCCAAAATATCTGGGACCTTATTCAATTACGGCAATAATTAACCCAGTGGCTGTTAAACTTGATTTACCAGCTAGTATGCGAATTCACCCTGTTTTTCATGTGTCACTTCTGAAACCAGTGGTACCCGGAACCCGACTACTCAAACCTCCAGAACCTATTCTAATAGATGGGGAGCCTGAATTTGAAGTGAAGAACATTTTAGACTCAAAAATGTTTAGGTCAAAACTGTTCTACCTAATTGATTGGAAGGGGTACGGACCTCAGGAGAGGTCGTGGGAACCCAGCGACCATGTGCATGCACCTCGATTAGTCAGGAAATTCCACCGACTCTTCCCAGACAAACCAAAACCCCCGGAGGGAACAACCTTGGGAGGGGCCTTGGGGGGAGTGCTGTCATGATGCCCGCTCCCGGGGAGCCGGTTCAAGCCCTGCGTCCCCGAAAGCGGACATCCAGTCCCCAAGGAAGGACCCAGCAACCCCATATAGGGGCCCTTTGGACAGTGTCCTGGCACCTATGTCGCCAGGCTCATAAAAGATATCAGTCCTGGCGCCATAGGCGCCAGGCTCATTATGGAAGTGCTTGGGTGCACTTACCTGATGCAGACCATGCTGCCCTGAAAGGAACTACTTTAACTGTGGGACTAATTTACCATCCGGGCTTGGTCGGGGAAGGATACATACCTGATTGGAGGAAGGATACATACCTGGAACTTCTTCCAAGGCTATTTAAACCCCACCCGAACAGCCACACGTGCTTCGCGTTGTTCTGCATCTAGCAGCTGGACGCTCACCGTGTCTGCTCCTGCATCCTGATTTCTGCCACGCCTGCCAGCATCCTGGATCACCTGCAAAGGAAGAGAACAGAAGAAGGAAAAGTCCTTACCTGCTAAATCCGCATCCCGGAGACATCTCGCCGACAATCCTGAAAAGGAAGACTTTTATTTAAAAGCTCATTCCGTCGATCGCTGCAGCGCCGCATTCCACTCACCTTTACAGGGCGCCTCCATGTTCAGCAGCGATCATCTGGATTCGCAGTTACGCCCCAGCGCCTTGGGAGAAAAAGACCAGAACAAAAGGTGAGAGAGAGAAGGGAATAAGGAAAGCTAATTCTCCATGTTAAGACTTACCTGTTGATTCATTCCCTCTTCACTTCGGGTCCACGCCGCATCCTGGCATTTCCGGACCCCGGCCCCTAAGGGGAAAAAGAGACATCATCGTTAATGAGCGAATGAAAAGACATTACCAAAAAACGCTCATTAAAGACTTACGTGATTTCTACAAGGATTTCACCTCTCATCTCGGGTCGGTGCCTGTTCCCCGGCATTCTGTACCCCGGCCCCTATGGGGAAAAAGACACTAGCATTAGTACATTAATGCATGGACACAAGGGGAACCTCTTATCAAAAAACTTACTTGGAAGCCAAGCAAGTTTGGTTCTCACCAATCCGAAAATCCAGTGAAGTAACTGGATACCAACGCGCCCCTGCATCAGAAGCAGGATGGAGAGATCGTCCTTCCAGACCCTAAGGTGAGATGATACGAGGAATCACAGAAGGGTTTCGAGGAGGGTGAGAGGGGAAAGTGGGAGGCTGATTGCATTACCCCGCAGACAGTTAATCCCCTATTTTCGCCTACAGAAGGATACTTCTGCGAGTCAGACAAGCCAGATTTGGGGGCCCGGTCCAGTCCGTCTTCCGAACCCTGCGCATCACCTTAGAAGAGGTCACAGCAGCGCAAACCAGGCCAGCGCCTCCGTGGGAGTCAGGTGAGCGTTACAGACACTCGTGGGTTGATAAACGAGGTACTATTCACAAGGAAACAATCTGCACATTTCCTGGAAGCCATGACAAGTGAAGAGAGCTTAGTTGATAAACCACAATGATCACAAACACAACAATACAGTATTCCTGCAAACACAATTTGCCAGAAAATAATGTATATGTCAACAACAAAGAAAACAGTTATTTGGGGAGGCCAAAAGGTCACCTTTATCTAGTTTGGGAGCCAGTAACCTTGGCAAATTGGACATTGAGATGTCTTCTGGTCACTTTAAAGTTGAATGAGAATGAAAGTTTGTCTCATGTGTTTATTTTTGTAGCTTACTGAATTCCATGTAGAAATAAAAATAGGGATCCTGGAAAGTCTGGTTTTATATGTGTGGGTGTATAAAAGCAGAATGTTCCCAACAGGTTGTCTGGAAAAATGTTATATATATTACTGGAATGGGATCCATAGGGACATATGATACTGGGTGTCTACATCTATGCAACCCCTTATATTACCTTAAAGTTTCAAAAAGGAGTGACCACATGCAGATTTTGAGGGCATTATAACCGTATTCCAGAGGGTTGATGCAATTTCACTGAGAGGATAATGAGAAGGAAAGGACCAGACATTGTAAAGCTGACTGGGCCACACATTAGAACAGATGAAATCGAGGATATCAGTGAGTCAAATAGGACACAGTTTTCAAAATCTCAAGTGGGCAGAAGGGTAGAAAGAAAATGGAATGCTGGGGGTCTTGACACAGAATCTGACAGGAGTCAAGGAACTTTATAGAGCAAGCAGAGGAGAATCATCTGCTTTGGGTGCTCTCTCACATTGTACAGAAGGTAGCCCCCCACCCCCTCAAACTGACTGTATAAGAGATAGACCCCAACCCCTCAAACCGAATGCAGATAACTTGTCAGGATGATCAATAGTTCAGAGTGTGCAAAAATCAGACTTGTTAAGAGGGCAAGAAAACACTTTTAAAGGTGACATGTATCTTTTTGGGGTCAGAATGCCTTGCGTATTAGAGAGTATGTCAAGTAGTACATGCGTATTATGCTTACTAAACATCTAGATTCAAATCTGAGCAGGTAGCAAGTTCTGATCAACAATAGGTTGGTCCACCATTTTTTGATAACCAGGCAAAGTCAGGCAATTTCTAAGATGGTGGACTTTTGCAAAATCATGCTGAAATAATGAAAGAATTACCTCAGAGCAGTTCACTTGAAAGAACAAAGAAATATCGAGGCTGAGTACCACAAAGGAAATACAACAATCACGGGCTAAAAAGATTCACAGATCTTGTATTATTGTACAGTTTACAAATCAAAACACATAGCTGGCTATCTGGCTCCCAACACCTTGCAGTGTGTACCAGCCGACAAGGTGAGGTGCGAGAGTGATGAACCTCTAAAAACTTGTGCTTATACAATTCATGTAATATTGTGCTGCCTCTCTTCATGTTAATAATTCATGGTCTAGAGTTTGTTCCTAGTTCACATATAGATTTTACATATCATGCAAAGGATTACATAGGTTTGTATTTCCTTGAAGACACAATGGTGGTGTAGGGTCTCGGATCCCGCGGTAAGCCTTATTCCAAGTTACTTCACAATGTAGTTCAGCTAAAGCATATGCTTGAGGTTTGTTCTTCATTGTCCCAATGTTTATACGAGGATGAGGCTTGTGAGCGCAGACAACACTTGAATGACAGTTCATATGAAACACAAGGACTCTTTGCTCGGTCTAAACAGTCGGCTCTCAGACAACCTAAACATTAACAGAACTCAAAGGTCGGAAGCCTTTGCTGCAAGATGAAAACATAATCCACCATTTTAGAACGTAGAACACACAAGTGAAAATCAAAATGGCGAATGAATCTTAAAATGGCGGCAAAGTTAACCCAAAAATCGGAACTTTGCAACGCGGTTTTCCGTGTAGCGCAAATAGGCTTAGGGCAATATAAATACTAAGGAGGCACTTTATAATTACCATTTAACACACAGAGTTCATTAAGGCAAGGGCAAATCCAGACAGTTTGTTCAGACTGCTTCTCAGCAATGCTTGATAAGTGACACACTTGGTGTTCAAGGCAAGGTAGCAAGAGTACAGACATCTGGTCAGATAGCAACAGTTGCTGAGTTCATAGGGAGGGCACACAGGTGACGCCCATGCTTGGGCTCCTGTGACAGGGAGACATGATGCTGCTTGCTACAAATATCTCAGGATTGACGTCTCTTGATACTTCAAATGATTCATTGAAAAGGTCAAGTGTATCACACACAACTTTAATTAGTTGCATGTGTAGGTATAACATGGGAACTTGGTGAGTGACAGTTCAGTCAACCAACCCTAGAAGGGAAAGGGGCTTGTCTTTAAGTGTCTAAACCTATGAGAGTGAACTGCATCGTGAAATAGGGAGCTGTGCCAGCTACAAGGTGTATATCAGGAAGCAGAATTTAGAGATTATTAGAGAATTGTTGGAGTCCTCATGGGTCTTGACTGGTCTATCCTGCCTTGCTGTACCCCAAGAATAAAGATGACTTTGAAAATCCAGCCTGAGTCTTTGCCTGCTCCCATACATGGACTTCAGAATGCCTTTCCTGGCCCAGGGTTGCCAAGGCCCAGAGAGAGGGTTTTGGGACCCTCTCTTCAACATCTTAGAGGTTGTCTGAAGGTCACCTGTTGCCAAGCAAGCTTAGAACCTGAAGAGTCTGATCAAATGCTATAACAGTTTCAAGCACAGGAACGCTTCGATTGGCTGTGGTTAATGAATGGAACAGCTGAAAAAAATAGCCTTGATGAAGGATGTCCTACCTTACAGTAGAACTGGTGCAAGAGGGGGAGAAATATAGATATGCCTTAGTAAGGAAGTTATATCAACCTTTATGGAAGTGGAAAGAGGGGTAATGGCAGTTCTCTACTTAGTAAAGAAGATGCAGACACCCCTAAGTAAAGAGGCACCTGGCCATACTAGAGAGAACTAAGAATGTAATGTTCTCATATATGCCCCTAAAGTTAGGGAACTTCACCCCATCATAAATGTGCTCCCACTGTCATGCTATTGGTAAGGGAGCACCTCTTTCACAGCCCACAGGATGTACAACCATCATATCCATGCTGTTCCATATCACTCTTTACAACTACTCTGTGCAGCTTCGCCCCTATTTCAACCAAATACATGCTCAATCATAACTCTGACCTTCAACTTTCACTCTCCTCCTTCTCCCAGATCCTTCCTCCACTGGCACTGCTTTCCCCACCTTTCAGTCCATACTTCATGACTTGTACTATTCACTGTTTCCACTGCTAACTTTCACCCCCAAAACCCAGAATTCTCAACCTTGGGTCTCCCCAATCACACTCAGTATCTGCACTGACATGCAATTACTCCTGTGCAGATGGAGGTGCTCTCACTCTCGTGTGTCCCTGTTTATTAACCTCTCTGCCCCTGACCCTCTCAAGTCTTCTCCTGATTGTGCAAAAAGGGATTTCTACCTTTCTCTCATTGACATGCACTTCAACCATCCTCACCCACTCTAAGGCAACCTAAACACACTCCGTGCCCCTCCTAAACCGAAAACTACAAACTCTTCGCTTTCAAATCTCAAAAACCAGGGAATCTCTCCTCACTCTTCTCTTACTCCCTCCTCCTACTTTCTTCGCTCCAAACTACTTTAAAATCTTTCTCTCTCTCTGCTTCACACTTCAGTCATACCAACACTGAGGAAGTCCTTGAACTGCTGATGAAGACTAGCTCCTCCTGTGCCCCATCAGAACATATTGTGCCTCAGCCTGTCAAACCTATTGCCCCTCTAGTGACCACTCACCCTTCTAATCTCTTCAACCTGCCCATACACCCCAGCAGCTTTCCCTCTATTTTCAAAACCACCATGGTCATCCCTCTCCTGAAAAACAAAAGCAAGGTGCTGATCCAAACATGCAGACCAACCTTTGACCTGTGTCACGTTTTCCTCCTACTCTGAGGTATACGAAAGAGTGATATTCAACCACCTTGCTATCTAAATTGTACATACAAAATTTGTGACCCCCTCCAAGATGGTTTATGCGTCTGCCGCTCCACTGAAAATGCACTTGTGATTGTCTCCAACATAATTGCATCTGCAATACATTCCAACCCAGTCTCTGTCGTAATCTTCCTTGGCTTATCTGCTGCCTTTGCTAGAGCTGATCACTCTGATCTCCTTAATATTCTCTCTCTGCTTGGGATTTGTGATCAGGCACTTGCCTGGATCAAGTACTACCTGACACCCAAATCTGTTTCACTGTTCCTGATCTCTCCACTGAACTTACTACAAATATATGTGACTGTCTCTCTGTTATGAAATACTGGATGGCCTTACACTCCATTATGTTGAACTCCTCGAAAAACAGAGGTGTTTCCTTCCTGCCAAATCATTCTTCTTCCCTACTCATCTTCAAATAGAAACTGTGGTGTTATCTACGACCCATCACACACATTCTCTACCTTTTTCTCTAAAACTGCAACCGCCTAAATATCAGGAAAATCAGGCACATCCTTCTCTTCAAAACCACCAAACATCTCCTAACCGCTTATGTCTTCTCTAAACTGTTATACTTTGGTCTTCCAAACTCTGCATTCTGTCTCCTTGGCAACATTATTAACTTTGCTCCCAGGACTATCTTTGAACTCCCTCACTTCACCCATGTCCTCAAAACTCAACCTTGTGGAACCTCACCCAGCATGTGCTTCCAATTGCTTCAGTTCTGTCACTTTGTTTCTCTGCTTACTTGGAACTCCCTTCCTTATGCATTTGGAAACACGGTGCATATTGATGTATTCAAAAGCAAACTGAAATCCACCTCCTTGATTCGGAGCTATTCTTTTGACTCGCTTCTCCAGCCTTAATCTTCACACCTTTGTTCATAGCTTGAGCCCACAGCTCATGCTTAGTTGGCTAGACTGCCTACCTGTTTACACTTACTTGCCCTAAGTATGTCCACTGTTTTGTTCCCAATATCTGTCCAGTATACCCGTTCTGAAACCCGGTCATCATGCCGCTTGAACTGTCTCCATTATAAGAGGGTCACTGCCTCCCATGTATCTGCTATTTTACCCTTTGTACACTCCTTTGTGACCAAAAGAACTTGTCTCCCTGTATGGATCTATGCAAATAAAATAAATAACTGCAGATTAACTATTCCCTATTGACCAATTGTTAAGCTGGTAATAATTCTATGTTGTAAGGACAGGAAACATCCCATGTATGTCTGTAGCTTTGAATTGTGTACAGCACTCCATTGTTTCCTTAATCTAGGTTTGCACTAAAAAATTACCCAATATATGCAACGCACATTCCTAGTATACTCCCCAAATAACATTGGACCAAATGTCCATTTCCCAAGTGGATGTTCCCTTATTCTGGATGCCACCAGGCCAATAACTGTCATGGAAAGTTACCATACGATATGCAAGCATGGCAGCATATGGATCAGTGTTAGGGAGAATTCTCAGAAATGTGCTAATTCCTCTCTACCTTAGAGACCCCCAGCACTGTTGCTGGATTTTGAGGACTTGTTTTACCTGGAGAGAGAAAGACACATGTTTCCCACTTTCTCAGTTATTTTTGCTATGACTTGAGAACTGTGTTACTTTTGGTTGTGGAGTCTGCCAAACTTCATAGGCATCATCTTTTATATTGTACCCCACAGCACCTTCAGTGCAGTGGCTCAGGGAAGTATTTCAGATTTCCCAGATGTTCAAATACCTTTTCTTGGATAAACTACTATTTCCAAGAGCAATGAAATGAAATTGACTTTACTTACATGGTAACTTTCTAGAGCCAACACACAGGGCCTCATTACGACCCAGGCGGTAAGTTACCGCCTGGGTCGTACCCTTACCACCATGGTGTAAACTATGGTTACACCATGGTGGATGGCGGATTTACCACCCCATTCCAAGGTGAGTGGGGCGGTAAATCCCCATTTCCCATTTTACCCTTCCCCATTCCCATTTTTGCCCCATAGGACATAATGGGAGTGGGGAAAATGCTAATTACGCCACCGTAAATTACGGTGGCATAATTAGCTCCATGGTCCCTTAGCGCCATGGATTTTAATGGCTGCATGAAAGGCGAGGTTTTTTGGCTTGGAAGGCAGAGGAGACCACAGGACGAAGGAATGTTAATGTTAATGTTAAAGGATATTTGTACCGCACACTTTCACCACCGGAGTGGTCCCCTGGTGCTCTGGCGGTTCTAAAAAAGGGAAGGGGGGTGGTAAATTAGTGGGACTAAGCTAGAAAAGTGCAAGAGAGCAGTGATGTGCTGTTGGCAGCCTCAGCCCGGTGGGTTTGTTGGCTGTGCTTGGGGTGTTTTACGGTCGTTAGTCGTCGTTTACTGTTGTGCAAATCTATGTGTGGTTTGGTTTGTTGTTGCAGTGTAGTGAAGTTTGTGTGGATTGATGTGTTGTAGGGTTGTGGTTGTGTTTGGTTAGGGTGCGAGAGGTGTATGCAGAGTGGTGAAATTGTTAGTGGAATGGTTCATTGGCATTGCTGTCCTTGCAATTATGTCTAGGCGTGATGCTTGCTATAATGTCACCATTCCATCTAAGTTTGGCACATGCTAACATTTACAATCCTATCTGGGTGTGAGGCAGGCTAAGTTAAACATCCGATCTAAGTGTGGTGCATGCTAACATTCACATTTCTATCTAGATGTGACGCAGGCTAAAGTTAAGAATTCCATCTAAGTGTGGCACATGCTAACATTCCCAATCCTATCGAGATGCAGCGCAGGCCAAAGTTACGAATTCCATCTAAGTGTGACACATGCTAACACTCACAATCCTATCTAGATGTGACGAGTGCTAAGTTGAGAACTCCATCTAAGTTTGGCACGTGCTACCAATCACAATCCTATCTAGATGTGACTCAGGCTAAAGTTAAGAATTCCATCCAAGTGTGGTACATGCTAATATTCACAATCCTACCTAGATGTGGCGTGGGCTAAGTTAAGCATCCCATCTAAGTGTGGCGCATGCTAACATTCAAATTTCTATCTAGATGCGAGGCAGGCTAAAGTTAAGAGTTCCATCTCAGTGTGGCACATGCTAACATTCACAATCCTCTCTAGTTGTGGCGCGGGCTCCGTTAAGAATTCCATCTAAGTGTGGCACCTGCTAACATTCCCATTCCTAACTAGATGTGACATGGGCTATGTTACGTATTCCATCAGAGTGCGGCACATGCTAACATTTCCAATCCTATGTAGATGTGACGCAGGCTAAAGTTAAGGATTCCATCTAAGTTTGGCGCATGCTAACATTCAGGATCCTATCTAGGTGCGACGTGGGCTAACTTAAGAATTCCATCTGAGTGTGGCACATGCTAACATTCACAATCCTGTCTAGATGTGACGAATGCTGAGTTGAGAACTCCACCTAAGTGTGGCACATGCTAATATTCACAATCCTATCTAGATGTAGTGCAGACCAAAGTTAAGAATTCCATCTAAGTGTGGCATATGCTAACATTATCAATTCTATCTAGATGTGACGCAGGCTAAATTTAAGATTTTCATCTACGTGTGGCATATGCTAACATTCACAATACCATCTAAGTGTGACACAGGCTAAGGTTAAGAATTCCATCAAGTGTGGCACATGCTAACATTGACAGTTCTATCTGGATGTAGCGCAGGCCAAAGTTAAGAATTCCACGTAAATGTGGCACATGCTAACATTCACAATCCTATCTAGATGCGACGCAGGCCAAAGTTAAGAACTCCACTCAAGTGTGTCAAATGCTAACATTCACAATGCTATCTAGATGTGACGCAGGCTAAATTTAAGAATTCCATCAAGTGTGGCACATGCTAACATTCACAGTCCTATCTGTATGTAGCGCAGGCCAAAGTTAAGAATTACATCAAAGTTTGGCGCATGCTAACATTCACAATCTTATCTAGATGTGACACAGGCTAATGTTAAGAATTCCATCCAATTGTGGTGTATGCTAACATTTACATTCTATCTAGATGTGACGCAGACTTAAGTTCAGAATTCCACTAAGTGTGGCACGTGCTAACCTTCACAATCCTATCTAGGTGTGACGCTGGCTAGGTTAAGAATTTCATCTAAGTTTGGCACATGCTAACATTCACAGTCCTATCTAGGTGTGACATGGGCTAAGTTAAGTATTCCATCTAAGTGTGGCACATGCTAACATTTGCAATCCCATCTAGATGTGACGCAGGCTAAAGTTAAGGATTCCATATAAGTTTGGAGCATGCTAACACTCAGGATCCTATCTAGGTGCAACGGGGGCTAACTTAAGAATTCCATCTGAGTGTGGCACATGCTAACATTCACAATCCTATCTAGATGTGACGAATGCTAAGTTGAGAACTCCATCTAAGTGTGGCACATGCTACCAATCACAATCCTATCTAGTTGTGACTCAGGCTAAAGTTAAGAATTCCATCCAAGTGTGGTACATGCTAACATTCACAATCCTATCTAGATGTGACAAATGCTAAGTTGAGAACTCCATCTAAGTTTGGCATGTGCTACTCTGTTCTGCTTTGGTCTTCCAAACTCTGCATTCTGTCTCCTTGGCAACATTATTAACTTTGCTCCCAGGACTCTCTTTGAACTCCCTCACTTCACCCCTATGTCCTCAAAACGCCAGCAGAGTGGCTTTCTCACTGAAAAACAGGGCCAAATGCA
This sequence comes from Ambystoma mexicanum, assembly GCF_040938575.1. Classification (NCBI taxonomy): domain Eukaryota; kingdom Metazoa; phylum Chordata; class Amphibia; order Caudata; family Ambystomatidae; genus Ambystoma; species Ambystoma mexicanum. The sequence goes on along the minus strand of NC_090937.1, from coordinate 425,739,211 downwards.
AATGTCTCCTGCTACTGCATAAATCCATCCACGGCAAGGCAGCCCTTTATCTATCTATCCTCTTCTATAAACCCCTACAAACCTGATCAAAGCCAGCAATCTTCCACCTCTACCAACCTTGTGGCACCTCACCTAGCATGTGCTTCCAATTGCTTCAGTTCTGTCACTCTCTTTCTCTGCTTACTTGGAACTCCCTTCCTTATGCATTTGGAAACATGGTGCATATTGATGTATTCAAAAGCAAACTGAAATCCACCTCCTTGATTCTGAGCTATTCTTTTGACTCGCTTCTCCAGCCTTAATCTTCACACCTTTGTTCATAGCTTGAGCCCACAGCTCATGCTTAGTTGGCCAGACTGCCTACCTGTTTACACTTACTTGCCCTAAGTATGTCCACTGTTTTGTTCCCAATATCTGTCCAGTATACCCGTTCTGAAACTCGGTCATCATGCCGCTTGAACTCTCTCCATTATAAGAGGCTCACTGCCTCCCATGTATCTGCTATTTTACCCTTTGTGCACTCCTTTGTGACCAAAAGAGCTTGTCTCCCTGTATGGATCTTTGCAAATAAAATAAATAACTGCTGATTAACTATTCTTTATTGACCAACTGTTAAGCTGGTTATAATTCTATTTTGTAAGGACTGGAAACATCCCATGTATGTCTGTAGCTTTGAATGATGTACAGCACTCCATTGCTTCCTTAATCTAGGTTTGCACTAAAAAATTACCCAATATATGCAATGCACATTCCTAGTATACTCTCCAAATAACATTGGACCAAATGTCCATTTCCCAAGTGGATGTTCCCTTATTCTGGATGCCACCAGGCCAATAACTGTCATGGAAGTTGCCATACGATATGCAAGCATGGCAGCATATGGATCAGTGTTAGGGAGAATTCTCAGAAATGTGCTAATTCCTCTCTCTACCTTAGAGACCCCCAGCACTGTTGCTGGACTTTGAGGACTTTTTCTTACCTGGAGAGAGTGAGACACATTTTTCCCACTTTCTCAGTTATTTTTGCTATGACTTGAGAATTGTGTTACTTTTGGTTGTGGAGTCTGCCAAACTTCATAGGCATCATCTTTTATATTGTACCCCACAGCACCTTCAGTGCAGTGGCTCAGGGAAGTATTTCAGATTTCCCAGATGTTCAAATACCTTCTCTTGGATAAACTACTGTTTCCAAGAGCAATGAAATGAAATTGACTTTACTTACATTGTAACTTTCTAGACCCAACACACACTATCTTACATTAGGGTGCTGGAGGGGTTACTTAGTATCCCCTTTGTCTAGTTTCTCATGCAACATTTTTATGTTATCCTTTGCTCGATGAATGGCTGGTGGCAGTGGTTTACTTTTAACTACTGTAGTGTGCTTTTAACGTGGGCTGCATTCGCATTTGCAGTAAAGCACCCAAGGGTGCCATTTTTGTTAAAATGGCCTGGTCTTCTTTTTTCACCATTTCTTTTTGGCGTGGTCCTTCTCGAGATTTACTCTGCACGTGAAACCAGGTTTGGTCCTTTGTTTATTTTGTCTATGGCATGATTCACGAGCGAAGCCTGCCTCTGGCTCCAGTATGTTTTGCGGGGGCAGGAACTGAGGGAGGTGCCTGAAACTCCCTGTGCTTAATCCCCTTGGTTACAGGAATGCACCCTAAGGTGATTGGCAGGCTGGCTGTCCGGCAAGGACAGCTAACCTGCTGTTTGAATGGCAGCTAGGCTGGAATTAATGGGATAAACCTGCATGAAAGGCGAGGTTTTTTGGCTTGGAAGGCAGAGGAGACCACAGGACGAAGGAATGTTAATGTTAATGTTAAAGGATATTTGTACCGCACACTTTCACCACCGGAGTGGTCCCCTGGTGCTCTGGCGGTTCTAAAAAAGGGAAGGGGGTGGTAAATTAGTGGGACTAAGCTAGAAAAGTGCAAGAGAGCAGTGATGTGCTGTTGGCAGCCTCAGCCCGGTGGGTTTGTTGGCTGGGCTTGGGGTGTTTTACGGTCGTTAGTCGTCGTGTGCAGCTGTGCAAATCTATGTGTGGTTTGGTTTGTTGTTGCAGTGTAGTGAAGTTTGTGTGGATTGATGTGTTGTAGGGTTGTGGTTTTGTTTGGTTAGGGTGTGAGAGGTGTATGCAGAGGAGTGAAATTGTTAGTGGAATGGTTCATTGGCATTGCTGTCCTTTCAATTATGTCTAGGTGTGATGCTTGCTATAATGTCACCATTCCATCTAAGTGTGGCACATGCTATTATTTACAATCCTATCTGGGTGTGAGGCAGGCTAAGTTAAAGATCCTAAGTGTGGCGCATGCTAACATTCACATTTCTATCTAGATGTGACGCAGGCTAAAGTTAAGAATTCCATCTAAGTGTGGCACATGCTAACATTCCCAATCCTATCTAGATGTGACGAGTGCTAAGTTGAGAACTCCATCTAAGTATGGCACATGCTAACATTCACAATCCTCTCTAGTTGTGGCGTGGGCTCCGTTAAGAATTCCATCTAAGTGTGGCACATTCTAACATTCCCAATCCTAACTAGATGTGACATGGGCTAAGTTAAGTATTCCATCTAAGTGCGGCACATGCTAACATTTCCAATCCTATCTAGATGTGACATAGGCTAAAGTTAAGGATTCCATCTAAGTTTGGCGCATGCTAACATTCAGGATCCTATCTAGGTGCGACGTGGGCTAACTTAACAATTCCATCTGAGTGTGGCACATGCTAACATTCACAATCCTATCTAGATGTGACGAATGCTAAGTTGAGAACTCCATCTAAGTGTGGCACATGCTACCAATCACAATCCTATCTAGATGTGACTTAGGCTAAAGTTAAGAATTCCATCCAAGTGTGGTACATGCTAACATTCACAATCCTATCTAGATGTAGTGCAGGCCAAAGTTAAGAATTCCATCTAAGTGTGGCATATGCTAACATTATCAATTCTATCTAGATGTGATGCAGGCTAAATTTAAGAATTCCATCTACGTGTGGCATATGTTAACATTCACAATACCATCTAAGTGTGACGCAGGTTAAAGTTCAGAATTCCATCAAGTTTGGCACATGCTAACATTCACAGTCCTATCTGGATGTAGCGCAGGCCAAAGTTAAGAATTGCATCAAAGTTTGGCGCATGCTAACATTCACAATCTTATCTAGATGTAACGCAGGCTAAGGTTAAGAATTCCATCCACGTGTGGTGTATACTAACATTTACATTCTATCTAGATGCGACGCAGACTAAAGTTAATAATTCCAGTAGCACATGCTAACCTTCACAATCCTATCTAGGTGTGACGCTGTCTAGGTTAAGAATTTCATCTAAGTGTGGTACATGCTAACATTCACAGTCCTATCTAGGTGTGACGTGGGCTAAGTTAAGTATTCCATCTAAGTGCGGCACATGCTAACATTTCGAATCCTATATAGATGTTACGCAGGCTAAATTTAAGGATTCCATCCAAGTGTGGTACATGCTAACATTCACAATCCTATCTAGATTTAGCGCAGGCCAAAGTTAAGAATTCCATCTAAGTGTGGCACATGCTAACATTCACAATCCTACCTAGATGTGATGAATGCTAAGTTGAGAACTCCATCTAAGTTTGGCACGTGCTACCAATCACAATCCTATCTAGATGTGAGACAGGCTAAATTTAAGAATTCCATCTACGGGTGGTATATACTAACATTCACAATACCATCTAAGTGTGACGAAGACTAAAGTTAAGAATTCCAACAAGTGTGGCACATGCTAAAATTCACAGTCCTATCTGGATGTAGCGCAGGCCAAAGTTAAGAATTCCACCTAAATGTGGCATGTGCTAACATTCACAATCCTATCTAAATGCGACGCAGGCCAAAGTTAAGAACTCCACCCAAGTGTGTCACATGCTAAGATTCACAATCCTATCTAGATGTGACGCAGGCTAAATTTAAGAATTCCATCTACGTGTGGCATATGCTAACATTCACAATATCATCTAAGTGTGACGCAGGCTAAAGTTAAGAATTCCATCAAGTGTGGCACATGCTAACATTCACAGTCCTATCTGGATGTAGCGCAGGCCAAAGTTAAAAATTCCACCTAAATGTGCCACATGCTAACATTCACAATCCTATCTAGATGTGACGCAGGCCAAAGTTAAGAACTCCACCCAAGAGTGTCACATGCTAACATTCACAATCCTATCTAGATGTGACGCAGGCTAAACTTAAGAAGTCCATCTACGTGTGGCACATGCTAACATTCGCAATCCTATATAGATGTGACACAGGCCAATCTTCACAGTTCTCACTAGGTTTGGTATTAGTTAACATTGGCAACTAAGTTACTGTGTAATGCAAGGCAACATTTACAGTCCAGCCATGAATAGATTAAGGCTGGTGTTCATAAATCTATGGTAGTCTACGTTATGGAAAGGTAAGGTAGAGTGGCAGGGGCTTTCTGGAGTAGAGTTATTGCTCTAGACCCCACCCATGCCACGCTTAAAGTTTTTGTTGGTGTCTGTTGACTGCTGACTTAATTGGCTTCCCCCACTGACCCCGCTGACACTGTTTTGAGCCGCCACTTTAGGAGCCACCCTTTGCCTCTGGGTCCTCAGTCACACGGGCTGTCCAGGGTCGGTGAGATTGAGTAATCGCCTGGCCAACCAGGATCAGGAATCTGAAGAAGAACTTGGAAAAGGTGCCTGCTGCAACTCCTGGACCATTGGTTTGCCCAGTGAAGCCTTGCTGGTGTGCTGAAGCTCCTAATTTGTCTGGACTTGAGAAGCCCTGCAAGCACAACTTCTCCCCTTGAGTTGGTGGGACCAATCAACTCCAAAGTAATCCCATCTGGACATCCTTTTGAAGCTGGTTGTATTTCCACTGCAGTTGCTGCTGGAATTGAAGAGCCAGGGAGAGGAACACCAGGTTGTGTGCATTGCTTTTAAGTTGGCTAAGAGCTCCAGGAAGATCCTGTGGGACTCCCAGTAAGCAGGACTGACCGAGCATGAGCCGCCTCAAAAGAGTGCTGGAACCCAGATGCAAGGAAAGGTCATCTCAATAGGCAATAGTCCACAGTGGTGCTATTTGCTGAGACGTGAGGAGCTGAAAACGCAAAGTGCCACTGAATAGAAGTTAGCCCTTTTCTGTCACCGACCATCCCGTTGCAGTGCAGGTGTCCTCCAGACATTCTCCCTCTTGTCCCCTCAACTGAGGCCTAGGAACACAGGATCTGTAGAGCTGTACAGGAACAGAAGCCAGCTGGGACCATTTCTTCTAACCAAAGGTACTGTTCAGTCTAAGAAAACTTAACTCTTGTTGTGTAGCCTCACTTGTTCTCAGCGGAGACTTGTCTTGTTTGATTCTGGAGAGTTGCTAACAGCTTCTTTACCTCACAAGCCTAATAAGCTTGTGACCCTACTTTGATTTCTTCTTTTCTGCAAATACTTCTAAAACAATGTGCAAGACTTTTACCTACCTGCATGAATTGCTTCAGCTCACCTGGACTTTTTTCATTGTGACTTTGGCCTGGCCTGGCTCCCTGAATGACTCTTCTTACCTCTGACTGTGTGTTTTGTCTTCCTTTCAGGAAGGGATTAACTTACTTTGCATTGGGGGTTACCAAAAGTACTTACCTGCTTCAGAATATTTGTGTGATCTCTTGTTGTGTTCTAATAACCCTTTTCTTTCAGATACTCCTAAGTATTGCTCTAAATGCAACAGTAATATATTAATGTGCACAGTGCCCTAGCTATTTAAGTCACCTGGGGGTGTATGAAGTGTCTGTGTGCCATCCCAAATGGGTACTTGCTGATTTATAGAAACTAAGAGTTTGTATTTTGGAGTCTATTTGTGTGTTACGATTATATTGCACCTTATGAAAAAGGCTTACTCAAACTGACTGTTAAATAAATGAATAATTGTTTCATCAAGAAACCTTGTTTGTAAGAGTTGATTTGAATACTTGTCACTGTGAATCTCAGTCTAACTCCCCTACTGCTCACATAGACCCCTTTTGAGATAAGCCTGGCTGCTCATCATGCTACCAACATGTGTAGTACAGATTTATACCAAAGGTTGCGTTCCTTTGTTAAAAGGGATATCATATCGTGCCTCCTTTATTGTATATGTTGGCCTAAGCCCAGTCACTCTGCAAAGAAAACCGCGTAGCAAAGTTCCGATCTCAGATCGACTTAGCTGCCATTTTAGGTCCGTCCGCCATTTTGATTTCCACTCCAAAGTAGTTCTGTGTTCTAAAATGGTGGACAGTGTTTCTCGCTTGTAACTGAGCCGTCCTGACCTTTGTACATAAGTGAATGTCTAAACTGTCCGTTGGCCGAATGTTTGAGTTGAGTAAAGAGACCTTGTCCCATGCCTGACTTCTAGACAGAGGATTACCTGTGCCAACAAGTCCGATCCGCGGACATATATCAACTACAATGCTGTCTAAATACTGAACGTGGACACTTGTTGAACTACATTGTATAGGACGTGTGTTAAGACTTACTGTTAAATCCGAGAATACACTGCTGCCATTGTGACTTGGTGTTGTACAAACTGAAGATGATCCACATGCATATAGTTGGACAAACTAGAATTGAACTCGGCACAAACCCTAGACCGAGTATCATTAACCTGTAGGGGGGCTGGACATTATGATCAGAAATGTATAAAATGTGTAAATGTTTAGACGTCCAGTACCTCTCACTTCTCACACCGAAAGAGCTGGTATTCGTTGTGATGTACTAAGGGCCAGATAGCTATCTGATACTTTGTTTCTTTGTAAACTGTACAGTTATAGAATAAAGATCTGTGAATTTTTATAAACCCGTGTGTTTGGTGTATTTCCGTTTGGGGTACTCAGCCTTGATATTTCCTTTTGCTTTTACAGATAGCGCCCGAATAGGGACCCTCAAGATTGATGCCATCTCGTTGAAGGTTGACACGGCTATCGGACTGGGATCGGACGGTGTAAAAGGGGGCCCCTTTCTTGCATGAGAAGCGACACCTCAGCAGCGCTGCATGACCCGATCCCTGGACGGTGAGCCCGCGGTTCGAGTTAGCATCTTGACGAGGGTCCATATATCGAGGCGGGCAGATTCGCCAAAATCACCTACCACGTGGGACCATAGTTAGCTCATTGAAATCCGATCAGACCTCCTTAGGATTTGATCAGGTGAGTCGTGACCCGATTCTTAAGTATCCTGATAATTTGTTTTGGCGCATTGCACTCGCAAGTACAATTATTGACCAGGTAACACCAGTATTATGATATGCCTGGGAAATTGTCTGTCTGCTTCAGGGCATTATTCCGCAGTGATAGACAATCTTTGGAATTTGCCCGACTGGCGCCAATGGAGGGGTCGCCGGCATGTACTATGTACTGTAAGCACGGCATTGGTAGTATAGTGTTTAATGATATTGGGCACAGACAAACTAGACATGCTTCCGAACTTCAGTGGCCAATCAATGGTAGTTTTGAAATTCCTCATACTGAATATTTAGAATCCATATTATTAAAGAAAAAGGCTAGACCTGCAGCATTCGATGTATTACAGAATTGGAAGAAAGAAGCTATGCAGCAGCTTAAGAGTAGAGAAAAGCATGCGCGCCGTCATATGACGAACCCCGACAAAGCGTTGTTATATGAACAGAATAAACAGTCTGAGTAAGTTAGGAATATGGATAGGGATTTTTCACTTGGTATCTAGAAAATGTATCCTTCTAAAGACTTTCATGTATCTGATGAGCTGATCGACAAACTTTTAATGGAACAAAGGCCTGGTGCCACTGTGCCACCTCCGTATGTTCCTCTTCCTGCTGTTATTCCTCCTCCCATAGCTCCTCCTGCCCCCCCTATTGCTCCTCTTAATGTTACTCTTCCTCCGGCTGTTGTCCCTCCTCCTGTCGTCGCTCCTCCACCTGCTCCTCCACCTTTGCCCGCTGTTACGGGTCCAGTGGGTTTGCCTATTGCACCAGTGATAGCACCTTTGTTTCCGAATGTACATAATTTGCCTACTCTCTCTCTTCCAAGTGGTTCTACACCGCTTGTAGTAGATCAGGGAGCGGTATCAAGAATTATAACTCGTAATACTGTGTCTTCAGAGAGAAAGCATGAATTGACTGTATGGGCCAGACATTGTATGGAGAGGGGTGAACAAGCTGATGTTTTTGCCACACTTTCGAACTTAGACAATTTTCCTGAGAAAAACGTTTTTATTGAAGGATTAGGAATTCATTTATGTATAATGTGGAATAGGCTAAATGATATAGATCTCCCACAAGGGTTAAGGGATCTGAATACTTTAGCATTTTCTAGGGATACTGCGGAGAGAGTACATGAGCATGTTGGGAGGGATTTTGAGTATAGAAGCGAGTTTGAAAGGTTATGGAATGAAGATGTAGATGGTAATACTTTGGAAGCTATGTCAGTACAGGCACATTTTTTTCCTTGTCGCAAATCGATAAATGAGGAAACACAAATTTGTATGAAAGATGTGATTAGGTGGATTTCAGACACACCGTTAACTCCCGTTGAAGTATATGACACATATAGTCAGTATACGCCAGAAATGCAGAGGAAAGTAATGCAGGTAATGGTAGAGTACCTGCAGGATGAATGTATAAAGAAAAAGATTTGTTGTCCCACAGAGTTACTGAATATTTATAAGAGGGCTATTTCGTTTGACACTTCTTCAGCTGCTTTAGCGCTGGATCTAGCTCTGTTGCTTAGTAAGCGTTCGGAATTGCCTACTTCTCAGTTGCATATGAGAGAGGTTCCTCCGACATTTGTCCCAAAAGTTGAGATTCCAGCTGATCCTGCAACAGGTGCAGCTGCAGAAGATATTCCTGCACATGATGTGTCGCAGTTCGTTCACGTCCCGTTTTCGAGACAGAAAGTGAACACCATAAAACAATCTATTCCCGATATTAGGAAGAATCCAACAGGATTCTATAAAGAAATAGAGTCTGTTTTGCAATCATCAGTATTTACCTCATGCGATATTGATTAGTTATTTCCCATACTCCTGCCTATTGACTTGTGGAAACAGATTAGGACTGTAGATGATGTACCAGGGTTAGGAGATACATGGGATAACATGGTTGGGCTAGACAGAGGAAGGCCAGCTGGCAAGAGACCACCACAGGTAATACTAACTTTGCCTGATAGAATAGTTACAACATTGAAAACTATAATTCCAGAAAGAAGGATTATTTGGGACAAACTTACTGCCTGTGTCCAAGGAAAGTCTGAGGGTGCTACCGAGTTCTTTAATCGGTTTGAACAAGTATTGTCAGATTTCAGTGGACAAAAGTTAAGTACAGAGTCTGGGAAACAACTATTCATGGACAGATTTGTTCGTGGATTGCTGCCTGTCATCCAAAAGCAAATTCTGTCTTCAGAGAGTTCTTGGCAAGCGAAGTCTCAGTCAGAAATATTGCATATGGCTCAGTACTATGAAAATCGTGTCAATAACGAAAAAGAAAGAGTTGAACAGAGAAAAGGAGACTTAAAAACAAAAGTTCTATTACAGCAAATTGTTAGAGGCCCTAGAGGAGGTAATTCGCAATTTAGGGGTCAGTATGTTCCACAGGGAAATGTGCCATTGGGTCCTGTAAACATAAACCAGTGTGCTTATTGCAAACAAGAGGGTCATTGGCGTGCACAATGCCGATCCTCCAGCAGAGATCGAATAACGCATTTGGAATATGGGTATACGATCCAGAAGCTGCCCTGGGGCAGGGGGTCCTGGTAGAAGTCAGTCTTTACAGGATTCACAGCAACCTTTTACACAGGACAATCAGGCACCAAGTGTGGATAATAGAAAGATTTTTGATCATCCTTCTGCTGCTTACCTTTCTGAAGAACTTCCTTTCAACAACATTCTGTTTCGTTAGGATTGGCCAAAGCAGGGTTTGGAACCAACGCCTATTCCCGTTAATCAGAAAGGTCCCTACGTTGAGATGATAGTGGGAAATAGGACACATCTATTCTTGATAGATACAGGGGCACAGAAGTGTTCCATTGACCATTCACGGGTTCCAAACGTTCAATTGTCAGGGCAAACCAATGTTTCTGTAGGGTTTTCTGACACACCAGTTGTCTGTCTGGTTTCTTCGCTGGTACCTATTACTTTGGGTCCATTTACGGACCACTGTCCATTCCTTTTGACTACGAATTGAGGAGAGAATTTGCTGGGGTTGAATCTGTTGAAGGAATTAAATGTGGTAATTCATTGCTCTTCTGATGGAGTGCATATGACATTTCACCAGAGCAACATTCTGTCTCTCAATTCTTGACCAGACCTTTGCCGCCGGAATTCAGTGATGTTCCGGAGCGTTTATGGGCAATGGACGATAATGATGTCGGTGTTTTGCAAATTGAGCCTGTTAAGATTATTTTGAAACATGGAGTGAAGTTGCCACGTATTACCCAGTATAAGATCTCGGTCGATGGTGAGCAAGCTTTGAAATGCATAGTCTCTGATTTTGTGCATCGAGGGGTGATTGAGAAAATTGCAGGGAGTTTGTGCAATAGTCTGATTTTGCCCGTTTACAAAAAAGGTGATAATGCAATTCCCTTCCATTTCATTATTGATTTACGTGCCATCAATAAGATTGTTGCTCCACAATTTCCCATTGTGTCTGATGTGACAACAATATTAACCATGATTCCAACTTCAGCTACTCACTTTAGTTTGGTGGATCTAAAGAACGCCTTCTTTAGTATCCCTATACATAAAGACAGTAGATACTTGTTTGCATTCACCCTAGGGGGACGCTCGTTCACTTTCACCCGTGCACCGCAAGGTTACATGGCGAGTCCTAGCATCTACAGTAGGGCTTTGAAAGAGCAGCTCGACACACTCGAGTTGCCCACTACTTGTACACTGCTTCAGTATGTAGACGACCTATTCTTATCTGCTGACTCAGAGAACGCTTGTAAGGAGGGCACCGTGTTGTTGCTTATCCATCTAGCAAAACATGGACACAAAGCTTTGCTTAAAAAATGTCAGTATTGTCGACAGGAGGTTGCCTATTTAGGCTATCTCCTGTCAAAGGGGGGAAGAAGGTTGACGCCTGAATGGATAAAAATAATTTCTAGCATGTCTGTCCCAAATACACAGAAGGAAGTTAGAGCCTTGATAGGAATGGCTTCTTACTGTAGACAGTGGATCCCAAACTTCTCCTTAGTGATTAAACCAATGTTGGCTTTGACAAAGAAGGGCATTTCTTTGCCATTGCCGTGGAACTTGGAACACCAGCAAGCATTTGATCTGCTCAAGACTGCATTGTGCTCGGCACCAGTTTTGTGCACACCAAACTATGAAAAGGCCTTCGTGTTGTATGTGCATGAATGTGATGGATGTGCTTTGGCTGTATTAACGCAGGAACATGAAGGGAAGAATAGGCAGTGCGGCTACTTTTCTTCCACCCTTGATCCTGTTGCATGTGCTTTGCCAAGATGTTTGAGAGCTGTCACTGCTGCTGCTTCGTCCGTAAAACAGAGCGAGGGAATGGTCCTAGGCCATGTTTTAACCCTGATGGTACCTAACTCTGTAGATGTTCTATTAAACAGAACACAACACCTCACCTCCGCACAATTAACGAGATACAAATTGATCTTGTTTGCACCACACATCCAAATAAAGAAGTGTTGTGTCCTTAATCTGGCTGAACTTTTACCTTTCCCGCAAGGTACTGCTTGCAGTGACGAAGAGTCACATGACTGCCTTTACACTACAGAACAAGAGAATAAAGGCAGAATCGATCTAAAGGACACTCCTTTGAACAATCCACAAGGGGAGCTGTTTTGTGATGGCTCCTGCTTCAAACTCCCGGATAGCACATCCACAGCTGCTTATGCAATCACCACATTGAGCACGGTCGTGGAGACCAAAAGAATCACGCATAACTCTGCGCAGGCCGCAGAGATTCTAGCATTGACCCGAGCTTGTGAACTTTTTTTCCGAAGGGCTTACCGTAAACATATATACTGACAGCCAGTATGCCTTTGGGGTGGTTCACAACTTCGGCAGACTTTGGGCAGAAAGAGTTTTCTTGACCTCACATGGCACTAAAATCCAGCATGGCTCCTTGATAGTACAGTTACTCTCAGCGCTTGCACTCCCTACTCAGCTAGCAATTATGAAATGTGCAGCACACCAGAAGATTATAGATAATGTAGGAAAAGGGAACGCTTTCGCTGACCAGATAGCCAAACAGACTGTCACTGATCTCTCTTCAGAAATGCATACTTCAAGGGAAGCCTGTACTTTGGATGAGGGTATTGAATCTGTAAGAAACATTCAAGCCAATGCCACATTAGAGGAATTTAAGAAATGGGCTGAGGGTTTGGCAAAATTGGATGATGATGGGTGTTCGGTGGACAAAGTTGAAGGGAAAGGGTTACTGCCTGACGTGTATATTATGGTGATGGTTGTTATGGCTCAATGTCCCAGCCATATTTGTGTTCGTAAAGTCACCAAAATTTTGTAAAATGTGTGGATAAATGATAAAATCCCTAAGGTAGCTGAACGCTTCGTTCAAGGGTGTATGATCTGTTTGCAGCATAATGTGGGAAAGGGCACATCGACTCCTAGGGGTAGTTTTGGTCCACCTTCTGTCCCCTTTGAGGTAATAAATTTTGATTTCATTGAAATGGAGCATTGTAACAATTTCAAATATGTACTAATTGTTATCTGTGCCTTTAGCAAATGGGTCGAAGCTTTTCCTGTCAAAGATGCCACCGCTATGACCACGGCGAAGATCATGCTGAAGGAATATTTTCCTAGATTTGGTCTGCCAAGAGTCATCTGGTCAGACAATGGTCCACATTTTATCGCGGCTGTAATTCTGCATATATGCGCGGGATTACATATCGATAAACAGTTCCATTCGAGCAGACACGCACAGAGTGCTGGATTAGTAGAAAGACACAACGGCATCATGAAGAACAAGCTCGCTAAAACGTGTGCCGGCACCAAACTAAAATGGCCGGATGCCTTACCGATCGTGTTATTGTCTATGAGATCGACCCCTCAAACTAAGACTGGGCTCTCTCCCTTTGAGGTGGTCATGGGTAAGCTAGCTAACATTTGGAACATACCGAAGCCCCGTTCTTTACATGATGTCCAAAATGTAGTTCTTTCTGATTACTGTGGCCTGTTAACTAAAAATCTGTATTTTATTTTTACAGGCTTTACCTGTTAAGTACGATCTTCTTGCCTCGCACCTCGTTGGCGGGGCCCCCATCAGGTCATTCTGGTCACACAGACTGCCGTGCGAGTAGAGGGAAGGCAGCATTGGATCCACGCATCTCACATCAAGAGGATTCCCTACCCTGTGCCACACGCTACAGAAGACACAGAACCCCTCACCAATGCTGTAACCAACGATCACAAAGCAGCAACCAGCATCAAGAGTGTGTCGGAGACTCTCCCTGAGCCCGTGGGGCCTGGGGAAACAGCCACTTCATCTCCACACACTCCAACAGTTCCATTTTAAAAAATTGCTCTGAATCTTGTGTCCGATCTCGCTTTGCATTTGTCGCTTCCATCAGGGAGTGACGACACGTTGTTCACAGATCATTCAGTACCAGGGATCACAAGGTAGGATCTGCATCCAAGGAATTAGACTTCCTGCACGGTTTGGCTGTGCCATGAAGGAAAATCATTGAAGGGCTTGTCTCTTTGGCCCGATCTGTTGTACATAAGGGGATTCTGTTGGCTAGGGTTTGTGAAAGGACAAAGAAGGCGCTCGGTCTGGAGATCGCCAGCAAATAACTTTGGTGCAATCGCTTTAAGAAACAATGCCTGAAACCACTCCCACTCGTATGGAACAGATAAGAGAGTGTGTGACCAGCCGCGAAAATGAACAGTGGAATGTGTGGTCCCTGAAAACGTATTGTTGTCTTGCAATAATGTTAACTGGTTTTACAATAGTCATTGCATTAGGTTTCTGGTATCTGGAAGAGGTACATCTGCTTGAAAATCTGTTACCTACTGAAAATGTACCCACTGTTTCTACGCCTTTCGTGCATCTGCACATTCTATCTCCTAGAGACTCTCAGCACAGACAGAGCTACCACAACAACACTCTAGTACTCATTATGAATGCTACACAGGCCATTTTCAATAAGTCCAATTGTTGGTTCTGTTTGCATTTACCGCAACACGGGGGTAAGGGGCTAGGCTGGTATATTCATCCTTTACATTTGACAACTGCATGCTATGCTTCTTTAAGGGCACTTTTCTTTGGCCAATGGAACAATAGCATCTCAGGGAACTTCGATGGGACTAACTTGAATGATTTTGAGAAATGAGTTCTAATGCCCTTGGGATGCTCACTCTGCGAATAGGAGCAAGCCTAATGTTGCTTCTATTATGCCTTCTGATAGACTGTCCCATCCTTTCCAATCTTTGATCTCTTTCAAGATGGCTCCTATAGGCAATAGGGATGCCACACCACCTTCTTATACTGTCAACCACAGCCCAAATTCAGTTGCTTTCTGCATAAAGAGGAATGGTACTCAGTCAATTGGTTATTTCAAGGGTTGCGCCAACGTTGCGAATTTGACTAGTGAGGACAGACCTTTGTATGTAGGCGAAGCTGCCTACTTTGTTTGCGGTAATGTAGCATTTCCATGGTTACCCAGGGATTGGCAGTGAACCTGTTATTTAGGGATTCTGTTACCCGGGGTATTCATTGCTAGCACTATAGGAGTTTCAAAGGCTCGTCCACGGCGGGACGAGAATGGGGATACTTCAGTGCAAATTCTGGGCGATGTAGCTAAATCCGTTGTTCCATTTTGGGGACAAATGCTGAACTCCGAAGATATCAGGAGACTAGCGAGAGTACTGGAGAGGACCATCAACCGGACCACTGACATACTCTATAACATGACTTTAGAACAGAAAGCAATAAGGTTAGTGGCACTTCAGAACCGGATGGCATTAGATGTCATCCTGGCTGAACGTGGTGGGGTATGTAAATTAGTGAGGTCCGCTTGCTGTGTTTTCATGCCAGATTCCTCCCCAACGATTTTCAGAGCAATACAAAATCTGCACGTCCTTAGTTCAGAAGTACATGTTCCCGAGGGAAACTGGGATCTTAGCGCTTGGTTCTGGGACTTCTTGCGATCTTGGGGATGGAAGCTACTTTCAGTCTTGCTGATTATTTTAGGTATTCTGTTGTTTCTTTGTTGTTGTATACAATGTCTTCCTGGTATTTGTTCGCTGTTAGTAGGATGCACAAGCGATGAATACATTAGGACACAAGGTATACGCCCCAGAGAAAATATCCAATGAATGCGTGCTGAAAGAAATGTCATGGCAATTGATATCTCCGATAGTGATTCAGGATGTATGGACATTGAGACGTGGAGTTACTCGTAAAGTGACTAGAAGTAGTTTAGCGCTTGGGTTAGGCCAAAAGGAGGGTTTGTTAAATGGGATATCATATTGTGCCTCCTTTATTGTATATATTGGCCTAAGCCCAGTCGCTCTGTGAAGAAAACCTCAAAGCAAAGTTCAGATCTTAGATCAACTTAGCTGCCATTTTAGGTCCGTCCGCCATTTTGATTTCGACTCCAAAGTAGTTCTGTGTTCTAAAATGGTGGACAGTGTTTCCTGCTTGTAACTGAGCCGTCCTGACCTTCGTACATAAGTTAATGTCTAAACTGTCCATTGGGCGAATGTTTGGGTTGAGTAAATGGACCTTGTCCCATGCCTGACTTGTAGACAGAGGATTACCTGGGCCAACAAGTCCGATCCACGGACATACATCAACTACCATGCTGTCTAAATACTGAACATGGACACTTGTTGAACTACATTGTATAGGACGTGTGTTAAGACTTACTGTTAAATCCGAGAAAGCACTGCTGCCATTGTGACTTGTTGTTGTACAAACTGAAGATGATCCACATGCATATTGTTGGACAAAGTAGAAGTGAACTCGGCACGAACCCTAGACCGAGTATCATTAACCTGTAGGGGGGCTGGACATCATGACCAGGAATGTATACAATGTGTAAATGTTTAGACGTCCAGTACCTCTCACTTCTCACACGGAAAGGGCTAGTATTCACTGTGATGTACTGAGGGCCAGATAGCTATCTGATACTTTGTTTCTTTGTAAACTGTACAGTTATAGAATAAAGATCTGTGAAACTTTATAAGCCCATGTTTTTGGTGTATTTCCTTTTGGGGTACTCAGCCTCGATATTTCCTTTTGCTTTTACACCTGTTGCCAGGAGGTCAGGGTTGTTGTAGTGCACCCAAAGGGTACTGCATACAATCTTGCCCAACAATCAGTAGGAGGGTTTGTTTTGGGTAATGCTCTTTTATTGTGGACATTGTGGAATCATTGTTTTTGGATTGGATTTTGTGATTGGGGTGCTAGAATGTTGATTTTACAGTAATTGCCATCAACATTTGTGATACTGTCTGAAATACAATGCTCCTTTTGTCTGTGATATAAGATCCTTTGTTTTGGTGAGCAACATTAAACCCACTTTCTTTGTCCCATCACTGATTGTCCCAAAGACTCACTAACTACCTCTCCAGTTTCGCCACATATGATGCTAGATAAATATGCACTGCCCATTTGCAAGGTTTTGCACATAAACAAAGCATGTTCATTGATCTACTGTCCTGCAGAGCAGACACTAAACATTAAAGAACGTTGGTGTCATGTGAGATGAATTAATTTCATTGGAATTTATTGATTCCATAGCTTTCCTAATTACTTCAGTTAAGTGTATCTAGCATACAACGACTAGTCAATAATGTGTATTTATAAAAAATATATTTTAATTTGTAACAATATGTCAGAAAATCACAGGAAAAAGTGCTGTGTTAATAAATAATTCTAAATTCATACATTCATCTGTTAGCAAAACAATAATAGCAAAACATCAAACAATCACAGATTTCAACTTAAAGCACATTTATCAAACATCCAGTTAATCACATATGTTTGCAATGTAAAACTTATCTAAAGAATACAATTTATACAAATCACAATCAAATGTATTTTATGAATTGAAAAAGATCATCTAGCTGGGACCAGCGACTCTCTCTCCAAAAGGTAGTGGCTGTTCCGTGTAATCTGGATTCCAGCCTGAGCTAGTTTTGACATTTGTCTTCCTCAGGACCAACCACTACAGATGAAAAAGCAATATATTCAATCTATTTAGATGTTATATCCACTTGATCTGAGTAATATATTTAAAAAAGAACAAGTTCATAAATTCCTCCCATCATTTTTATTGGGGCCGGACTGTATGTGGCATGGTTACCAGGGTTGGACTGGGACAATAATAGGCCCAAGCACTTAAAAAAAAGTGGCCCACCCCTCACCACAAAAAAAGTAGCCCTCAAACTCTCCGTGAATCGCTTCAATCCACAACTTTACAGAAAATGCTACATATGGAGGGTTGCTTATGGTTACTTATGGAGGGTTAATGGTGTTTGCGGCATGTCATATGTTGTGTAAGTGCCTGAGAAAACCAGCAATAGCATTCCTTTTGTTATTTTTAAAAAAAGACAAAAATATCATCACATAGCTGAACCCTATACTTATTTTGCAGAACCAGACTCAATGCATGTCTGCTAGTGGCCACCAGTAGTGAAAATAGATTTGCATTTAATAAGCAATGCAGCCAAATGATGACACAGGAAAATACCTTGCAGTTTTATGTATGTATATTTGTACATTTTCGGAATACAGTGAAAAGTGGAGAGGATAACACACTAAAGGTACTAGCGGTGCCCACCCTGCTCATCATCCTCAGAGGCTGAATAGGTGCATCAGCAAAGAACGCTTCTGCCACAGAATGTTCTGCCAAAGAGTGTACAAACAGAAGCTTTAAAGGAGACACAGTGTCATGGATCACGTCACTGTATACAGTGGAAAATCTGCGTGACTGGTTGGTGCGACCTTATACATGGTTGGCCTGCTCTATAGGAGATTCCAGGTCATTGGTCTGAGCCTAGTCTGTCCATCTACCATCATGTGGGGACTGCTATGCTCATCATCTCCAGGACACCAAGGCCAAAGAAGCAATTAGCTATATTTGTGAACAGTACTACTCTATCATTATACAGTGCACCTGGCATGCTCAAAGACTGTCACAGGGGGAGTCTCGAGGCATGCCAGTTGTCTAAGTGTCAGAAGCGGCTGCTTTATCCATTTTTCCATTGTGAGGCCTTAAACGTGAGATGTGGCAGTGCTCCTTGACACTACGTGTTTTCCTCTAACTTTTGTTAGCTGGTGGTTTGGTGGAAGGCTGTGCAGGAAAGCTCTGATAGAATCGGCCTATGCCGGCCTTGCCGCTTGCCGGCTGCTGATATTTCAGACACGGCTCCCTGCTGCTGATATTTTCAGACGTAGCACCCTGCATGTGAGCTACCAAAAGCTCCCAAAGAGTAACAGATTGTGTGTTTCTGATGCTTCTCCAGAAGGTGAGGAGGTGCCACAGTGGGGAAAGTGTGCACTGGCTCACTGGGTGAAACCTCCAGACTGGGCTGCTGTTGTTTAATATGTTGCTGAAGGTAAGCTTCCTAACGTGGATTGCGGCAGCAAGTGCATCCAGCACCCCAGCAACCCGCCGTGCAGGGAGAAGGTGGTAAAAGAAGGTAATACTGGGTTCTTGCAGGGCCGGGCCCGCGTTTAAATTGTTGCATGCTGGATTTTTTTTTTAAGAATGTGAAGTGGACCACGTTAATTCGTTTTTTCTGTTTTTTTGTGCTAAGCACAAATAATCTGGACATAACTAAAACTGTCTATAATTGCACGTGGAGTGTCAATGAGTGCTTCCTGTGTTCCCCAGATGCTTGGAGCTTGCAGAGAGAGGCTTAACATTCTTCACGTCTACTCTGAAACCATAAAAGATAAGACACTGATACATTCTCTGACATTGCATGCTGTAGGCGAGGAACAGATGATTGGGCTGTACTGAGACGGCTCAACCCTGTGGCGTCACACTGAGAGAGTGGGAAAAATACTCCAACTCTGTCTGACCTTAGAGGCTTGTGAATTGCATGAGACATTTCTTGTGTCCCCATCTTGTTACCCCAGTGGACTAGAAATCAAGCATGTGCCAAGAGGGGGCTATATTGATAAAATATAAGAATCAAGCTGTGCAGGCTGTGGAGTCAGCCATATATGCAGCAATATTGCTGGATTCCTTGCTTTGCTCTTCGCGCATGGGTGTTAAAGACATAAAATTAGCTGAACAATGGAGAGAAGATTCTGCGGGGGGAATGAATGCGCAACACATTCTAAAACCTTAAAAGCACTAAAATCTCAGCCAAAATCTAAGCTGCTGATTTTCTTGCCCTAGCAAAGCTTCAAATGAGGTCCCATTAACAACTTTGAAGAAGTATCCTATATCTCCACAGTTCCTTTAGTACCAGGCACTATCGACGATGAACACTCAAGATATGACAGATGTGGAACTTCTGGAAGTGGTTTTATCCCCTGTCGACACGCAGGGTGATGTCTTGGTGAACAACGACGGTGGTTCTTTAACAGAGGATCGACACAACACGAAATACCTTCTTGTTCAGGAGACACCGTCCAAGCTTAATCAGACTGGTAAGTCAAGATCGTACACAGAGACATTTTCCTCTCCTTCACTTGCTATTGCTTAAAACCAGCCTCACCTGATGCAGATGCTATGTTTTTTGCTTGCTGTGTGCTGATTTGATAACTACAGCTGAAACGACCACTCAACTCAGAAACCTGAAAACTAGCCTTTTCCAATCGGGCTCTCAATTTAAGCCTTTAGAAAATGCATCTTCTACGCTGGCCGCTTGGCTGGCTAGAGACATTGTCATCATCCAAGAGAAATTGGACCAACAGGCTAAGCTCAATAAATCGAACCCTGTGGTAGAGGCTTTACGTATTTTTCAATACAAAGATGATGGTCTTGAAGGGCAAGATACAAAAAAGCGTGAACCTTTGTCAGGTGTTGATAAGGGAGGCTGATTCAGTCGTGGAGCCTCCCAAGATAACTTCTAATGGCCATCACAGGCTGATTTCCTTCTCTTCTGTACCATTAACTGCGCCAGTTAAAACACACCTCATTTCATCCGCCTCTTCAGCTTCCTCGTTGGATGAATCTGTTTTGTGTTGAAAAACCAGGTCATGGATCCTCGGACCCACTAAATTTTACGGCATTGCAAATAATGTCTGCACTAACCATCTCCTAGTCACCCTTTCTAAAGCTTTATGAAGCCATCAACTAGAGCATCAAAGATCAAGCTTCCTTACTTTCTATGATGCACTCCAAAATGATATATATAGAATCATCCATAACTTAATTGCAAACAAGAGTGGATCATGAAGCAGAAACCTCTTCACAACTGCAACATAAACTTCAAGAAGCTTTGGAATTAGAACGGGCTGACAAAAAGAGCATATTGGGTTAATTGCTAGACATGTTACACTAAAAGAAAACAGCCCCTGGCAAAAATGGGCAAGTGGGGGCTCTTATGGATCGGACGTTAATGTAAATATAACATCTGCAACAAAGGGGCCAAAGCCCCTCCCAATAGATAAACTAGTATCCAGGACACAGAGGGCTAACCCAAAACTCTCTATCGCTATAATACAAGATAGGCGAGCAAAGAACACACTTCAAGCTCTGAAAAGGATATTTGTAATACGCCAGTAACTGCCATAGAGCCAGCCCCAAATGATACATCTGAATGTGGCAAAGGAAGTAGCCAGTCCATAATAATATCATTAGATAAAGCAGATGGTGTCAGCTCTCTCCTTTCCAATTGTTCAAAAAAGAAAACAAAGGAAATTATTTAATATATGCTCTAACGAGCCTCTGGAAGTGAGAAAGCCGAAAAAAACATTGCAACAAAGAAAGCATGGACGTCAAATGGGGAGAGTCATTTTGTGCAGAATCTAATTATTCCACCAGCACCTTTAATAACAGCGTCTATGAAACAAAAATATGCCGTCTGCCTTTCACACTTGCCCTGAAGCAATCTGATAGTAAAGACTATGTTGTATACAGTGCTGTCATGAATCTTCTTCAGCGGATGGTGACTTACTGATTTGCTCTACTTACACAGTGGACGAGGATGAGTAGGTTGCTGAGGTCCACTGTATGGGGGTATGAAAGAGTGACTGGTGGGTGAATGAGTATACATTTGATGGCATGTTTTTGAATGTTCTGGGTGGTGGGTGTGTGCCTGTGTGGAGAATGAAATGGGTGAAGGTAATACATGGTGTATGAGTGAGTGATTGATGGGTGAATGAGTCTGAATGTGATGGTGTGTTTTTGAATGTTCTGGGTGGTGTGTGTGTTTCAGAGCTGGAGAGATACAATCCCTGTGCTTGAGGTCAAACACAAGTCTTCCAGTCCTGTTCCGGTTGAGTTGTAAAGGTCGAAGAGTAGAGACAGGCAGATTTAGAAAGAGGCTGTTGCAATAGTCCAGCCAGGAGAAGACCAGGGCTCTAGAGACAGTGAGTTCTGGGGGAAAGCGAGAAAAGGCAGAATGCCTCTGAGGAGGTGTAGCTGAAAGTGTGACTTCTTAGAGACGTTGGAGATGCAAGGAGAGAAGGAGAAGGTGAAGTTAAAGATGACACCAAGGCTCTTAGCCTCAAAGCAAGGAGCAGGAAGAGTGGCTGAGCTGGGCTTGGCAGCCATAGAGAGAAAGGAAAGGAGGGAGCAGGTGTCCCGATGAAGAGGATCTCGGTCTTACTGGAATTAAGGCAGATATCATTGGCAGTACACCATTACTGAATTGCAGCCAGACAGTCTGGTATGAGAGAAGGAGCAAAGATGGCTGAGGGGACCCTGAAGGAGAGCTGGGTGTCATCTGCAAAACACTGAAAGTTAGAACAGAATGTAGCAATGCGTTGGGCCAGAGTTGCCAGGTAGTGGTTGAATAGCCAGTGAGAAAAGATTAGACCTCTGGAGAACACAAGAAGTAGAGAGAGAGAGATAGAAGAGAGGAAAGACCCCATTTGGACCTGGGAGGGTCGTTAGTCAGATATGAGGTCAACCAGGACAGGGCCTGACCAGTGACACCTAGGTTGTCACCGAGGTGATTGAAAAGGATGGCAGTGTTGACCGTCTCTGAAGCAGAGGATAGATCGAGGAGAATGAGGACAGAAAGGAGATTATAGTCAAGATTAGAGAGAAATTCTTAATGGGTGTTGAGGAGAGCATTTTCCATGCTTCTGGCTGCTCTGAAGCCAGATTGGGTGGTCGTAGAGACAACCAACAGATTCAGTATGCAGATTAAGCTGGGAGATGGCTAGCTTTTCCAGGAGTTTGCCCAGGAAAGGAGTGATGGAAATTGGGTAATAGTTAGCCGGAGTGCTTAAGAGGGGAGGGGAAGGTTCCAGTGGCAAAGGAGTGATCGCAGAAATCAGCCACAGCTGGAGCCAGGGTGTTGATGTGGTCCTTGATGGTTCTGGATGAGCAGGGAGAACCTGCTTTGACAAAACTTTCATAGATCAGACTTGTCTAGAAACCTCCTCTGGGGATAACAGGGATAAGGCAGTGAAGAAGGGAGGAGAGGTGGCCGAAGAAGGGACAGAGGAAAAGCAGGGAGTGGGGGGAGGAGTGGGAGAGGAAGAGAGAGAGGACAGTATGTCCTGAGTTTTAGAGAGGAAATGAAAAGCCAGAGCCGTGCAGAGGGCTTGGGAGGGGACAGGAGAGAGGACAGGAGAGGTAGAGACTGCAGCAGGATTGCCCAGTTCCATGCAAATTTTAAATAGTTTGGCCGAGTTGGTAGACGCGGGATTGGATATGAGCTCTCTTCTTGGTGCAGGCAGAGATCCGGTATTGCCTTTTGAGCAGGCGGCAGGCCAATTTGTCAGGTGTACTGGAAGCCCGCATTCCCTCACAGCCACCTTGCACTTGCGTTTGAGGGTGACTAGGGCAGAGTCATACCAGGAGTTGAACTTGACTTTGGGCTTCAGGCGGATCCTCATGACAGGGGCAAGAACATTGAGAGTATGAAATCTAGTAGAGTGGAGCATGGAAAGGGCTGTGTCAGGGTGTGAGTCAGCCAAAACTGGATGGGGGGTGAGAAAGTGGGGGCGAAGGTCTTAACTGACACACGCTTTATGGGTCAGATAACCAAGAAGGTGGGTGGCAGTGCTGGCGGTGGCTTGGCCTGATGGGTAGAGAGGGTAAAATGGGAGGAAAGGAGAAAGTGATCACTCCAGGAGAGAGGAGTGGTGAGAGGGATCGAAAGGGGAAGGTCTGAAGAGATCAGAACATCCGGAGTGTGCTATGCAGAGTGAGTTGGGCCAGAGGGGAGAATAGAGAGAGAAAGAGAGAGAGAGTTGCAGATGTCGCGAAAGAGTCCAGAGGAAGGACAGGAAGCATCCAGGTGGATGTTAAAGTCTCCAAGAAGGAGGAGTTGAGTGGTCGAGACCAGGAGGGAAGAGGAGAGGTCATCCCACTCAGAGAGGAAGGAGGAAGTCTGACCGGGTGGGTGATATATGGTAGCCACAGTAAGGGAATGGCCAGGAGAGAGAGAGAGAGCCTGCAGATGAGGCATTCAAAAGAAGAGTAGGCCTGCGTAGGAATCACAGAGGCAGGGATCCACTCAGGGAAAATCAGGGCTACACCCCCTCCATAACGGTTGGATATGGGCATGGAGAGGAACTTGTAGCCATCAGGGAGGAGAGTATCAAAGCATGTGACAGAGCTGGCCGTGAACCATGTCTTGGTGAGACCAAGGATACCAAGGTCATGTTCTTCCAGTAGACAGAAGATGACAGAAGAGTGTTTGACAGCAGAGTGAGTGTTGAGAGTGGCAATATGAAGAAGGTTGCTGTCCTTCAAAGACTTCTGGGGATGGGTACAAATCAGAGGTATGCCCGGCAGAGGTGTACAAGGAGCCTGAGGAGGGAGAGGGCAAGGTAGCCAAGGAGGAGACAGCAGGGGGAGGCAAGGAAACTGTGTGGGGAAGAGAGAGGACAGCAGGAGAGGAAAGGAAATTGATGAGGCTCGGGAAGCGTCTATCAAAGAAGAGAAGGTTGGCCTGAGGGCCTTGCAACAAGATGGTTCTATCCAGGTAGACATTAATGATGACATTAGAGGAGTGGAAGGAGTCCAGGAGAGCCTCCCACTGGGTGCCACCCATAATGGGTGAAGAAGAGAAACAAGAAAGCACATAGACATATGAAGAGTCCACAGGTCTGGTGAGTGAATGACAAAGGGATGTTGGTGACGGTTTGCCTGGAGGAAGCATTGGTATAGGTATCAGCGATAGGGACGCCTGGGTTGGAGACCAGGATGTCCTTTTTAAACTTCTTCCTACCAGATTTAGTGAGGAGAGCAGGATAGTCCGATAGAAAAGCCGTTTGACAGATAGGGGAGACCGAGAGCACCATAGAATAGGTAGGTAGAGGAGAGAAGAGGAAGGGTGTGGGAGGAGGAGGGGAGAAACACTAGGGAAGGACACAAGCAGAAGTGATGGAGAGAGACAAGATAATAGTAGACAATTGGACAAGACGACAGGAGCTTAGATAATGGTAGAACGTTTACTAGATTAATGCTTTTATAGGAGGCAGAAACCTCAGAATGGTGCTATTTCATAATGCAATTTAAAATACACATTTCTGTGCTTGGGTGTGGGAAGGGAGGAGTTAACCATATTACATGGATCATTTAGCTGTTTCATAAGTAAAGGACTCTCCATTCCATGACATACACAGCTAGCAAGGGGCCAGATAGACTGCACACAGTTTTATTGGAAAGCCCATCATATCCCCCAACCCCAAAACCCATGTTTGTCCTTTCCAAAATATTGTGATTTCTCAACCTTGATTATGAATGTCTCTCACTTTACCAGGGCTCTCCAAAGACCTCTGATCCTCTGATAAGCCTGCTTTAGCTCGGCTTCGGTAAGGCATCTGCTCGCTGCTATCAATGGTTTTACCTCTTCAGGAACAGTCGCTTTCCTTTTGCTGCTCGGCAGCTAATGCATTTCTTGTGCAGAGATCGTGGATCCGGTCCCAATGCTCCGGTCTGGTCTATTCGTCAATTATTGGGCCCCAGGACCATTATGGCTTCCATGTGGTCACGCCAACAGGTGAGATGGTTGCTTTACTGTCTCAGTCTCTGTCTTCATCCTTGCTTATTTGCTGGTCAGGGTGCCAGCCTTCCAGCGTCTTGCTAGTGATCTGCTCACTCTTCAAGCTACTGCTGGTTCCGCAGAGAGGTGCTCCATGAGAGGCTTGCCTCTGCATAGGATTCTCTCTCCTCCATTTCAAGTTCCTTGTGGTTTTATGTACGTCAACCTAAATCAAAACAACATCACAAATAAAAGGGGAGTGTTGTTGTTCTTTGACTGTGGAGTTCAGGTGAGATCCAGCATTACCTGAATGCAAAGAGATTGAAGAAAAGTTACTTTTTGGAGAGTCGAGAGCTGAAGTAACAACATTCTTTCCGATTCAAATGTAGGCAGACAATGTACTAAATACAGGGAGTTCCTTACAGGAGTGGGAGTCCTTGTCCCCTGGAGGTGAGTCACTCCCAGTGAGGTCCCACATTCTCAGACCCCTTGTGAGGATCTTGCTTAACAGGCTTACCTCTCTAGCCTCAAAGGGGCTGGATCGGCTCAGAGAAGCGATGAATAGTCCGTCCAGATTTGTCACACTTTCCATATTTTGTAATTTGACCACTGGGAACAGCTATTGTACTACACCTGGTGCTCGCTGCATGTTTTACCCTGCAACTCCATTCATGCCGCACCATGACGTTACTGGATGGTGGTGTTGGGAGTTGTGGGAGATGTTTGTTTTCCACAATTAATCCTGATAGTGTGGGAATAATTTTTCTGAAATTGGCCAGGAGATCATTATTTCCACAGGTTGACCAGTGTACCCCTGATGCTTCTTAAAGTCAAGTTATGGAACTTATTTGGATTTATTTGGACCTATTGATCTAACCGTGACCTCTTGATCTAACCGTGAACTCGTGCTTACAGATGGTGATGAAATGCTTACATTATTTAACTATTTTGTTTATTGGTATATATTGATTTACGGGGAATTGTTTTAAGAATATTGAACTACATGAATAAAAAAATGAGTCTGCATTCTTCGGGGATGATCCAACGGGAGGGAATGGGCTACGAGTGCCACCTGTGCCTCTACCTGCAGGTTGAACTGTGGAGTGCATGCCCCATAATCTTTTATACACTGTTCCTTACTTCCATGTGTCAGTGAAAATCATATACATCCAGGGGAACATGAGGCAGATTCAGCCCTGCAGGTGATGGGCTCTTTAGACGGCACCAGCAAGTCCATGTTTTTCATTCAAAGGAAATCCTTCTAACACATCCCTCCATCATGAGTTCCTAGCCAGGTTGCTCAGGCCTGTGACATTTCTCCATGGTATCACTGAGTTGCATTACCTCCTCCAACACAAGGTTTAGTGTTGGGGATGAGTAAAAGAAACATACAGCAATCTAATGTCACTGGCCCTATCTTTAGGAGGGACAAAACACACTTATGGACCACAAAGTTCAGTACCCCATAAGTGCATGCTTCCAAATCTAATAAAAAAGTAATACTTACAAATAGGAATAAGGCAAGCTCACATTAATGTACCCCATATAGAGCTATTACAATTTCAATACTATAGTATAGCAATTTGGTCATATGACACATATCTTACTCTCTTTATATTGACTTCCCTTGGATGCCAGGATAGCATTTAAGTTGCTATGTATTGCTCATAAAGCAATACATTGGCCGACCCAAAGGTATTTAGCTGAACAACAAAACATTTCAGGTGTTCTAGAGGTCATAGAAGTAGCGCTTCTTTGTGTCTATAAGACCGTTCATTTAAGTCCAAATCTTCTATGAATAGATTGTTCTCTGGAGCAGCAGTCTCTGCTTTGAATGGTCTGCCTAGTGCCCTTCGACTGACTACTAACTATGTGAGGTTGAGAAAAAACCTGAAAACTTCGCTGCGGATAGCACCATTTTAATTGGCCCTTCTGTGGAATGGGTTTTGGGTCTACAATTGGGAAAAGACAGAACAGAGGCACATCCGATAGCACAGTAATTTATCTTTGATGGTGAAGAGGATTAGGATCTTCTTCACAGGCAGTGGAATTTCCATGGTCTTTGTGGGGCTTCTCCTTCACCCTTTGAGTTCTTTTCATTTTCATTGCAGGCACTTCCCGTCCCAAGATTTGTCTCTCGACAAAGTGATGCTGTTTGGGCGGCATGGTCTGGATGTTACAAAACCTGTTTTTCTCCATTTAGAGATTAGTGCAATTAAAAGAGCAGGCCTTGGAAAATACTGTACTGCCTTAAGATGTGAACTGTCAGATGGTGGCATGGGAAATATTTTCCTCATTTTTAAGTACAAGAAGGGCCATTGTCAAATCAGCAGAATTTCTAGTACATACATTCTTTACTTCTTTATTTGAAGTGCTGCAATAATATGACAGGGGGTCACATTTAGGGCATTCCCTCTAGGTGCAGTGCTCATCAGTGAAGGCATAGCAATGCATTTGGGGTGCACCACAGATCCAAGTTCCGTTGATGGGCAGAATCCTCAATCTCCCAGCAGTCTCATGTGAATGAGCAGAGGAGATGAGCTTAATGTGATCAGTGTTTTTACAGTGTTTTACAGGAGGTTGTGTCCCCTCTCTAGCAGTATTGTATAGGGGTAGTCCCCCTCAAACTGAATGTAGATAACTTATCGGGTTGATGAATAGTTCCAGTATTGCGAAAATCAGAATTGTAGTGCTTAAAAGGCCAAATAAGCACATTGTAGGGTGACATATATATTTGGGGTAAGAATGCAATGTGCAGTGGAGGGCACATTGGGTAGCATACATTTATCATAGATATCAAACATCTTGGCTTGAAACTGAACAGGAACAAAGTTCTGATTAAAAACAGATTGGTCAGTCATTTTGTAATTTGGTCAGCCATTTTGGTTGAGACAAGGTCGTCAAACTCTAAAATGGATACTGAAACACAAAATGGTGGAATTCGGCAAGTCATATTGAAATAGTGAGATAATTCTCTCATAAGCAGTTAATTGAAAGTTCAGTAGAAGAGAACATACTGTCTGGACTTCTCGGCAGTAATTTTGACATTTGATGAGCTGGGGGCAGCCAGGTACTGGTCAAGGGAGGTTGCAATTAAAGCAGGCAGCTGTTCAAACTAGCAACAATTGTTGGTTCACGGGCAGTCCACACAGCTGATGCCAATATGTAGACTTGTTGGCAAGGAATCATGCTATCACCTGCCAAAAGTACCCCAAGGATGATGTCAAACATTTTCTTTCTCAAATCATCAAAGGATTCATATTACAGGTCAAGAGCATCTCACACAAATGTAATCACCATGTATGCAATTGATGTCATAGGGGCCTGTGAGTAGCAGGCAAGCCAGCAAATCACAGGCACATGAGGGTTTGTCTTTAATTATAAAGACCAATAGAAATGTTTTGTGTATTCATTATTACACTACACCAGCTTTGGAGCTGAACTCAGAGATCAGGTTGGTTGTTGGTGGTGTTCCTGATGTATGCTCTCTGCTGTCTCCTGATTTTCTGTGAAGAATGAAGATGACTTTAAAATATAGCCTGAGTGTTAGAGTACCTCCCTGCTTGGTCTCCAGCCTGCCTTCCCTGATCCAGGGGTGCCTGAAGCCCAGCGAGGGCATTGGGCCCATCTCTTCACTATGGGAGGATGTGAACTGAGAAGGGACGCCCACCAGCATTAGCCGCATCAATCATCCCCTATTCTCAAGAACTGTGACCAAAATTAAGTTTTACAGTGACACTGGGAAGATACTGTACTCTATGGAAATATACTGCATCCATACAATAACCAAACTAAATAAATAACCTCAGCTTTTGCTAGCAGGCCATTCATTATGTATGCATATTTTTCTTGGCCACAACCTGTCTTGCCAAAGTATTATGTGCACCATAGAAGTGTCATGTCTGCAAAATGGTGCTACCTGGGCCTACAACACATAGAACTATGTATGCTTGTCTGTGTGGAAGCCATCTGGAGCACTGTGATTGGCTTTCAGTGGTACATGTGACTACCTAGAGGTTACTTTTTAATATGTTTGTTCTTGGCTACAACCTGAATTGTCAGTGGACCCTGTGAACCATCTGAAGTTCCCGCCTATGAGGAACCCCTAAATACCGACCCGGTAATACCACCATGCTAATACCGGGTTTGTAAAACCGGACCTGGAAATAACGTCATCATGCAGGAACGGGAAATGGGCCAGCGGCCATCTTTAAAAAGACAATCCATTACCATCCTCCCTAACCACCAGTCTATTTGTGTTGTGCGGTGTTGGAAAACCCTCAGGATGTCAAGGCAACCCGGAAGATGACCCCCCGGCAGCGGTAACAGCGTTTCTCTGATGCAGAGCTAAATATGCTGGCGGACACTCTGGCTGCACATGTAGACATAATGAAAGGCAATGACATGAAGCGTGAAGCCCAGATGAGGAAAAAGGAAATCTGGCAGGAGGTTGCCCGGAAGGTGTCGGCTGTGGGGACCACCCCACATACTGTGCGTGACTGCCGCAAGAGGTGGGACGACCTCCGCTTGAGGGCGAAAAACATCCTGTCAAGCAACAGGAGGGCGGCCATGGCGACAGGCGGGGGTCCCCACTCACCCGCAAAGCTGATGCCCTGGGAGGAGACTGCCAGCACATTTATCGGTCCTGAGTCAATAGAGGGATTTGGAGAGATGGAGATGGGTGCCGCATCATCCCCAGAAGGAGGTGAGTGACCCTGCACATCCCTGTAGGGGAAACCATGACATAGCACAAGTGACGTGGAAGTGAGACTAGGCAAGGAAATGCATGTCCTTACACCCACATCAACATATCCAAGTCAAGATTACGGCCCAAACCCTGCCACACAGAAATGCATGCTGAGTGCCAATGCCATAACCGACACACGGGCAACATACCAGGACCGTGCCCATGTAACCCAACACCCAAACCCCATATCAACAGCATGCCACCTGCCATGCATTGGATGCCAATATGCCCCCTCAGAACACCAAGTGCCACACACCTGTTAGACATGGATTCATGAATGTATGAATATTGAACAGCACAATTGTATGTCGCTGGCATGTGACACCATCAGTGATGACCTGCATCCCTTCTAACCCCCAGGCACCGATGAGGAAGATGCCAGTCAGGAGAGGGGCGCAAGGGCATCCACATCACGCCATATGACAAAGGCCACCGCCACCACCACCCCCCAGCCAGACAAACAGGCCAGACCCACAGGAAGTGTGCCTGACCGGGTGTAAAACCAGCAAACAACACCTGCTGCCAGTGTGGCCAACACACATCAGCACCAGCAGCACACACCCACAACAGTTGGAGGAGTGTCCCTTCCTGCTCCACCAACCACTGCGGACATTGTGGATGCCAATGTGGACCCCGAGGGTGTCACAGTTGTGTCTACTACACCCACCCCAAGCCCCCTGTCCACCCCCCACCCCATATGGAGGCCTACAGCAGTGATGATCCCTGCCTCCATGACTCCGACCTCAGGGATTCGGACATGTGCCCCTTCGAGGAGGACAGCACCCAGGATGTAGGCCCTGTGCATGCACCATCCACCATTCCAGCACCCACCACTCCAGCCCCCACCACTCCAGCTCCCACCAACACCCTGGAGTCATGCCTGTCAAGGGTGAAGGCATGACAGGAGGCAATGCTGGATCTCATGCGGTAGTATATTGCCGATGGGGAGGACACTAGGAGGGCCATTGCAACTGCCATTATGGGGACCACAACTGCCATTGGGGAGACCACAGCGGCCATTGCTGCAAACACAGCTGCCATGAATGCGTCGGCTGTCCTCATGAGGGACTGTCTGGGTGCAGAAAACCCAAGTCCTAACCTCCATCCTGCTCCATATACAACGGCCACGCCTTGGAGCAGGCGTGGAACCTGCCTCGGACACATCCACTGCTACAACACCTGCATCCTCAGTCCCAGCAAGCCCTGTGCGGATGACCTGGAGGAGTGCACGGAACTCGGAGATGCCACCCCCGGACAACAAAAAGTCCAGGAAGTAGAGTGCCCAGACAATGGGAGTGGGACACATGGCTGTGGGTGAAGGGAACTATTTAAAGGAGTACATTTGGGGACATTTGGGGCTCATAGGGTGGGTTAGGGAGTTCACTGGGTTTTTTTTGGGGCTTGTAGGGTGGGTTAGGGAGTTCACTGGGGCTTTTTGGGGCTTGTAGGGTGGGTTAGGGAGTTCACTGGGGGTTTTTGGGGCTTGTAGAGTGGGTTAGGGAGTTCACTGGGGGATGGGGGAGTGTGCACATTTTTCCCTGCTTGAAAAAATACAACCGTTGTGTGCCAAAAAATTCAATGGATGGACATTGTTCATTTTGTGCATATCCATTTAATGTGTGATGGTGTTCAGTGGCCAACTCCCAACAATCCAAGTGTGCATGTCCACATGGAGCCAGTGTGTCACTGACACATGTCTATCATAGTCCCTGTGGCTCAGAAGTAGTCGTGAATTAGTGCTTGGCGTACAGCATGGCCATCCCGTGCATCACGTACTGGCAGGGGGGCTACTTCACCTCTGTCTCCATCCTCATCATCCTCACCCGGGGCATGCATGTCAATGTCAGGTGGCAGTGGTACATTTCTCCGGATGCACATGTTGTGCAGCATGACACAGGCCATGGTGATCTTTGCCACTTTCTCAGGCCTATATAGGAGTGCCCCTCCAGACCTGCGGAAACGCGCCTTCAACAGGCCAAAGGTCTGCTCAATCACAACATGGGTACGGGTGTGCACACGATTGTACTCCTCTTCATGGCTGTTCTGTGGGTTCCGCACAGGGGTAAGTAGCCACGGCCTCAAGGGATATCCTCCATCACCTGCAAGCCAATACAAATAGGTGTGTGTCACTCTCAGCTATTTGGTGTGGACATGCACATGTCCCTGTACGTATGCAAAATTGTCACCTAGATGCATTCTATACTGTAATGAGGTGTGGTAGTCTGGATGGCGTTCAATAGATGATGCAGGGTGTAATAATGCATGCTGAGGCGGATGTACTGTGGTAGTACGACAATGTTTAGCCTCCCATTCAAGCAGTTTATTCTACACTATGCATGGCCATACTAGCCACATTGGCACAGTTGCCATCCTGTTCAGTCATGCATTGCTTGCCATCACCATGGTGGCCTGGTTGTGCCTCTTAGTTGTTGTCATCGATATACATAATTTGTAAAATGTGTGCCAGTGATGTGTCATGTTCCGTTTGCGAGGTTCAGATCAGGAGTGTTTAGCTCTGTATGCATTCTCCAATCACCGACAATTGCCACCCAGGTGGAGTATGCATCCCCCCCTTTCCCACCCAGGTGGAGTATGCACCCCCCTTCCCACCCAGGTGGAGTATGCATCCCCCCCCTTTCCCACCCAGGTGAAGTATGCATCTCCCCCTTTCCCACCCAGGTGGAGTATGCATCCCCCCTTTCCCACCCAGGTGGAGTATGCACCCCCCCTTTCCCACCCAGGTGGAGTATGCATCCCCCCTTTCCCAACCAGGTGGAGTATGCACCCCACCCCCTTTCCCACCCAGGTGGAGTATGCATCCCTACACATCAGTATCCCAAAGCACTGCCATGGGCCAGTTGTGCAACTCACCAAGCAGCCAGGCACATGGTCCCGCATGTCCCTCCATGTGACGGGGTAGCGTGGAGTTGCTCAGTACCATGGCATAATGTGTTGATCTGGGAAATCGGGCGCATCAATGTGTGATGATCTTGCTGGAGTCACATACCATTTGCACACTGATGGAGTGGTGTTGCTTGCGATTGTGGTACACCGCCTCCATGGCATGGGGGACTACCAATTCCACATGGGTGCAGTCCAGGGCACCAACACAATTGGGCATGCCTGCCAGTGCATGGATGCCTACTTTGGTGTCGGCTATCTCCTGGGCAGTCCGTGGTAGGGATATGTGGGTGCTTGCGTACTTCAGGAGGGCATCCAGCGCGTGGTTCAACATGCGTGAACATAGTGGTTGTGAAATGCCATGCAGCTGGCCCACTGTGTGTTGATAGGTGCCTGTGGCCAGGAAGTAGAGCACAGATACCACCTTTAGTAGCAGGGGGATGGCAGTGCGTATTTCTATGAGGCTGGCAATGTCGTTGTGCATCATGTCCACTATGGTGGTTATGGTGTCCCGGTCCAACCGGTACAGGGTGTGTATCTGCTCAGGGGTTAGGTTGAATGGGCTGGGTCTGATGCAAGGGATTGGTGGCTACCTTTGAGGCACTGCTGGCTGCGCTGGTGGTAATTGATGGGCCTGTCTCACCCTCCTTCTCCTCCTGTGTCTCCTCTGTGCTGCCTGTTGTTGCTGCTGTAGTTGTTGTAGTTGGTGTTATTGATGTAGTTGTAGCAGTATGGGCATGTCCTCCAGCGCCATGATTGCAACAGCTAGTGGTAGCATTTTGGTGTTGGAAGGGGTGTGGTTTGTGGGTGTGCTCATTTTATACTGGCCCAGCCTCCATTGACTCCACTTGTGGGGATTGTGTGCACCTGTGGCAGTTGGATTGTTTCCTGATTGCTGTTTGCAGGTGGTCCGCGATGCCTGTATGGCCGGCATCGATAGCCCGTGATTACCGGCTTCGCGATGCTGGTATTTGCATGTCTGCGTGGGTTGGGATGTCCTTCTATTACCGGCATGCCGGTATTTGCTCCCCGAAGTGGCACCGTTATTTAGGGTGCCGCTAAGTGCGGGTTGACGGGTCATAATACACCGGAGCGGTAAGAGATGCCGGTAATCCTTTACCGGCATCGTTTTTCGCTTATCGGCAACCTCGTAATGAGGCCCATAGTCCCAATCATGTATCCATATCTTGCTGAGGTCTTAACCTCTCTCTTTGCTGAACTCATGTTCCTCTCCTTTCCCAGCATTCAAAGGTTCTTGAGCAGGTGGTCTTCGATCCTTAAGGATGATCGCCATGGAGATTTGGTTTAATATGGCCTCCATAGTGAACATGCCACCAAGACTTTGCTCATGAATGTCTGCAACTTTCTCTAATTCTCACCAATCCATACTCTACTTTACGCTAATTTTTCTGAATCTGACTACCACTTTCGACACTGTCAACTGCTCCTCTTTCCTCTTCACTCTCCATGCTCTTAGATTTCACAAATCTGTTCCTGTCTGCAGGGCCATCATAAGCACTTTTCGGGCCCAGGGCACTGACATCTTTGGGGCCCCCTCCACCAAACCAAAGGAATTAAGGGATCAAGAGTACTGGTCGCGCCCCTCACCCATCACGTTCACAACCTATAGGTTGATATGCTGTCTCCAAGCATAATAAACACGTTTACTCCCTTTAAGTCCCCTTGCCCTCTTCATTCTTGCTCTAATCAGAATGATAAACAAGTAGCATTTGAAGACCAACATTAGCAGTCTACAAAGGGGTTAATGTTCTAGTACATACAGGATACTTTTTATCAATAACATCCAGGCGGGTAGATGTAGTATTAATGCAGGACCGTATGTAAAAGGTACATATAACCCAAAATAGACAGATAACTCTCATTAGCTGCCTCACAGAATTTACAAGTGCTCATGCATGGATAGACCCCACCAATGAGAAGGAAGGAGAATGCTACATATACCATACCATGGATAGCGGAGGCAGACTAGAAGCTACCGGAAAGGTGTCTTTATCCAGATTGACTGAGATTAGAAGTGGGATATGGTTTTCAAATAGTGTTGCCATTAGATATCAAAGGAACACATGCCTGTGGTATGTGATATAAATATTCTCTCTATTAACACAGTGAAACCATGAATAAGGCTTTTATGAAGATCACACCATGAGAAGGAAATCACTCAGAAGGGCTGACAGTTTTGAAAGGTTTATGGACTGGCAATATTGAGAGGTCCGGCAATACAAGATTAAATGAGATGCCCAGGATCACACATTTGTTAAGTGGTGAAGGGGTGAAGCTGGGATTTGTGCCAACTCTGCAATTTCTGCATTTGAACACTTTCTTTTCCAATTCTTACCATGAAATAAAACAATCTCATTTTATTAAACAAAACGCACTTGGAAAGTACACACATCATATTACCAAACATGACAATTTTTAAACAAAATAGTATGGAAGGGTGTTATGCAAAAAAGGAATTATTCTACCTTCATTCTATCCATCATCAAGGGAAGTATATAAGAACCAGAATACCAATCGATGCGATTTAACACATTTGCAGGGTAATTCATAGAAATTTGCACATAAGTGGCGGACGCGGCTGGCGCACAGCGTGCCCGTGCGAATGTCTGCGCCAGCCGCGAGCGCTAAAATCGATTTCCGCGCACAGCGTATTCATGGATTTTCGCATCCAAAACCAGCCGTAGCGCAGCGTAGCGCAGCGACCCTGCAGCAGCGCCAGTAATGCCCCCAAGAATGTCCTCGCGCAAGGAAAAGCCTTCAAAATCCCCAAATAATCGGAAAGGGCTGCGCTAACCCTGGACCAGTTCACAGGGCTGGCAAACAGCAAACGCCATGCGGGGAACGTGTATTTCAGTGGTTCGCGGGAAGTTCCACACGCGATTGTACTGTGTACATGTGCATCAGGGGTGCGCGGGAAGTATCACACGCAAAAGCAGCAGGGTACGTGTATCTCAGGGGTGCACGGGAAGTATCACACGCGATTCTATCAGGGTACGTGTATTCCAGGGGTGCGCGGGAAGTATCACACGCAAAAACAGCAGGGTACGTGTATTTCAGGAGTGCGCAGGAAGTATCAGACGCAAAAGCAGCAGGGTACGTGTATCTCAGGGGTGCGCGGGAAGTATCACACACGATTCCATCAGGGTATGTGTATTCCAGGGGTGCGCAGGAAATATCACACGCAAAAACAGCAGGGTACGTGTATTTCAAGGGTGCGCGGGAAGTATAACACGCAAAAGCAGCAGGGTACGTGTATTTCAGGGATGCGCGGGAAGTATGACACGCAAAAACAGTAGGGTACGTGTATCTCAGGGGTGCGCGGGAAGTATCACACGCGATTCCATCAGGGTACGTGTATTCCAGGGGTGCGCAGGAAGTATCACACGCAAAAACAGCAGGGTACGTGTATTTCAGGGGTGCGTGGGAAGTATCACACGCAAAAGCAGCAGGGTACGTGTATCTCAGGGGTGCGCGGGAAGCATCACACGCAAAAGCAGCAGGGTACGTGTTTTTCAGGGGTGCGAAGGAAGTATCACACGCAAAAGCAGCAGGGTACGTGTATCTCAGGGGTGCGCGGGAAGTATCACAAGCGATTCCATCAGGGTACGTGTATTCCAGGGGTGCGCGGGAAGTATCACATGCAAAAACAGCAGGGTAGTTGTATTTCAGGGGTGCGCGGGAAGTATCACACGCAAAAGCAGCAGGGTACGTGTATCTCAGGGGTGCGCGGGAAGTATCACACGCGATTCCATCAGGGTACGTGTATTCCAGGGGTGCGCGGGAAGTATCACACGCAAAAACAGCAGGGTACGTGTATTTCAGGGGTGCGCGGGAAGTATCACACGCAAAAGCAGTAGGGTACGTGTATCTCAGGGGTGCGCGGGAAGTATCACACGCAAAAGCAGCAGGGTACGTGTATCTCAGGGGTGCGCGGGAAGTATCACACGCGATTCCATCATGGTACGTGTATTCCAGGGGTCCGCGGGAAGTATCACACGCAAAAACAGCAGGGTACGTGTATTCCAGGGGTGCACGGGGAGTATCACACGCAAAAGCAGCAGGGTACGTGTATTTCAGGGGTGCGCGGGAAGTATCACACGCAAAATCAGCAGGGTACGTGTATTTCAGGGGTGCGCGGGGAGCACCACACATGAATTGCACGTGTGGGTCCTCCCAGGTGTTCCCTCTACACCCTCCACGGCCCCTGCAAGTGGCCCACACCACAGGGGCCTACCCTGCACATGTCCTGCAGGCACCCCATCCACCATGGCCATGCCCCCCAGCCAACCCACATGTCACCTTGCACTACTGCCCACCAACGCATGTCCCCCTGCACCCCCAGCCACCAGGGGCAACCTCCTCCAGGCCCCCTCCCATGTCTCCCATCACCCCCACCCCCCAGCAGTGCAGGGGCAGCCTCCACCAGGCCCCCACTCATGTCTCCCTGCACCCCCATCCGCCAGCCACCAGGAGCAGACTCCACCAGGCCCCAACTCATGTCCCCCAGCCAACATGTCACCACAATGTAGATCCCTGGCCCTTATAGTCAGCCTCCAAATGCCAAACACCCACCCGAGTATTGCATCCACCCACTTAGAAATGACAAAAACATGATAGAAGCCCAATTGCAAGTTTGGAAATGAACACATGTCCCTCACATAGACCCAATGGGTGTCAGTGAATGTCAAAACCCATATCATGATATGCGTGAAACCAATGAGATGATACTACACATTGAACTTTGAATAAAAAAATGTATTAAAAGCAACATAAATTGAATCAAAAATAAACAAATAATAATAGAAATTAAAAAAAAAAACAGCAGGTCCGTGAAATAATGCAAAACCACAAATCATAATGCAAAGGAAAGGTGTCCAAAGTCACAGTCCACAAAAGCCATTGCTCTATGGCGAAATCATAATAAAAATTGAAAATCCAAAAGTCAACTATCTACAGATAAACAATCCAGGGTCCATGATCCCAACCAAAGAAATGAAACCTATCTAACACTACCTAAAAAAAATAACTATATACAAAAATGTGGCCCATTGTCCAAAAGGTCCAAAAAAAATGCTAAACCAAAGGAAACCTAACACTAACTATAGAACTATTTACAAGGGCAGCTGGCTAGTCCGACGGCTCACTTCGGGATGTTCCGGGCCAGGGCATCATCAAACTCCTGCTCAATGTCCCGGAGGCGCTCCTCCTCCATGGCCCCGAGGGTCCGCAGGGCCGTCCACATGTTCCCCCCAAACTCCCTGCGGATTGCCTCGAGGCACTCGGCACGCCTCAGGGCCCTCCGCATGGAGTTCTCTGCCCTGACCATCATGAGCCGTGCCTCTTCCGCCCGCTGCCGCTATGCATCTATGGCGTGGCCCAACCGCTGCAACACGGAAGACACTTCCCATTCTGGGTCCTCCTGCCCTCCGGCCGATGCCTGCCCCTCCGATGTGGAAGGCCCCGAGCCATCATGGCTCCCACCACGTTGCTTCTGCTGCTGCTGCGCCTCTGCCCCTGCACTGCCTCTTGCTGCCTGCACATCCTCCACTGGCTGGGGTGCAGTCGTTGATGTGGCCACCCCTGCTGGACATCCGACTCCCGACTGTGGCAGGGATGCCTCCTCCACCAGCCTGGCCGCACCGTCAGAGGCAGCTCCACAGGGCACCCAGGTGACCGATGGGTGGGAAGATGGCACGGAGGCCGACTGGCGCATAGGGGGTTCAGTTGAGGAGGGTGTCGTAGCAAGCCCCATCAAACAGAGGAATCCGGCCTGGGTGACCTGTCCCAGTAGAACGACGCGGTCAACGAGCCATTCGAGATGACGCGCAGTCTCCTCATGAAAAGACTGCAGGTCACCTCGCATGGCCCGTTGACGCAACGCCACACCAGTCAGGACAGGCTCAACCCGGACCCGGATAGCCACGTCTGCAGGCAGAGGAAGGCCAGTTGTCGTGAGCTCATCCCCTGCCTGAAAATGGGTCTGGACGTAGGCATCCCTGCTGGTGCAAGATGATGCAGTGACAGGATCAGGGACAGGATTGCACACAGGCACCTCCGCGGCAACCTGTGCTGCCTCCTGTCCCTGGTCCTGCACTGCACCACTAGCACCAGTGGAATCCCCACATCCAGACCCCGTCTCTGTTGCTTGCACGGCCTCCTCCTCCACCAAACCCCCCACCAACCTGGATGACTCCGTGCCATCTTCCCCCGTTGGGCCCTGTGGGGTCCCAGCTGCCCCTTCTGCTGCCGAGGAGTCCAACTCCGACCTCCGCCTCTTGGACCTCCCCCCGGCAGCTGCGGCCTGGGACGCGGCACCAGACTCCTCACTCCCCGACGAGATCACAACCTGGGAGGGGAGCCGGGCCTTGCGTCTCCGGCTAGCCGTGCGATCCCCGCCGCTGTGCTCCACAGCACCTTCTCCGCCCTCTCCATCAGTTGACGCTGCAGACAGGGAGAAATAAAACACAGGCATCAGGGCACTGTACAATGGACACATACACACATGACAGTTGCACATGAGTTGCATTGGCAAACCTCAGACATGGCATCACAATCGGCAACACACATGTCATTTCAACTTGTACACATGAGCCATACCACAGCCACATCGCAACTGCCAGAACCATCCATACACATACAACAGCATGAGCAGGCAAAGGTGAGCAGACATCACATGCAACACAGGGAGTGCACTACACATGCACGCACACCACCACACTTGCATGCATATGTACACCTCAGCCAACTGTCGCAGTGTTCCGATGGGCATCCATGTCACATCTGCCAATCAGGCTTCCACATCCCGCTGTCACATGCATCCATGTTGCATCACTGTTGCAACCTTGTCAAATACACACACATGCACATGTACACAGTGCTGATACATGCAGCAGAAAACAACATACATGCGTGACATCACGAACATGCCCACTTACATACACATTCATCCAAACATGTGTGCCCACACAACTGCATTTGGCATGCAAGCCTACACACACAAGCACCATCCATGTCTCACACATGACATCCCTCGCATGTGTTAGCCTCACGGTCCT
The DNA here is from genome assembly GCF_040938575.1 of Ambystoma mexicanum. Taxonomy (NCBI): domain Eukaryota; kingdom Metazoa; phylum Chordata; class Amphibia; order Caudata; family Ambystomatidae; genus Ambystoma; species Ambystoma mexicanum. Next base: position 425,699,427 of record NC_090937.1, on the reverse strand, counting down.
GTACGACCCCATACAAACAGATGTGCAACCGGCACACTACTGGCACATCACCACACGCACAGCTTACAATCATGATGCATGTACACTTACCGCTCGACTCCAGACGGGTCTGCCTCTCAAGGACCTGGACGTGGTGCGCTGGGGATATGCGTTCCAGGACCCTCATCTGATGTTCCGACAAGTGGCCCCGGTGCCCCTTAGCATCCGCTGCCTTCAAGAGGCGCCGGGTCTTGTTCAGGGTCCTGGATCTGAAGTCCTCCCAGCGCTTCTTGACATGTTGGAAGTCGCGGACTGCCACCCTTTCCGCATTGATGGCAGTCACGATGTCCGTCCAGATACGAGGCAAGTCCGTCCTTCCTTGTCGGCACGCACACTTCCATAGAGGGCATCATACTGCCCCAGGACTTGCTCCACCAGGACACCAACTTCCCTGGCACTGAAGCTGGTGCCCCTCTGCCTCTCTGGCCGGGGGTTGTCAGTGGTGCCAGATGTTGCAGTGCCTGACATGACAACCCCAGAGGCAGGAGTGGGTGGGCAACTGGGTCCTGTGGCTGGGCTGTGGAGCGATGGAATCCCAGTCGGGAGTCTTTGGTTCCAGCAGGGGTGGTCACAGCAACAGCACCCCTGGCTGATGTGCAGGCAGCAAATGGCAGGGCACGTGGGCAGCAGGCAGTCAGGCAGCAGCAGATGGCAAGTGGGAGCGTGCTCGGGGCTCTGGGGGGCAGTAATTCGGCCTTGTGGGCAGGAGCATGGTCTTCCGTGTGCTTACGCGTGGCCAGCTTGATACGGAGTGATTTGGCACGTGAAAATCCTGCACGTCTGCGTGTAAATCGAGGAAAGGCCCTTAGCGCGTATGCACGTCAGCATGCATATGCGATTTCATTGGACCAAAGGCCCTTAGCGCGTAAGCGCGTCTGTGACGTGACGCGCGCGGGTGTTTCCCTCATTACACGTGATGACAGAGCACACGTGGATTTCCACAAATCGCGTGTGAAACATCCTGCGCACCCTGAAGTACACGTACCCAGGCCAATCGCGTGTGGAACCTCCCACGCACCCCGTAGTACATTTACCCAGGCCAATCGCGTGTGAAACTTCCCGCGCACCCCGAAGTACACGTACCCAGGCCAATCGCGTGTGGAACTTCCCGCGCACCCCGAAGTACACGTACCCAGGCCAATTGCGTGTGGAACCTCCCGCGCACCCCGTAGTACACGTACCCAGGCCAATCGCGTGCGGAACTTCCCGCGCACCCCGAAGTACACGTACCCAGGCCAATCGCGTGTGGAACCTCCCGCGCACCCTGTAGTACACGTACCCAGGCCAATTGCGTGTGGAACTTCCCGCGCACCCCAAAGTACACGTACCCAGGCAAATCGCACGGCTGGGGGGTGGGGGTGATGGGAGACATGAGTGGGGGCCTGGTGGAGGCTGCCCCTGGTGGCTGGGGGTAGGGGTGCAGGGGGACATGTGTGGGAGCCTGGTGGAGGCTGCCCCTGCACTGCTGGGGGTTGGGGGTGCAGGGAGGCATGAGTTGGACATGAGTGGGGGCCTGGTGGAGGCTGCCCCTGCACTGCTGGGGGGTGGGGTGATGGGAGACATGAGTGGGGGCCTGGTGGAGGCTGCCCCTGCACTGCTGGGGGGTGGGGGTGATGGGAGACATGAGTGGGGGCCTGGTGGAGGCTGCCCCTGCACTGCTGGGGGGTGGGGGTGATGGGAGACATGAGTGGGGGCCTGGTGGAGGCTGCCCCTGGTGGCTGGGGGTAGGGGTGCAGGGGGACATTTGTGAGAGCCTGGTGGAGGCTGCCCCTGGTGGCTGGGGGGTGGGGGTGGTGGTAGACATGGGTGGGGGCCTGGTGGAGGCTGCCCCTGCACTGCTGGGGGGTGGGGGTGATGGGAGACATGAGTGGGGCCCTGGTGGAGGCTGCCCCTGGTGGGTGGGGGTAGGGGTGATAGGGGACATGAGTGGGGGCCTGGTGGAGGCTGCCCCTGCACTGCTGGGGGGTATGGGTGGTGGTAGACATGGGTGGGGGCCTGGTGGAGGCTGCCCCTGGTGGCTGGTGGTGGGGGTTCAGGGGGACATGTGTGGGAGCCTTGTGGAGGCTGCCCCTGCTGGCTGGGGGGTGGGGGTGGTGGTAGACATGGGTGGGGCCTGGTGGAGGCTGCCCCTGCACTGCTGGGGGGTGGGGGTGATGGGAGACATGAGTGGGGCCCTGGTGGAGGCTGCCCCTGGTGGGTGGGGGTGATATGGGACATGAGTGGGGGCCTGGTGGAGGCTGCCCCTGCACTGCTGGGGGGTGGGGGTGGTGGTAGACATGGGTAGGGGCCTGGTGGAGGCTGCCCCTGGTGGCTGGGGGGTGGGGGTGCAGGGAGACATGAGTGGGGGCCTGGTGGAGGCTGCCCCTGCACTGCTGGGGGGTGGGGGTGGTGGTAGACATGGGTGGGGGCCTGGTGGAGGCTGCCCCTGGTGGCTGGGGGGTGGGGGTGCAGGGGGACATGTGTGGGAGCCTGGTGGAGGCTGCCCCTGCACTGCTGGGGGGTGGGGGTGATGGGAGACATGAGTGGGGGCCTGGTGGAGGCTGCCCCTGGTGGCTGGGGGGTGGGG